>NC_041712.1:14974852-15574852 GCF_900700375.1 Denticeps clupeoides | reverse complement strand
TCTAATTTAAATGTCTGAATAAAAAAAACATTAAATTCTTAACATTTCAATAAATTATTATTGCTTAAACTCAATTATATAATGAAATTCAAGTAATATTAAAATGATGTCAATGGTAGAATTCATTAAAAAAGAAAAAAGGTTAATTAAAATGATCAGCAGCCAGCAGTCCATCACGGTGTCTCTTCTGAACCACTGTATTTTGACAGTGAACATTTCTTGTTGTTGCTTTTATAGAAATATCATGGAATCTATAGACCTACTTTTCAGTTTGTTTACTGAAATAATGAGGAAGTGGACTCATAATCGGAAGGTTGTGGGTTCAAATCTCAAAGTGTTCAGGTGCCACCGAGGTCCGTTTGAGCAACACACCATCCCCACACACTGTTCCCCAGGTGCTTTTCATGGCTGCTAACTGCTCACCAAGGGTGATGGGTTAAATTCAGAGGACACTGTACGCTGTATGTTGAGCTGCATAATACTTTCTCTTCACTATAGTTATAAATGTGATGGAATGGAGGGGTTAGTAATGACATTAACTACATCTAGTTTTTGATCCATGCAAACAACTGGTTCTTTGTTATTTTATATATTTATATAAAACCTACGAACACCTTTGATCTTATAGAAGGGAACAAGCCACATGTTAGCGCATAGCAAGTTGGTTAGCGCAAGTTTGAAAAATGTGCCCTTAGAGTAGGGCTGCAAGATTGTAGCCAAAATGTCGTTATTTTTATTGCATTTTCTATTTGAAACAAACAGCAAGTGAACAAGGCTTTCATATTTTTGGCAATAAAATCCAGCCCATTAACATTTTCTGGCTTAAGAGGTAACTGAAGGCAGGTCACCATGAAAAGACTTAAGTTTTTATATATTTAATATGAAAGCTGAACATCCATTTACCTGCTTATTTATAGACAGGGCAGGTCCATACACAGAGGCATTTTGCATAGATTTGCATAGATGGGAACACAGATGCTCTGGTCTGTAACATGAATAACATTATTTGTCAAACATCTTGTATGATTTTATCATCATACAAGATGAATTGATATGCACTGATTCTTTGTTTGCTTGTTACCATAGCTGTATGTGGCGCAAGTCCAGCATTTTTGCTGTCAGAGAAGCATGATTGAATGATGCCGTCAAATATGATGGTGGTATTGACACATGCTAAGAGGCTGAATGAGACATCTAATGTTTATATCGATGATGTATATATCTATTAGGGTTGGCAACTTTTTCAACCCCAAACTTTCTTGCAGGTGCACGCGCACGTCTGACACTGTCACAATCTGAGGTTGCAGCTCAGTCTACACTTTTGTTTGCCCCTGGTGGTTGGTTATTTAAATGTAAATATTATCTTAATTAATTGATTAGTTGTGCAGCCCTACCTTAGAGTTACATATTCTCAGTGCTGTAAATGTCCTGATTTGGCTTTGTGAGCTAACAGTACTGTCCCACTAATCCACTATCGGTGCCTCATGTCTAGTCACATCTGACACCTACCACAACATTTTATTAATATCCCTTTTATTCATATAACTTATATGCCTTAATGTGTGACCATTTTACAGATATTACAGATTAGTGCAATCAAGTGGCAGCTGCTACAGTGGCAGCCAGACTTAAATACTACATTTACTGATTTAAATACTACAACTACATAGTATTAAGTCACTTGATTTAAATACTACAACTACGAGTTGTTGTGATGACATTGGGTGTAGATTGGGCTCCCAGATGTCATGAATGAGAATATCAAATGTCCACCTTGGCATTTTCATCAGGATATGGTTTTGTTTCTGTCATGTTCCTAAGTCTAGGGGTCTCAGAAACGCGACAAGGGCGTGGAGAGGAGGAGGTCCACTGTTACACATGCAACCAAACAAACCATACAAACAGTGCTTTTATTCACAGTGTGCTAACAGGTTCAATAAGACAGCAGACTCAGGACAGCTAACCAACATCAAAACAGCCTGGATGGTCCAGCAGGGATAACTCAAACACACACACACACACACAAGTTAACAAAACAGGCTCATAAAGCTAACAGGCTAACACAGGCTAACAAAAAAGGGATCTATCACACAAAGCAATAAGACACACGAATGAGATCCCCAACAGAGCTCCTTGCGGAACTTCTTGCAGATCTCCGTGGACCCTGGGGACCTCCCGAAAGCATAAGGGCCTAGCAGACCCTGGGGACCTCCCGAACACCATCTGAAGTCTCTTCATATAGGTGGTGGTGACCAATGGCAGATGGTAGGTGGAGCTGGAAGGCTTCAACTCCTCCCCTGAAGTCAACCTAAAAGAGACAGGACGCAAAAACACAGCCAGACACAGAACACGTGGGAGCATAAGTCCAGGGACGTAACAGTTTCCCAGTTGCATGATGGACCTAGGGAGTTAATCAATGCATTCATTGTCATTGTTAGTACATGTATTGTCTCTTCAATACAGTTCAGTATATCCATGTGGCTACAGCTGAACAATTTTAACAATGAAAGCATGAGATTTTTTGGTAACTCTCTAGTAATTGCTGTTTGTAGCTGTAATAAGTTGCCAAGGCAGGATGTTGAGGGGGCTTCACAGTACCCACCGTAGTTTGGTAAAAGCAGGTGTGCACACGTGTCCGCCCGCTGTCTCGCTGGGTTCCTGAGTTCCCGGCGTCACTTCTGACCTGCACGCCCGTGCGTGCTATTTTGAAGTTCATTCCAAGCTGAATATTATCAGCAGGCCCAGGTCTTTCCTGTTCCTGTTGGTCACCACAATGTGAAGGAAGCTCCCTGCAAGGAGGCGGAAAAGGAAAGCTGCCCGTTTCACAATAGGTTCAGTCAACAGCTTACTTACTAATTAGAAGTGAATGTGGCTTTTAAGCAGAACAAAATGTTCTATCTTACCAGTATACTACTTTTTAAAATGCACTATGAATTATAATCTATATTAGAACTGACAGTAATTCTATACAATGTTAGTTCTATTAAAATTCCTTTAAGCCATGCAATAGACAATAATTATTCTACATTTGGTTTGGTTTTATTTGTTTAGCTTTTTTCTTCTTCCTCTAAAAAAAGGGTCATTGTCTTACAGCTTTAGAAGGCCTGAAACTATGAGCTGAGATTTGTGGCAGTAGAAACTGAATTTGAACTGAATATATTTGAATCTAAATTGCACAAACTAAATATGAATTGTTCAAACTGCATCTGAATGTATTCGTTTGAATATGATATCAATTGCATTTCATTCATTTTTCCTACATCCATAAAATGTAACGCAAATTCACTGTCATGTTGTCGGGGGTGAACAGATGGACATACACACACGGCATACAACAAACAGGGGTTTATTACACTGAACAGGATTACACAGCAATACACAGACATGTGTTACATGTGTTAAGGATGTGACGAGGACAAGGCACAAAAGGCGAACAATTATACAGACTAGAGCAGTTGCACACAATTAGGGAAATAGTAAATACAAACACAACAAGTTTCCCACTCCACATTCAGCACCCGGTCCTAGCCGAGACTCCTGGCACGTATTCCCAGCTTGCCAAACCCCTTTAGCACCACGGGCGTGGTGTCGATCATCCACAGTCTGCCCCTCTCTCGTCCTACCCAAACAAGCCGCTTCTCCTCACCTTCACACACCGCCAGCTTGGGAGCGTAGTGCAGGCATCCTGGACCGCCCGGCGAACATGTTAGCGCGTCAGGACCATACTGGACATGAGGCCATACCTTGGCTGGGCAACAGGCGGTGCCTCCTGGTGAGTCAAGAAGCCAAGAAGTCAGTCATCGGTGTCCATGGAATTGTCGGGTCCTTCTGTCGTGGCACCGGGGTGAACAGTTGGACACACTCGCACGGCATACAACAACCGGGGGTTTATTATACATTACAGGAGCATGCAGCAATACACAACATACATGTTAAGGACCCGACGAAGACAAGGCACAAATGTTAAACATTTATAAAGGCATAGAGCAGCTGCACATAATCAGGGAAATAGGAAACACAAGAACAACGAAAATCCTGCCCAAAGCACCCCCTCCGGAGTCAGCCCATGACAGCAACGCACAGTCTGTGTCCTTGAGAAAAAGCAATGGAGCGTTTACGACAGCTGTGCAGGTCGCGGTAAAGTGGAACTTCCTATGGAAGTGTGCCACCGGTGTAACAGATCAACTGGTGACTTGCACTGGATGACTGTCAAATAACGCAAAACAATTGTTTGTGTACTTTTTTTATTTTGGTCTGAACAATTCAAATTCTGTTTGTGCAATTCAAATTCAAATATATTCAATTCAAATTCAGTTCTTACTGGCACAAGTATTAGCCTATGTGAAACCCTCAAAGAGACAGTGGCTTGGACCCTGATCCAGATAAATATGATCTGTGTCAGCCAACCCTGATAACATGTAGTTTAAAAGTCTGAGACTTTGTTTTTAGAGTTATTACTGTCACAACCTGTCATTTTACCATGTTCTACTCAGAAAGTTTGCAGTGTGGTTCACACTTGTTCCTCGCATTAGCTAATTTTCAGCTTTTATGATGGCCAGGTACCTGTCTTAGCATGTTTACCCACAAGTCCACATAATATCACTCTGACAGAACCAAATGAAATCCTAAATTGTCGTTACAGCTTCAATTAACCTTGGACCAGCAGACCCTGGAGCCATGCTGAGAACTCTGTTATCAGCCCTCTGTATAAACGAGTTTCGAGACAGATCCAGCATGATGTGGGGGGGGGTCGTCACCCTGCAATTAAACTAATGACTTATAAATATTTCTCCACTCAAGGAGCAAAATGAAGCTGGGGAGAGAGAGAGAGAGAGAGAGAGAGGGCTTTTTTTTCCCGAGGATGATAGTGCTCACCACTCTCCACCTCATATCCTCCGTCTCCTGTAATTACGCTTCCACTGGAGCGGGGAGAGGGGGCTTCAGTCCTTATCAGCGCATGAGCCCTCTTTTTGCGGGCATGCTTGATGGATGCTGGCTGCCTCCACGCCGTGCTCACTTTATCTCCTGTGAGAAACAGAGCCCTGCTCTCTGCAGCATTCTGCCACCTACTGCAGTGGTAATAGAGTGATTCCTTCCTGCGGAAGTGACTTCAGAAACAGCCATCCGCCTGTGATCTGTTGTCCACCCGGCCCTATCACAAACACATTGATCTTTTTCGCATTTTTGTTCTGTTCCACATCTCGGCGAGATAAGTTGCTTATGATTTTCTCTCTGTGTAGTAATCTGTTCATCGATGAGTACATGAATCCAGGATTCGCTTTCATTTCTTTTTTAAATGGTTGACGACATTGGAGAGGAAAAGACAAACCACCCCACCCTACCCATAAACCACAAATGCCATCAAAGACTCGACAACTTTATCTGAGTAGTCCTGAAGGGATGATAACAGGCCAATCTGCAGATTTCCTGTAATTAGGGTCATTAGCATGACGTTTGCAGCTGTGTGACTTACATAGCCGTTGTGACAGTCCTTGGCTTCCCGTTCCTCCGAATTATCCTGCAAGTGGAATCTTAATGTCACCACAACTTCAACAAAAGCTCACCTGGTTTTCTTTTACATGAAGATTAAGATGTGATTTAGACTGATGGTCTGGGATTCTGATAAAATTCTCCTATAGGTGGCACCAGATGGAGGTTTTACGTCTGAGGGTAGGGACAATTGATGGATGATTAAAAAAAGTAAATGAGGATGAATATTTCAGAAGCTGGTGAGATGTAGGTAACATGGCAGGTACAGGTCTTTCTGCCCTTTTCTTTTATGAATTATTCAAATCTGATTCAACTACAGGTGTGACTGGATTAATATATTAATTTCGGTGGTGAATAAAGAGCCTCTTGGACCATTATATGACAAATTATTGCGAAGGTACATGTAGTATCAGATGGTTTCTGTATCACTCTTTCACTCTCCCAAGGCACCAGTTTATTATCATATATTGCCTGCTGGACATGTTCTGAAGAAATAGCATAGGTAGAAATAGAAACTTATTTTAAACCCTTAATTTATTCACAACATATAAATATAATTTTATTATTATATCAATAATAGTGTCATTTAGTTTGAATGCCATGCCTTATATATTACACAATGAAAACTATAAGAGATAGTTATATTTCAGTCTGTGACATCAAGCCTATCATATTTTGATATAGTTTTGTTTTCTCTTTTTTTTGTTCTTTAATTGAATGCATATCCAGAAATAGACCCATCATGTAGTGACTGGATTTACACTTTCTAAAAATGGCTTCAGGTAATGAAGGTACTACGCAGTTTAGGGATCGGCTAGGAATGAAAATTCTGTACTATGCCAATGCAAGTGACTTAATGTTTCTCGTCTTGTTATAGCAAAGAACACAATTCCTTCTGAATCAACTAAACACTTCCAAAGCAAGTCTTGTTTCTCTTCAGATGGTTAAAAACATTTTATGGCATTTATCAGGCTCTCTTCTCCAGAATAACTTACAATCAGTAGTGACATGGACAGTCCCCCTTGAGCCACTCAAGGTGAAGTGTCTTGCTCATGGACACAATGGTAGTTAGTACGGTTTGAACCTGTGACTGCGGTCTCATGGTTTTTAGGTGAGTGTCTAACCCACTAGGTAAATTTAATTAAGAGTAGAAACTTATATATACATGTTTGTTAGTTTCACAGGAGGGTGGTCAGGCTTCTCAGGGCATCATTTGTGGGTCATTAGAGCTGAAGGATAATGAAGTTGGAGGGCTAATGACAATGTGGGTGTGATGGTGTAGGGATTGGCTATAGAAAAGTGGGAAACACACAAATGATGATGGCTTTTCTCATTAGAGCCCCAACTTTACCAGAGCAATCAATCACATTAATTTAGTCGAAAAAGAACAGCACGCTAAGAGCATCGCACGCTGTGTCCATGACACACGACAACCATTAGCTGTCCATCAGTTGACTTTTTGTCATTATTTCAGCATGTCTTCCCAGCTTGAGTGACAATTTCTACTTCTGTCTTATAGCACAATGCGAACAAGAATTCTGTACCATTTCTTTTTATCTCTGCATATGAATAGGCATATTATTGAAAGCTCACATGCCTGCTGCAGTAGGGCGAAGTGTGCACAGAGTGTAAATTGTCTGAGGAAAGCGACATTAACGGCTGCTAAGACCCTTGTGGGAAGAGGCTATGTGAGGAGGAGACCAGATTAAAAAGGCAAGAGAGTTTCTGGCTGATGTTGACACAGGTTCCCCTGCTGCGCATCAGATGCGGGCTTATTTCCTAAATTGGGCAGCTGACGGTCAAACCGTGGATGCAAGGAGACTTCAGATAATACAGCTAGTGTGTCTTCAGTGTGTTCATTGGGGATTTTAATAATGGGTTTTATATATGTATGCTATACAAACGTATTTATGCATATGTACCCACTATTACAGCTGAAAAGGAATATTTTTATTTATGCATACAAATATATTCGTGCTGCCCCCATGAGGAGACAGATGTTCATTGCACGCAACTAGAGTAAGATGCACTCATGTTTAATTTTGCCTTGTTGGCTTGTTGAACCTGCATGATCCAAACTGGATATGCAAGTTTGAATGGATTTATGGATACGGAAGGCTTATATTGTGCTGATTTTGTTAAGTCAGATTTTGTCCATTCAACTGATGTACCATAAGTTATCATGTTCACAATTTTTATATTGAGATTAGAGGCTTATGAGCCAACAAGGTGAGACAAGGTCAGACAACGCCGAATTTCCCTTGCTCACTGACCCTTACTACCCCACCCCTTTATCCGTCACACATCCCCAGAGCACAGATGGAGGCGGGCTGAAGAAGGATTAACTTCAGCCTAGACAGCAAATGTTACATGGCCTACTTGTTTAAGATAACTCATCTTCTTTTCTCTCTTAATCAGCCTGTAAATATTGAAGCAGCATGTATTATATTTACTCTATATTTTTTTGCATAAGTCCCTAAAGTCCATGATTGGTTCCTGTGTTCAGTAAAGCAGTTTATTGCAGGAAAGTCACATTTTTCCCAATAACATCTTTCTCCAGTGGATGCGCAGCTGACGCTCCAGATGCCCCAGAAGTCTGTCGAGGTCATCCAAGGCCAGATGGTTGTTCTCCAGGCTTGGTACACATCAAGTGCAAACAAAAACAACAATGTCATTTGGAACCTTGTAGAAAACAGCTCCTTCAAACAGGTAAGAGTGTTTAGAAAGGCTTGTGTTCCCCTGCCATTCCTTTCATGTAATGGTGTCTTCACTGTTCATTTCAACTGTGACTTTTCTGTGTTACGCTGAAGGTGATCTCTTTCATGGGTGGAACCACAATTTTGGGTGATTCCCAGCTGAAGAATCGAGTGGGCTTCATGCATGCCATGCCGTCCTCCAACCTGTCCATCTACATCAACAATACGCAGGAGCCCGACTCGGGACGCTATGCCTGTCAGGTCTTCATCAATGGAGAAAGTTCCAGTGATAGCCTCATCCTCACTGTCAAAGGTAACCTGCATGTGAATATGCAAATAAAATCACGCTTACACATTGATGTATATATTAACATGCATCTGATAGACAGACATGGTTGATTCATGCCTAAAGCTGTGCATACACTCTGCAATTTTGGCCCAATTTGAGATGATTTTTCACTCATGCGGTAATTCCTGGACTCTGGCCAAATCTCAGCTTGATCATGTGTAGTGTGTCATATAGTCACCCCTCCCGAGCAGGTCCGAACCACCAATCTGATGATCCTGTTTGAAAACCTGTTTGAAAAAATGCACACGAATGTGCATTATAAATGCAGAGCCACAAGTCGACTTGAACCTGAGTGGGTTTGTCCTCGTTGCACACGTGCGAACACAGAACTGAAGTACAAACCTGGCCAAATAGCATGTGTTTTGGAAGCAGCACGTGGAGGCTAGGCTCGTAGAGCTGTGCCAACAACACACACACGCCTTTTTGACGCAGCCTTGCCAACTTATCATGTCCGTACAGTGTACATTTACCATCCATAAATCTTAACATTTTCAGTGCATGCCATTTAGTTTTACGGTTTGAGCTGAGTATTTACCAAATGACTAAAAAGAATACAGTGTATGTACATCTTAAGGTCAAAGTTTCACAAATCAATAGATCTACATATTACTGTGACATTAAAGTTGAATGTGATATTGTCACGTGTGTCTGAAAATCACAACGGACAACATAATAAAAAAGGAAATATAACAAGCTCCACACACACACCGATCATAAAAGTCATGGTTCTGTTTTTGTCTCCAGTCCCTCCCTCGGTGCCAGTGTGCAGCCTCATTGGGAAACCAGTGCTGAACGGGAGTGTAACACTCAGCTGCAATTCTCAGTCTGGAAAGCCCCCTCCTCTTTACAGTTGGGCGAAAGTGAGCCCAGACACCAATGTGTTTTTTGCGCCTCATATGAGTAAGTAGCAACTGGCTGTTATATTCCAGTACCTACATGTAGCATATAACAGTTTTGCATGTCTGTGTGGTAACTGACAATATCAAAATAACAACAAAAATAGTGCTGGTATTTTAATTAAACTGTTGTACATATATTTTTTCTCCTCTCAGATGTGAATACCGGAACTTTGAAGCTCGCCAATCTCACCAGCAGGATGTCCGGGAAGTATGTGTGCAATGCCTCCAACACAGCTGGCACAGAGTCTTGCTACATCAACCTAGAAGTCATCACTGGTGTGTAGAGCTTTATTTGTGTCTTCCGTGTGTGTGTGTGTGTGTGTGTGTGTGTGTGTGTGTGTGTGTGTTGTAGTCCAATGCCATGAATGTAAAATGTCATGTAACATTGTTACAGTGCATCCCACTGTTACACTGTGTTAAGGCTCCTCTGCGTTTGCACAGGTCTTTTTGGATATTGTTGCTCTTGCACGGTCTGAAAAGCCAGAATATCTCCGTCCAATCACACTTTAATCTCCGTGCATGTCTTTCTCTGTTGCAACATTCCCAGATGTTAACACACAGGAGCATGCATTGAGTAGTAAAGATATCCTGAACAGACACATGAAAAGGTGTTCAAGGCATACACTTTAATGATGTGTGTTTTTTTTTTTTTGCCATGCAGCTACCAATGCAGGGGTGATTGCTGGGGCCACAGTTGCTGCTGTGATCGGGTTAATCCTCATCATCCTAATAATCATATTCTTGTGGACAAGGAAGAAAGACACAGAAGATGACCTGGCCAATGAAATCAAGTGAGAATCGTTGCTTTATAATGTGCTGCATGTAGACTAAGATTTGAGTTAAAAATGAACCTGGTTTGTTCATTTCAACAGGGAAGATGCTCAGGCACCCAAGCGTGTGTCATGGGCAAAGAGTGGCAGCGGATCTGACATTGTCTCCAAAAACGGCACACTGTCATCAGTTCACACAAGCCCCCATGTTAGGGACGGTCACCATAACAATCTCTATGTGCACCGTCCTGGTTCTGACACTGCCTCCATAGTCACAGCCACTGGCAGCACCGCAGGCTACCGGCCCCGCCCTCTAGCCGACACTACCCCAGAGCGCACTTTACCAGGCTACAACACCAGCTCCACCCTGCCCCACTCCTCCATACGGCCGCCCACTGCAAACGGCGCATCCCAGCAAAGAACAGACCATGCTCAGCCGCAGACACCGCGGCCACCCCCTCTTCCCACCGGCATAACAGCCGCTAACATATCCCGCATGGGAGGAGTTCCCATCATGGTGCCTGCTCAAAACCAGGCTGGCTCACTGGTCTAGAGCCCACACTGAGCTGGTCTTGAACTGGTCTGTTGCCAATGAGTTCCAGCATATTATACTGTCAAAAAAATTATTCTGTTTTGCTTTGAACAAACACCAGTTCAGAGAATGTGTTACCTGACGGGGGTTTATTTTCTTATTGCTTTCATATGCTTTATTTCTTATTTGTTCATTGTAAAATTTAAGCAAACTCTCCAAAGATCCAAATTGTTTTATACTGTTTTTTTAAAGGTTTCCATCTGCCCTTAAAAATTGGCATATGTCTTATGGCTCATTTATGTATTTATCTAGTGGCATAGCTTCTGTGTAATATTGCCTCACAGATTTAAACACAGGTTAACAGATTGTGAAGGGCTCGTCTACTGTCTTTGTAGCCTTTGTTTTATGTAAGTCATAGTTCTACATTCTGAATGCCTTTGCTTTGTGAAACATAACTCTCATTTCAAAAATAAAAGTATATTTAGTGCAATTATATGTCGTGCAGTAGGAGATTCAGTACTGGTAAATAATACCTTCAAGTAGTTACCAGACATAATAAAACAGTGGTAAACTTTCAGTAGCATATAGTGATGAGAGAGAAAGAAGAAATCAGGCAGAATCTTACACACAATTAATCTATTTTATTCTAGACTAGTTATACAGGATTTTATTCTTATGTATAGTATTGTTAAAACTGGTTGAAAACTGGTTCCTGTAGCCAAAAGACACTTTACAGTACTTTACTTTTTCATTTGTTCACTATATTTCCAACGCTGTTTCTCAACTTTAAGTCACCTTTTGCTTGAGTGAAACTTCTGAATTCAGGCTACTGTTGGACATTTGGTACATTTGAGGCCAATCAGGACCAACAGTGTTTGAGTATATGCCAAAAACAATTCTCCACTGGAATATGCTGGCATTGTTTTTTTTGTTTGTTTTTTTGTTTTTTTTTTTATTTAAAATGCTGTCATTAATGCCTTTTTGCCTTTTGCTTAGTAGTAATAATTAGAAATTTGAAAAGACCATTCTATTTATTATATCATATCAATGTATTGTTTTGGCAATGCAACAGTAGATTAATTCTTTAGAAAGTGGAATTTATGAAAGGGTTGAGTGTCTGTTAGTTATTTGTCTTTAGAAGACCATATTTGAGCATAGGAAATGTGTGAATCAGTGTTTAAGTTAAATGTACTTTATTATGTACAAAACTGCTGTTTTTTTCTCACTTATGTTCAAAATGCAGTGTTAAAAGGATTCTTCAATTTGTATGTATATAGTTGCACATTTTTATTCATATGTAACTTAAAGGAAAAATTGCTGGAATTATCAGTACCATTTCATGAAATACTTTTTTTTTTCATTTGGCCAAGCCAAAGTAGATGTTAAATGTAAATGCCTACGAAATTACCATTTTGTAATTGCAGCTCATCCTTCAATATGTGGGGTATTGAAGGATGAGCTGTAATGTAGCCTTTATGAGTCCCTAAAATTTACAATGTTTAATCTGATGAGTCTTCTTAACTGTTTTAACAACTGATCCACACTCATTAATCCACACTGACCTTTCAAAGATAGAAGTGAACGCCATTAAAGTAGCCGAGTGGGTAAAACACTCGCCTATGAACCAGAAGACTACAAAGGCCCTGTAACTACTGATTGCAAGTCACACTAGATAAGGATAAGTCTGAAAGTGAAAAGTGAAAGGGAATTGATTGTCATCATGTTGGTACGGTGCTTTGCTCAGTGGCACCTTGGCAGTTTGGGAATCAAACTTGTCCATTTCCTTGCCCGTTAGGCCACTACTGCCATAGTGAAAGTGAAGTGATTGTTATTGTGAAACACTGCACCAAAGCACACAGTGCACACAATGAAATGTGTCCTCTGCTTTTAACCATCACCGTTAGTGAGCAGTGGGAAGCCATGACAGGCTTCTGGGGGGTCAGTGTGCTTTGCTCAGTGGGACCTTGGCGGATGGGGATTCAAACTGGCAACCTTCTGATTACGGGGCCGCTTCCTTAACCACCAGGCCACCACTGCCCCGCCATTTTTTAAATATAAAAAATATTATAGGCCCTATTTAGGCCCTATTTTAGACCCTTATAGGCAATATTTTTAAAACATTGCACAATTTTCTAATGTCACAGCAAGTATGTCATCAGGATTTGTGTGTGTGTATATATACAGTACAGGCCAAAAGTTTGGACACCTTCTCATTCAATGGGTTTTCTTTATTTTCATGACCATTTGCATTTGTAGATTCTCACTGAAGGCATCAAAACTATGAATGAACACATGTGGAGTTATGTACTTAACAAAAAGTGGAGACCTGGTCTCCACAGTCACCGGACCTGAACCCAATCGAGAGGGTTTGGGGTGAGCTGGACCACAGAGTGAAGGCAAAGGGGCCAACAAGTGCTAAACACCTCTGGGAACTCCTTCAAGACTGTTGGAAAACCATTTCAGGTTACGACCTCTTGAAGTTCATTGAGAGAATGCCAAGAGTGTGCAAAGCAGTAATCAGAGCAAAGGGTGGCTATTTTGAAGGAACTAGAATATAAAACATGTTTTCAGTTATTTCACCTTTTTTTGTTAAGTACATAACTCCACATGTGTTCATTCATAGTTTTGATGCCTTCAGTGAGAATCTACCATGTAAATGGTCATGAAAATAAAGAAAACACATTGAATGAGAAAATGTGGCCAAACTTTTGTACTGTATTGCCACACACACACACACACACGCGCGGATAAGAAAAACACTGCTAGTTAACTGTATCTTGAATAGGAGTAGCTAACTTTTGACACCAAGAAAATTCACTTTAATTATGTTTTACAAGCAATTTAATAAAAATAGTAAAACTAGTGGAACATTCCAACATGCTACATCTGTGGCATGTCACAAAAATATCCACCCATGTAGATATTGTACTCCAAACCAGAAATGTGTTTAATACATTTAATAGAATGAGATAGTCAGATGGGTATTTGACTATTTTATTAAATCACACCATGTCAACGATAACTTTAGACATTGCAACTGTTATGATGCAATATTGTGCATTTTGCCAATTCCATTGCAAAATAGTCCGTTGCAGATGTGCAATGCAATGATAATAAAACATTGTTTCTTTCAATCCTGTTCAGAGTCTTTGCTGTTATAGACGACGAGATGATGACATTAACATCATTTCTGCACAATAACATTCCAGCCCTGGTGACATTCTCCCTCTAGTGGCCAGGCCGCCACAGCGCACTTTATATGTCTTTTTCCTAAAAGTGTTTTGTATTGTGTTCTTGTTACGTCGTGTTATGCTCGCTTATGGTGTACATGTACGTGCTAAATTGTTGCATCATTTCTTTACTCCAATTCATTCTACTGCATAGCATTAAAACTGTAACTCTCGCAACACGCGAACAGGCCTTCTCATGATTTATGTTACTTCGCAGCACCCAGGGTGTCCTATATTAAAAGCTGGTCAAACTGTCGAGCTGGAAATGCTGCATTCTCGTGTTGCGCTTTTCAGTGCGACCTCCAGGGGGCAGTAGAACACCACGCATGACCCAGCCGCAGGTCTGCTGAAATTTCCATTTGCTATATGTGTTTCCATATGTGTTATTTTGAATGCAATTAAGGAGGGGGGGGGGGGTACAAAAATGCTAGGACATCAAATATTTACACATGCTAAAAGAAATTAACAATTTATTAATCCTGTACATTTATGTTCTTTGCAAATTTATATTTAGTTTTTTGCTCAGACCTCAGTGGAATTTAGGTAGGATGCAGGTCCATGCCATATTTTTTTCTGTTTGACATGCTGTGGATTGAGGTCAGGAATCTCACTTGTCTATTCTAAAATAAGGAGCTTAATTTGTTTTGAGCTACTGTTCTTGATGATTTACTCATTTCATCTGGATATTTGTGTCTTAATACAAACTCTGACGAAAATGCTCAGCTATTTGTGATGCTTTCTTAAATTTTAACACTCACAGTTCAGCACGTACATTTTTCTGGTCAATTTTCTCTTAATCTTTATGAGAGTGCATTTATTGCAACGCCCCTTAAATGTAACGCTTACATTATGCAATTTCTGGTAAAAACTTATGTCAGAGCTACCTACAAAGAAAGCCATTAGACAACATGAAAATAAACGTTCATGAAAAAGAGCTCATTAAAACATGTACAATGTGACCTCTAGTGGCAGTTAAGTCATTGCCAAAAGAAATCGGCTGTTTAAAATCGATCGAAACAGTCACATTATCTACAATAATGATGGAGCAATGGCCAATTTGACATCTGAAAAAAAAAGATGATGAAAAATCTGGAAACAGGCAGAGGCAGTGATGGACATTTCACAGGGTTTATTTTTAGCAATAAACTCGATTCTCTCCTCCATGCCTCTTAGCAAGTAAGAAATATACACATGAATGATATGAGCTTATCCCATGACAGAAGGTTAACATAAAACAATGAAAAAAAAATTACAGAATTCATCAATCAAATTTGATGTGTAACATATTTTACACCATACCATGTAAAAAAAAAAAAAAAAAGGAAAGTAATTTGATACTTTAATGGCAGAAGTCACATATTTTAACAATTGGCAAACAAGATGAATGCTAACACACATGCTGCACCTTTAAGTTAATGTCGCATAGATGAAAGCACAGTACTAAAAACAGCAAAAAGCAGACGGCCTCTAATAATGTATGGTTATACATTTTAATATGTGAGATGTGTGCTGTTGGAGAGAAAGAGAGGAAAAAGGAACTCCTGAATTATTGATTGACGAGTGTGGTACTTCCCTGTTTGGGCTTGGGTATAAAGAAACACATCATTGATTTTATTTAGTTTTTTTTTTTTAGTTTTTTTTTTTGGAAAAATACCTGATTGCAGAATATGTTTACACCCTGTTGTTGTCTGTACACCCTTCAGCCCAGTATTATATATATGGCAAGATTAATGTCAAGCACCAGGCTCTGTTGCAGAGGCCCTATGGCTACGTGTGTATGTGTGAGTGTGTGTGTGTGTGTGTGTGTGTGTGTGTGTGTGTGTGCGTGTGTTTTCGTGTGCAAAAGGTATGAGGTGAAATGAGCAAAGGCAAGGTTCTAATAGATAAGCAAGGTAGAATGTTTCGATGTTAACGAGCCAGCATTGAATATGAGATGGGGGAGCTCATGCAGCTACGGGTGGAGCTTGGTGGGAGACAGGAGGGGTGGGTTCAGGATTGGTCACGTCCCCTCCTGCTTCAACCTCATCTCAAAACCATGTGTCTGAGCTTTAGGTGGGACACAGCACTAAAGAGTAAGAGATAGAGAAAGAGGGAGCAAACGCTGTCAGTTAGAACACAGCACAACACGGCAGAGTAATTATTCAGCGTTTACCTTTTAATATGTAGTCAGTAAGCAGTGTAGGGACCTTGTCACTGTCTTCCTTCATGGCATAAAGAACTGAAATTCAGAACAAACAGGGAATGGTTCAGCATGTGATTTATTCTGTAATATGACTAGAGCAACCATTCAGTTGCACCTATTCTTTTTAGCCTTACTTTTGGTGAGCATCTGGAGGTCATCCACCGAGGGAGGGCTGCTTTTCTTCTCATATGGAATAACTGTATTTAGATACTAAAAAAACATTTGTGCTTAAGGACACATTTATTTTCACATTTATTGAATATACAGTACAGGCCAAACGTTTGGACACACCTTCTCATTCATTGTGTTTTCTTTATTTTCTCACTGAAGGCATCAAAACTATGAATGAACACATGTGGAGTTATGTACTTAACAAAAAGTGGAGACCTGACCTCCACAGTCACCAGACTTGAACCCAGTCAAGATGGTTTGGGGTGAGCTGGACCGCAGAGTGAAGGTAAAGGGTCCAACGAGTGCTAAACACCTCTGGGAACTCCTTCAAGACTGTTGGAAAAACATTTCAGGTGACGACCTCTTGAAGCTCATCGAGAGAATGCCAAGAGTGTGGAAAGCAGTAATCAGAACAAAGGGTGGATATTTTGAAGAAATAGAATATAAAACATGTTCTCAGTTATTTCACCTTTTTTTGTTAAGTACATAATTCCACATGTGTTCATTCATAGTTTTGATGCCTTCAGTGAGAATCTACAAATGTAAATGGTCATGAAAATAAAGAAAACACATTGAATGAGAAGGTGTGTCCAAACTTTTGGCCTGTACTGCATGAACACACATAAAACAACCTATGTCAGTCTTTACAAATTATTATGGAGCATAATTTCTTGGGTATTTTGAAATGTCTTTATGCTAAATCTCACCTGTTTGTCTGTCCCTGAGTTCCCAAAAGTCTGTCGGATCCCTGTCTGCAGAATGTTGGACAGTCCTTCCATGCTAAAGCGCTGAGTAACGGGGAGCAAAAAAAGCAAATGTACAGTAGTTAAAGAGCAGAGCCCCTGAGAGAAGGTCATCTGAATTGTTCAGAACTGCTACTCCTTTGGTGAAAATGACAGTGACAGCCCCGGGCTGAAGTGCATCTATATACCTAAAAAAAAGTTTGAATTATATTTTAATTATATGTTGATCAACAAGAAGAATAGAGAGAGATGTGAATATAAAATCATGTCGTAGTCATGGTCTTCTCCTGGATGGGCTGAGTGTTGACCACCACTCCCTCCTTTTCCGGTAAGTGGAGCTGAATGCTAATGGACTTTGAGACCATTATCCGCACAGAGAGAGCTGTCCATCTCCGAGAAGTAACCTGCACCATATTCAACACCACGTACTCTTCCTGTTTACCGGAACGTGCAGAAACACGCACAGACACATACAGCTCCGGAAGAACTAGGTAAGAGACCACTTTCTATTTCGATGGTAGAGATTCCATAACTCACACGGATTTCAGCACAGGCACAACTTCTTTGGATGATCAGCTCAAACAAGTCTTACCAAACAATAAAAGGTTTGAGACCCATTATTCTGTCCTGTTTTGACTGTTGAAGCTTTATTATTATATTATTTAATATTGGGTATAAACTTGTTTAATTAGTTGTTTAGCATTATTCTGTTTTTCTATTGTAATTTGGATTTGAATTATAATTAATTATATTTTACTCAGACAAGTGAAAATGTTGCTGGGTCTCTTTTTGAGATTTTGCATGCACACACAAACCGTATCCACTGTCCTGACAGAATTCTCCTTTCTTTTTACCTTGACTGGCATTGTGCCTGTCTTCTCTGAGCGGGAAGTGCCCTGCAGGCTGAGGCCCTTGTCACGGCGGCGGCGCTTGCTCAAGTCCCTCTGCTCCTTCTGCCGGTTCTGCACCTCCATCAGGGCCGTGATGAAGCTGTTCTTCACCTCCTTCTCAAACTCCAGCTCATCCCGCCGGGCCAGCTGTGCCACGAGCTCCTCTGAGTACTCCCTGATGGCTGCCTCCACCCGGCACAACAGCTCCATCAGAGCTGAGCTCGGCATGAGGCTCAGGCCTAGGAAAGAGCAGAACCAAACATACATAACATTAATATCTAATCATTGAAATTACTTGAACTTTTTTTTTCAAACCTGACATTTTATAGCTTTGGTGAAAATGAAAATATGAGAAAAGGAGGTCAACATTTGTGCCAACAGCTATCATAAATGTAGCTCATCATTTCTGTATGTTATCAGCAGGGAGTGTCAGGGTAAATTTCATAATTTCATAAAGCTCCATAGATATCTCATTACGATGACCCACATTTCAATTTCTACAATTCCCCCATATGAGTGAAGCCAATTACCCTCTCCTAATAGACCACTTCACAGAAACAGAATTTTGACCTTTAAACGCAATCAAAGGTGGGAAATTTGTCTTCATGTCTGTCTTCATGGACAAAGAGTACCAAAGCCCTGAAAATTCAAGATATCCTTGAAAATTTTGTATAAATTATGTGTGGCACAATCCATATGGGGCAAAGCATTGTAATGATGAATCAATACACGCAGTCTTCATTTGTGCAAAAATAATCATTCAACCTACTCAGGACGGACTTGGCCTGTCATTGACCTCTGTTGTCGGCGTCTGCAGAAAGACAAATTTACCTTCATAAGAGCAGTTGTTGTTGGACGCCTGGGACAACATTTTGATCTCCTCAAGCAGAGAAGGGCTAGGTTTGGAGGAGGACAGGTTGGTGTCCTCGTCATCCTCCTCTTCTGTCTCGCAAGGATCTGGAGAGTTCTCCATCATTTCAACGATCTCCTCAATGACCTGTAAGAAATTGATCCTACGTCACACTAACCCTTGGGCTCTGCATTCAGGCAATACTTACTTAGAATGCTAATAAGAATTGCATTTCCATGAAAGGAAATGGAACATTAATGATGATATTTTGGCTCTTACTCTACCAAACCTCAATATCTCTGTGCTTGTTACTGGTCTTAATATGTTATTATTCGCAGTTATCTGCTTTCATGGTTTAAACAATATAGAGTACAATATTTGAGGTGTGATTTAAACTGTCGATCCGTTTAAAAAAGGATCATTGCAGACCTGATCAGCAGTGATGAGGGGCTCTTCATGCAGGCGGCTGACATTTTCGTTCTTTTCATTCATCTCCTCCTCCTCTTTCTCGCGAATCTTTGTGAATTGAGACATTAGAAAACATTTACGGCACAGTTAACTTGCCACAGTTGACACACAAACCTGATTTCATATGAACATATTCTGCCTTTTTAACATGATATAGCACTGCCTCTTGTTTATTATATATATATATATATATGGTTATTGGTTATTGGTTAGTGTTCTTTAATCATCATCAAGCTTCCATAAGAAATTAAAAATAATGTAGTTCAAAGTGTCCAAAGTGTCAAGCGTACATGGCGTCCACCAAGCTCTGTCCAAGTCACTGCACACAGGAGAGTCCTCGGCATTATTCACTTAATGTCACTTGTCCCGCCATTCTATTCATGGCCTGAGAAAAGCGCCTCTGGGTTTCTTCAGGGTCCCTGTGCTCATTAGGCTGCTGTAAGTATGATGAATCGCTATCGGCGCTAGCCGCTTAGCATATCTGCTTGAGCAGCTCTCATAATTCGCTGATGCAGAAAGTCATTTCCTGCTGTTCTGTCTGTGAGAGTTTCAAAAGCAGCAATGATGAGATCGCAGACATGACATGAAGTGGCAAAGAGGCTCGTTCAAACAAAATGAGAACATAATGGTGGAAGGTTTTCGAAGCATCCAAATCTGTTTCTTTTCTCCAGCTACTTGTCCTTAAACACCGAGAAGACTCAGGCACAGACAAACATGCACTGAACCCCTAATGTGGTCGCTCAGAAACCACTGGCCAGCGATTGATTATGCCAAATGTATTTATTTGCTGACTAGTGTCTCGCCTGCGTCTCGTCTCAGGACTCGGCCCTGATTCTGGTAGCCTGCCTGGCCGCATGAGCACAGAACATTGGAAGCGGAGGGTGTTGGCGCTGAAAGAGAGGAAAGGAGCAGGGCGGAGGGCGTGATGCGGAGTGAGGGAGGGGAGAGGAGAAGCCAGAGTGGATGGAGGAAGCGATGCGGGGAGAGCTTGGCACGGCCCTTGTTTATTTGATGCTTCTTATTGGATCGGTGCGACTGGGCGCCGCGTGCATTCCACCGCTGGGCTCGCTCGTACCCTCACACAGTATGTGCGTGAAACGCACAGGCAGGTTCAAATGGGAATTGCTGTCAAGTCACCCGTCATGTGCTGAGACGCCTTCATAATTTGCTGGAAGGCAACTCCTTCCAGAGAAGAGTAGAGGACACCAAGGTCCAGAAGTACTGAAGGCAATCACACGTACAAATGCCTTTTACAACATTGCTTCTTAGGGGTATATTTCTGAAAGCTGGTAAATGTTAAATTCCTTTAGTATAGTTATTATTAATTATACATTAATATCCACCCTTTTACATCGTTGTGATTTTAATTTAGCATTTTACATATTTGTAAAGGACTTTGAATGGAAGGTGCTACATACATAAATACACAAACTTGCCTTCAATGTAAAAAAAAATTATAAAAAGAATTAAAAAGCTGTTACCTCCTGATCAGAGAGGTTGCCGTTGATTCCTTCTGAGTTTGGGTCATCCCAGCTGGAGACGGATGAGGGCATGTAGTTATCAGTCAGAGCGTCCCAAACACTGCGGGCACAGCACACAACACCACCGTTAATTCACTTTAGTTTCTAATGGGTTAATATTGGCGAGAGAGGATTTTGTTAGAAAGGACAGGCATTTCTGCCATGGAAACATGCCAGCTTGCATCATTTTTATTCATCATTTATTCATGCCTGACGTTTCACCAAGCATCCATATGTCTAATCATTTCACGTACAAAGGAAAGGGATACTTAATTGAAATTATTTCAATTATTTACATCACCGAATTTTTGCTTTGAGTTTTTGCTTTGAGTTTTTCTTCGTCCAGTAACCCGAGGAACAAGGGGACATTCATGCCTGTCCTGACTTCATCTAATGTCTGCATGGCGTGGTACAGTACGCCAGCCTCCAGTCTCTCACTGCAGCGAGAACAAACTGGTACTGAAGCGTCCCGAGCACATGAGCTGGGACCGTCTTGTGTTGGACTCTTGTCTGGAATCAGATACTGGGACGCATTTGTAGCACAGTTCCCTCGCAGCCAAGAAAACCGCGGAGAGCAGGTACAAATCACAGCGGGGCGTCTGGTGGAAAACAACAACAACATTCTGCCCTGAGCATGTTTCCTGCCACAACCCTCCATGCTCAGGTTTTTCTACATGACTTCTATTTTTGACAATGTGACGTAAGTTATCCGTTTTCAGAACAAGGGAATTCGAAAATAACGTTACATCAGAAGAACTTGCATTCACAACATACTGTACTATTGATTTCTGATGTTTGGTCACAATGAGACCAAATCGATGAAGTCACCCAAGGGCATTTACGTCAGATCTATTATTAGGCGGACATTAACTTTTTAAAAGACTAAAGGGGAGATTATTGCTGAATGGAGTCTAATGCAGAGATGGATGGGCGACGGCGTAGCAGTAAGTGATGGAGTCAGAAGAACTGAGGCGTGCAGAAATATGGTAAATAATTTAAAGGCAAGCATGAGTGCAGTGGAGGACCACGCGGAGGTGGGACTAGAGCTCCGCCCTCAGACATCATAGCACTGTGGCCTTTGAGCACTGAAGATCTAAAGCCACAATGAATATCCCTGAAATGCACGGAAATGATCAGAAACGGAAATGATCCGTTTACAAGCAAAATTAGGAGAAGGAACACAGCACTTACTCTTCGTCCTGCAGCCTCTCCTCATCTTCCTCAGCATGGGCCTGGTTGCGGACGGGTGCAAGGCCCTCTGTCTTTGTGTTGTAGTTGTGGAAGCAGACGTTAAGCTTCTCGTCGAACTCGTTGACCAAGTCTTCCATGGACTTGAAGCTCATCATCTCTGAGAAGTTCTCCAGCTCTGAGAAGTCCTCACGGGTCAGGGGCACCAAGGGGACGCTGCCGTAAGGCCTTCTCGGGCCGAGTTCCAGGTCCTCCACCCTGCACGGCCTCAGGTCCTCAAACTCCTCGTCCAGACACACCAGTGGAGCCTCCATCCTGCCTGACAGCGCACAGAAAATAGCCCTGGGGACGAGAGAAGAGAAACTCAGAAGACAAAGTGGTTCAGATCAGCCGTTACTCACAGGGGCAGTTTTAGTTTAGTCATTATTGCCAGATTTGTTTTTTGCTCTTGGGTGCATGTGCTGTCATGCATAGTTTTGTCTGATTACGCGCTGCAGAGGACATTTCATGTAACTATCGGGAAACTTCCAAGAGCAAATCAAGCTTCAGAATCTACTCAAAAATTGTATTGATGTTACCTCAGAAGCAAGTCATTATTATAGTTGTCTAAATTATTAAAAATACATGACAATACGTTCACCAAAATGAACCTTACAGAAAATGTCACACAATACAAAATATGATCAATTTGAATTCTATTCACAATATAATCAACTATGTTTAATTGCAATTCAAGAAGATGCTGTTAGATTTCACTGTTGAATTCTGGGAAAATAGTCATTTATTCCACAACACACGTTTAATCCTCAGATATAAAGAAGATTCGATTGCTGTAAAACTATTCAGGGGACGTTCAGAACCTAATTAGGTTGCAGGTTAGAATGTCCTAAGGCCGAATCCATGAATGAACTCCTGCTCTCGCCAGGAGATAGAATGACAGTGGACAGACTGAAATCCCTTTAAATCAGACTGGCATTATCCTTTCCCTCGCAATCATGTTACCAAGAGCGAAGCCACAACAGCGGCATCACTAATTGCCCATACCAGTAGCAGCAGTGTACGCGTCCGTGACCCTTCACCTGAACCGGGTCAGCGCTAGCCCGGTTCATTTTCGCTACCATGTGATAATTAGAGCTCCTCACCATAATAACACCAGCAGCCTTCTATAATGGACGAGTTTTCATGCTCCAAAAGAAAACATAAAGCTGCGTTTTTCTCAGCAAAAGATCGTCACAGGCTGTTAATGGCCATGGCCCCATATGTCTGGAGTGACCTCTCTTGTGAAACCTGAATATGTTTACGTCCATCATTGTCACAAGAGATAACACGCTGCCGCTTGGCCTCAGCTGTTGTGGGAGATATGGCGGCGAGAGGGAGGGAAGGAGGGAGGGAGAGAACCAGATAAAGATAAATGGACGTTTTTTTTTCCACATGCTTTGTCTCCAACAACAACAAAAAAACTGTAATTCCAATTCCATCACCTGCATAGTCCATCACTGGTGCAAAAAAAAAATCTAGATTTTAAGGCTTTTTAATTATCATATACACACACAATAGCAAATGAGAGGGAAAGCAGAGAGGAAATGGATGAAGGTGGGGATGCAGGAGGTGTGGAGACCATTTTTGCATACTAACAGAAACGTAAGACAATAGATCGGATGTGGAAGGAGAAAGAGGAATGGAGGGAGAGGATGCTGGAAGGAAGCAAGAGAAGAGAAGGAGCCCATTACCTGCAGTGTAATGGCCTTCCAGTCGTTTAGCTTATTAGGCAGAGCAGGTCGGAGCTATGCCTCCTTCATCTGCAAATCCCAGCAGAGATGGAACAACAGGATCCACGCTTACTCCTTGCACATAGGGGGAACGAGAGGCTAACACACATACGCACAGACACACACACACACACACACACACACAAAGGCTGTGCTGTTCTCCCTCTGCTTCCTCGCCACTCTGTCTATTCCACAGAATCCTCCTCTGCCCTTTCTTGCTGAGCCCAAAAGATTCTTGTTTTCCAATCAATAAGCAGCCAGCTTCTATTTAGCAAGCCCGTGCATCGCTCCAGCAACCGACAGAATCATTCTTCCCCCCTCCCTCGCTCCCTTTGTCCCCGCCTCCTCCTCTCCTCCTCTGCTGCCTGCCATGGCTATTTGTGACGCAACCGAGGGGAGGATGAAAAGCCCGCAGCTGGGCACACGGTCTGCATTGCGAGTTCACCAGCTCTACGGATGCCCTCCTACACCTCTTACAAGGGCAATGGTGTCTGTTCCTCAGCCCCTGTGGAACCACCACCTTCCCATGATAAATGATGGGATACAACAACAACCTTTACATTTATGGCATTTAGCAGACACCCTTATCCAGAGAGAGATATACAGGGAGTTACAGGGACAGTCCCCTGGAACAACACTGGGTTAGTGTCTCACTCAGGTTAGTAAGTGTGGCTAGAACCTGTGATTTTGTGGTCTCCTGGTTCATAGGCGAGTGTGTTACACACTAGGCTACTAACACCACCTTACAGCTGGGGTGTAGTTCAGTTAAACTATACTAATACATAATACCAAATTTAGCTCATAACTATTCTATAAATAATAAAATCATGGGTTAAGAGTTAAGGTTGCAATCAAGGTCAAAGTTCAGGGGTATGGTTGTTCTCAGCTTTTTAAAAACAACAACAACAATAATATTAATGTGAAAATTGTATCACTGCTATTATCATACCAACAGTTAAACTGCATGTTGCAATTATGTTGCTATATTTGAACAGTATTATTGTAGTTATATCTGTGTATATTAAAAACTGCATCTGAAATATTTAGTCCTGCTTTCACCTCTCAGGTTAGTGCCAATGCCGGGGATGGGGACTGCTATAAATACAGGTGTCAAAGAAAGGATAGAAAAGAAGGATTAATTAGGGAGTTGGAGAAGTGTGTTTCACTCACAGAAGAGCTCAGGCTGGACAGAAGTATGCGCCGCCTACTTGCGCGTTGACGCGCCACGTCACTCGCTGTCCCTCTGATTCAGCCCCTGGGTCTGGCCACATCCGGTGTCCCTAATCCCCGGCCACGGGATTAATCCGTGGCGCAGATTTAAAGCCCTTTTTAAAAAAAGCCTGGAACATGGCAGCTCACGTCACACGCTGCCAGGCCCAGCGCTGTGCGTTATTCCTCTATAAATGTCGGTAAGATGTCATCGACCACAATTATATTACTAATTATTATTTTTATTGCTTAATGCACAACAAATGGGTGGGTTCTGTTATGGATGTTTTCTCTAAAATGTCACATTTACTATATCTATATATGGTCATATTAAGCTTTTTATTACTTAGATAATAGATAATAGACAATAATATATTTTTATACACATATTTCACGCAGGTTTTGTTTTCCTTAAACATTATTCTTGCGCTGCCTCTCACACATGTACTTCACTTGTACGTCAGTATGTAACTTTCTATAAATGTTACATGTATGTGTTTCATTTCATCATGTACTGTCTTACCCGAAATTACAATACACTTTCATGAGAACAATAAAACTTAAACACAATTATTTTTAACCCTGAAGTAATCTGTTAAAAACAAAAATTCCATACTGTTAGATTTAAGGTATGGATGGATGGATGGATGCTTTGCATTGAAGAAAGGGTGGACGCGGCCAGGATCCTGTTCGGAAGGGGCTACTCTGGATCTGGGGTTCGGGCCAGAGTTTCGTGTTCGTCCAGTGTTATTATGTTTCCTGTCTGTTTTCACCTTTTTCTGTTGGATCGTTGTTGAGTTATGTTTTCCGCCTGTGATGTCTTATTGCAATAAATCCCATTTCTGATGACATGCGAATGTGTCCTCCTTCTTCACCATATCCAGCCATCTTGACACAGACGTTCTCATCAAATATTTCTGAAAGTTTTATTGTAGTATATAAGAACTACTATGCATGATAATTGATACAACTGAAATAACGGACATAAATGACAGACAGATACTGTCTAAGAAAAAACATCTATGATTAATATTGCTGATTACTATTCACAGCCTGTGTCTGAACAATCTGCCCATAGTTTCTCTTTTGAGTTCCTGTGTTTTGTCCAATATTCTGACAGAATGCTAAAAGGCAAAGACATTTTTCAGCTGTTATTAAGCAAAAAAGCACATGGATAACAGAAAAAAACAGAATTTGACAGCAGTATGGAGACTACTGTTGGTTTATATGTTCATATTCTACACCTTTGGTATAAAATGTGTGTTAAGCATCAGTGTTGAAACCTTACACTGGGAATTCAACAATGCTCGGATTTTACTTGGCGGAACGTTATCAAATGTAAATATATAGGCTATGGCAGACAGACCATAATAGGCTACATCAGGTTGCGTCAGCATCGTGCCATGTGATGTTATTGCTCGGAGGCTGATATGGACAGGAAAGCATTAATGGTTAATGTGAGTGGAAGAGCAGACGTCCCGGGCAGACAGTGCAGAGAAGCAGGGATGTGTTTGCAGTCTGATGTGGGAGGAGGCGCGCTGGTTCTTTTATTCCCCCCACCCCCTTCCCTCTCTCCCGCTCGCTCTTTTTCTTCACCACTCTCCAAAGCAACCGTGATGTCATTTCCTTGAGGACAGACAGCCGCACTTGCTAATGATCTTCACGCCGCCAAAAAAAAAAAACCCCACACAATCTGGTAAATGTCCTAAAAAGGGCTGCTTTGCTCTGAAAATGAGTATTTATTTCTGCGGCATGATGTTTAACCAATTGTGAAGCTTGGTGGAGAATTCCAGCCGCTTCCATACCTCATTAACATTCATGCGGCCTCCCAGATACCCTGTCCTGTGTTTGTGTCTGCTTGTACATAAGGATTTTTATCAGTCTTCCTGGCATGACGCGTCCGCACAGTTCCGACAAACTGCAGTGACCTGGTTCTTGCTCAGTACACTTTCTCCACCCGCCCCCTTTTCCAAGCGCCCCCCTCTTCCGCACCCCGGCACGACGGTCAGAAAAGATCTCGAATGGCGACGAGGCCCCCGTTGCCATGGGAACCCAGGTTGGCCAGCTGAGCATTGCACTTGAATTGGTTGCCGTGGTTATCATTGAAAGATTTGGGCCAATCCCACCGCTCCGCCCCCTTCAGCTGAAATGGATCTGCACGCTGAACTGACATCAGCAAGCGTCTGGTCTTCAGCCTCATTTGAAATGTTAAGCATTGATTCATTTTCCATCACCTCCTTCAGTCCAATCTGTTGGCTTTAATAATCACCCTGGTCTCGGTCTGGTTGTTCTTTCTTAAGATTGCCAATACATTTTTCAAGGTATTTAAACCTGTAAAATGTCCTCTGCAAACATACACTTATATCATATTATATCACAAATATCATATTGAAGAAAATTGTCTGTACCAAGGATTCTCACAAGAAGGCATTAGACACAACAACACTGTTCAAAAACGGCTCTGTGGAGATGTTAGCATTACGTCATTTATGCCATCAGTGGACCAAATTATTTTCCTCGGAAGCTTGATTGGACATTTTTTTTCTCCTGTCCGTCACCATTCCTGACAGTGTACCTGCGAAAGAGGCCACTTCCATCAGGGAGTACAGTATTCCTGTGAAGGGGTGTGAGTGACCTCCAGCAACCCCTAAGTAGATGCCGCATGTTAAAATGACACATGACTGCGAGGTTTCATTTACAGCATTTATCAGACGCCCTTATCCAGAGCGACTTACAATCAGTAGTTACAGGAACAGTCCCCCCTGGAGCAACTTAGGGTTAAGTGTCTTGACACAATGGTAGTAATCGGGACTTGAACCTGGGTCTTCTGGTTCATAGGCGAGTGTGTCTGGCTCATAGAAAAGTACATCCTACTGCCATTTGTTCACCCACATGATCTACATTTACATTTACGGCATTTTGGCAGACGACATATGGCATTTGATGTGATCTAAAGTGGAAACGTGATAAGTCTCTCCTCTCCACCTTATTCCAACCTTCTCTTGTTCACCTGCCCACTGCAGAACCTGGCATGAACATGGATCAGTATGGGTCCTGTATTCATATAAAGCTTTAAAGATGTCAGCTATACATGGTCTTCAGTAGATCTTTTGTGATCAGATCACGTGGGCTCCGTGGACACCCATGGCCCTGTTACCAGTTCATCGGTTCTCCTTCCTTGAGGCTCGTTTGATAGTGGCTTATCACGAAGCGCCGGGAACACTCCCCATACTGTTTTAGAGATTCTCTCACCCAGCTGTGTAGCCTCACATTGTCTGAGCCAGTCGGGCTCTTAGTGTTCCTACATGTTCCAATTTCAAGACCTGAGATGTTATTCCCGTCACCTGCTAGAGGTTTTAATGTTGTGGCTAAACAGTGAGTGCAGCAACCAATTGTTCACCTCTAAAATCTAATTTAAAAAATAATTTAGAACTTGTTATTTCCTCCAGCCTTGATTAAACGCCTAGACCTAGAAATAAAACTAGGGCCAGTTCCACCACACGGTGTACAGAACATTTTGATCAGAAACTGCTCCTCTCACCCTGCATTAGGGGCGCATGCGCGCACTCTAGTGGCCACAGCGTTGCATCACAGCCCGATTTATTGAGAGGAAAAAATGGATCAATGTAGCCTAAATGAGTCCTAAAAAGAAAGCAGTATTATATTCGCCTATTCCAGAAGAAATAACAACTATATCTAAAAAACAAAAAAATTATACTGGAGTTATATTTATAATGGTAAATAATGTATGTGCATGTATTCAAATTGAGAACTGCAGAATCCAACAATCCCTCCTAATTACCATGGTGACTAAAACAGCATACAAATTAGATTCCCATGATACCAATCTTTGTTCCCACCCTGCCTTCGGATAAACAGGATCAGCACACTAGCACATTGTTTCAGTCGCAAGAGAAGGGTATGACCACAATAGGCACCCAGTGGCAAAATGGCTGATGAGGCTTTTTAAATAAAAAAATAAAAGCTGAAAGAGTCATCGTTCTCCTGCCAAACAGTGTTTCCTAGTTATTAATGTAAATACACACCATAACGTTTAACAGCTAGTTACACTCCTCAAATCCTGGGTGCTCAAATCAAAACAATATTCTGGATTTGAGATGATTCATTTAATCAGAAAAATAGGTTTGCAAATGAACTGAAAGACACAGTGGAGGAAAAAAAAAAAAAAAAAAAGACACAACTACTCAATATATGACAGAAAAGTTGCACTAAATTCATAGAAGCAAAAGCCGATCACTGATCGTTCAATATAGCTGGCCTAAAAATCCCTTTTGTAACTTTGCTGGTCTAACAAAGATCTTTAAATACTTTGTTTTATATATAGATATAGTATGTAATTACATAATATTAACACAGCAACACAATGTTGAGTCATTTAAAGCCGTATCTTAGCACAGTTGTACATGTTAGGTCTATGAACAAGCTGGAAATGAGAAAATATTAAAATCATAGAATGGTCTTTATTATAACAATAATCTGGAAAAGATTTGGTGTCATTATAGCTACATATGTGGGTTAATGTACTGTACATACTAGCCAGGGTGATGTAAACTTTAAAAAAAAATCCTGTGGAATGTAAGGTTATGTGATTAGAATGTAGAAGTGTAGCCCAGTCAGCTCGGCACATTTTAGTAACACACACACACACACACACACACACACACACACACACACACACACACACACACACACACACACACACACTACCACGTCTATAACCAAACAATGGGTCAATCATCGAAAGAGACGGTTAACATTATAATGCCAATCTAACTAAAGTGAAGAATTCTGAAATGCCACTGAACAAGGCAATACTGACTTTATCTTTAACAAGTACTGTGCGGTTGATTTCATAACACTCTGTTCATTTAAGCACCTCACTGTGCATTATTTAGAAAAATTAACTCTGACAAACTAGATTATTATAAATTATTTTTCTATTATGCACTTATGAGTGGATTGGTTTGGGGGATAAACGTGGCCATATTTTCAGCAGCGACTGCACCACAAACATTTGGCTATTAATTATTTAGGCACTTTAAAAAAAAAAAAAAAAAAAAAAGAAAAGAAGGTTGGAAACTTCTCCCAGAAGACCTTGGACCTGTAATTGACACTACACAATACGCTACACAAGGATGTGTTAATGTTAAAACTGCAGGAGCGGGGGTGGGGAGGGAAAATCCAGTGTGCTGCCCTAGCACCGCACATCTGATTTCTACCCAATTAGATCTCTGGGGAATTCAGGTTTGGCCGCATCCTTAAGGACATCAGGCGTTTCATAAAGAGGTCTGAATGCAATTGTCTTACGACAGTATCAGGTGACATGGTGGCATGGTCGAGTAATGGCTGGAGAGAAGCATCATGACGTGGGTACATTCGTAGCCAGAACACCCTTGTCACAGGATGCTGGGTAGATGTGGCAAAGGTAAATGGGCACAAATTATGACTTGATTAAGTGCATATTTCAAACATCACCAAACTGGTCAAAATATGGCAGCGTGTATCTACAGTTTCTACATAAAAGGAAAGCATGGAATGATGTTAAAGTAAAAATATATATTTTTTTTCCCCCCTAAAACTGCATCTGGGACTGAATGCCATTAAACAATATATGCAGAGTATGCCGTGATGAAAAGCATCTAGAATGGAATGGCTGTGTCAATATACAGACGAACCTGGTAAGAGTATAGCACGGATTGCTCTGTCGTTTACGTAAATACAAGTATCTACAGTATTCCATGAAAAATAATACCGCAGACCTCAATGAGAACAATAAAAGTGTCTTTTTTTTTCTTTCTTTCAAAAATGCAACTATTCAATTAATGTTTTAATATAACTTCATCCCACATTGAAAACGTCATTTTTTTAGTCTGTTTTGATGTTGCACAGAAAGCATTAGCTGCCTGTCCAACTCTCAAAAACATATCGTCTCATACACACACACACACACACACACATATTTCATTTGACCATGATCTCCAAGGCAACCAAATGACTGGGCAATTTTAGCTGTTCTCCTCCTTGGCTTGGGCGAGGGCTTTCTCGGCACTGGCAGAGCCCTCAAAGCGCTGAGCAGCAATCGAGGCTTGGTGAGACATGCTTTTCCTCACTATGTCACCCTTCCTCCACAGAGTGATCTCCTGGGAACAGGATTTTTACACGTGTTCAGTCAGCGCAAGCACATAGACGGTCATTCATACAGCGAAGACTCAATTCTACAGATCTACAGACAATTCAAATTCACAAATGTATGTACATCCCTCACATTCAAAGACAATAACCTAAATCAAAGCCTAAAAGACACTTTTCTAGTTCCTTGTAGTGCGTGTCTGTGCTCGGCACATACCTGTTGTTTGAAGTAGCGCCGCTCCTCCTCATCAATGAGAACGAGATTGAGGTAGTAACGAACAGAGAACTTCTTATTTATGTCCCTCATAGTGGGAGTCATTTCATACCCAGCCAAGAACAGACGAATTGGAATGGATTCGCCTTAAATCAAACAAAAAACAAAACAATTAAGTGTTTTATACTGAAAAATCTCTTAATAAATTACTGACCGGACTAATGAATGCATGAACTATACCTCTAACTGGAGCGCCATCCATGATCTCGTACTTGGCAATGGTGTCGTTCTCATGGTACACATTTGGGCCGGTGCCTGTTGTCTCCCGTTTAATTATGTCTATCTCCATGTGTTTAATTTTGATCCGCACCAAAAGGAAGTAGATCTTTCCTACAATGACGTCTTTAAGGTGGTACCTGCATCCCACAAATATATATTAATTATGTACAAAAACGTTCACAAGTTCAGGCTCATTTAGAAAAGTCCCTAGAAATGGAAAACATTTGCATTCATTGCAAATTGATCAGAATTGATCATATTGTGACTCTGGTAGTAGTGAGGAACTTGATCAGCAACAATTAGTCCAATGGTGTGTTTGTTAGGCTAATTGTGTTATTATGAAAAAAAATCTTAGTGGCGATCAAAACCACCGACTGGATGAAAAACTGTCCAGATTCACACTCAAAAAGTATTTAGTGCACAGATGTGGAGTCAAACTTCATTGTTTCAAACTTTGTCAAGGACTTTTTTTATTATTTATTTATTTTCTCTATTCAAAATGGCTAAATGGCCCTAAACTTCTGAATGGTAGAACACATCTACAAAGCAAATACTTAATTACTTGAGTTAGACAGTGTTCTACTGCATATATTTGTTACTGTAGTACTAAAGACTTTTAGGCGCATAGACTTATAGGGTCAATTATGAGCACCCTAATCAACATCAATATTGGCAAACACTTACTTGGACTTGTTGTACTCAAACTCAATGTGCAGACAGTCTTCAATGCCCACCTCCATCTTAATGGACGAGTTCATTTCTGGGTACGTGCTCAGCGTATGAACCACGATGTCCATTTCTTTGCTGATGTCGTTCAGTCTCCGACTGACCGTTGCTCTCAGGAAGTACCTGAAACGAGAGATTGAAGTTGGTCGTCTCGCATCCTGGCAGACAGAGGAACAGTGAACCACATGGCGGCCTCTGTCTTAAAAAAAAAAAAAACAAGTGCAGACGCGCGCAGGCCCTACCGCAGCTTGACGTTCTGTCCGGTGTACGACTCGTACGGTTTCTCCACGTGCGTGAACTCAAAATCGAAGGTCTGGGACTGTGTGAGCTCGCCAGGACGTGCCAAGTCCTTCACCAGGGACACAAACTCGTGATGGTTTCCCCTGTCGTAGTAAAGTTCTATCAGGAACCAAAAAAAAAAATAAATAATATTAATAATAATACAGAATGTGTCATCCAAACGAGAAAGGGCAAGAAAATATTCATTTCATTTCAAAGTCATGCGAAATGTAAGGACGAACGCTACGGTCGTGCTGAAATGCGACAGTGGGGTGGAAGCATTTGAAGGGTTAACGACAGGTCACGCACGTAACGCGTCACAATAAAACAGAAAACAGCAGAGTTTCCGTTTTACGGCGACATCAAGGTCGTTTTTTATTATTTTTTTTTTTATTCCAGCAAGATTCGGAGATGTTTTTAAAAAGCACAACAACGGCAGCGTTCGTCTGTGGCACTTGACGGCGACACTTTCACGGAAATGTCACGGGACGCCGCCCGTCGTGGTGAAACCCACTCACCGATCTGGCCGATGAACTCGATTTTGATGCCTTGGTGCTCGAGTCGCTTCCCGGGGCTCTTGAGCGTCACGTTCACCTTGCCCGACACCGTCTCGCCGTCGTAGAAGAGGAAGTATTTGTCCTTCTTGCCGTCCTCGCTCTTGTGCTCCACTTTCTTCCTCGTCTCGGCGTCGTTCAGGACCACGTCGATCTCGGCGCTCTGGCCGAAGCTGAAGAAGCTCATCGCGGCGGCCGCGTCTCGGGCTCGGATCCTCCGCTACGAAGCCGGACTCGGCCCTGCGCGCATCGAGACGCCCCCCCTGCTGCGAAAGGCGCCGCGGCGACAGCTCCGTGTGGCGGCTTTCCTGGGCGCCGCGGAGGCATAGGCGACGGACGGCGGGCCGAGCGACTACTTCCGGGACGGCGCTTCAAAATAAGAGGTCGACGACGAGGCGCTCTCGTCCCTCGGTGTTCCACGCCTGGATGTTTCTGCAGTGGCAGCGTGTACGCGGCAAATTTAATAATAGTTTATTTCTCCGTGCGCACAAAAAAAAAACGTGGCACCAAACCGGTCAAAGTTGTGTTTTCTCGTTGCCCGTTTCGACTAATAGTGGTAACTTCACGTGAACAAAATACAATGAAACGCAAAAATAGACTATCCTGTTCTGCATTTACATATTCACCATGTTTGCAGATGTCATTTTGTCGCTAGCCCAGATGAAGAATGAGGCACCGGCGGCATGTGTCCGCTAGGTGTCGCCCTAAATCCACAGACAATGACACTGAGCTGCCCACGTTCATTCACTTCATCAACACTTACGGCATTTATCAGACTCTCTTATCCAGAGCGACTTACAATCAGTAGTTACAGGGACAGTCCCCCCTGGAGACACTCAGGGTTAAGTGTCTTGTTCAGGGACACAATGGTAGTAAGTGGGGTTTGAACCTGGGTCTTCTGGTTCATAGGCGAGTGTGTTAACCACTAAATAAAAAAATCACACATAGGACAAACTAAACAGATAAATTCTCAATCTAGCTCTCTGTTTTCTCGTCTTTTTTTCATAATCTGAGAAGACAATTACAGAGGCTATCAGCATCACCAGCCATCACAAAACCTGAGGTTGAAAATGGTGACGCTAAACAAAAAAATCTTATTGTGTTTATGTGATTACTGTGGGTATTTATAATGTGTATTATTCATATTGGCTAAATAGAGCTATAAAATGTCTGCTGGTTAACGCTGAACTGTGGAAACATTGATTATTATGGCATGGAAACACTTAGGAAACTCCAGAACTCTCCTTACTCTCTTTATCCATTTACTTGGCAATGTTTGGACAATGAGGATGTGCTCATCACATCTCCAGATCTTTCCTAAAGTGTTTATTGTTTTGCCTCTTCGTCAGAGGCGAGATTGGAGCCACCCAGTGGCGGAATGAGCTACAAAGCTACTATGATATTGGTCCCCCTCTAGTGGTTCAATATTCGAGTACACACAAGTAGGGACATTTCGAGAGAGAAAGAGCAATATATATATATATATATATGGTCAAAACTCCAGTCCAGACGTTGCTCATAAGTAAAAGACTCTGGTTGCTGGAAATGCCTTTTTAAAGATGGGATATCTGAATATACAGTACAGGCGAAAAGTTTGGACACACCTTCTCATTCAATGTGTTTTCTTTATTTTCATGACCATTTACATTTGTAGATTCTCACTGAAGGTATCAAAACTATGAATGAACACATGTGGAGTTATGTACTTAACAAAAAAAGGTGAAATAACTGAAGACTTGTTTTATATTCTAGTTTCTTCATTATAGCCGCCCTTTGCTCTGATTACTGCTTTGTACACTGTTGCCATTCTCTGGATGATCTTCAAGAGGTCGTCACCTGAAATGGTTTTCCAACAGTCTTGAAGGAGTTCCCAGAGGTGTTTAGCACTTGTTGGCCCCTTTGCCTTCACTCTGCGGTCCAGCTCACCCCAAACCATCTCGATTGGGTTCAGGTCCGGTGACTGTGGAGACCAGGTCTCCACTTTTTGTTAATTACACAACTCCACATGTGTTCAATCTACCAATGTAAATGGTCATGAAAATAAAGAAAACACATTGAATGAGAAGGTCTGTCCAAAATGTTGGCCTATATTGCATGTATATTTACAATTATGGCATCTAGCAGACACCCTTATCCAGAGCTACTTACAATCTGTAGTTACAGGAGCAACTAAGGGTTAAGTGTCTTGCTCAGGGACACAATGTTAGTAGGTGCAGTTTGAACCTGTGGTTTTGAGGCGAGTGTGTTACCTACTACGCTACTACCACCCTGTATGTAGAAAGGAACTTTATCCATAATGCTGTGTTCATTAACCCAAGTCTGCCACTTTAAAAGATGAATTCATGATAAGAACCACCCTTTTAATTATTTTACCAGCGCTGCAAACATTTGCACCAATTAAAGTATTAACTACATTCTTGACATTCACACAAGTACAGTGTCTACATCATAGTACTACATCATTATTTCAAACTTTGTCACTGATTAATCATTATTATTTTGTATTATTTTCAACATTTGAAGAGTAGCGTACACATAGACAAGGAGCATTTTTATTGTCTAAAATAAACGAGTACTTAGGTGTTGATGTCACTCAGAAGAAACTAACTCACAGCAGTAATTAGTGAAGTTAGGTAAAGCGATTCATCCCATGTAGTGCTTTTGGATGTGCGCTTTTATTCAACAGAATACACGTGGACCCTCGTACGCTAACTTTTGATAATGTGTGTGTGTGTTTTTCCCCTTTGCTACCGCACCGTCAAATGTGCTTTAGTTATGCAAAGCTGCTCACTGTTTACCTTTCCGACGCACGCTCGCCATTGGTCCGTTCGGCCTGTCAGTCACGAGGTGGGCGTGTCCCCGCAGCCCTGGTGCGTGGCGTCCAGTTTCTCTCCTCAGACCTGTGACAGACAGGCTGTGGTACGACTTGACGCGGATAAAAACTGCCAGATTTACCGCGAGCCAGAGTGACACTCTCCGCTCTCCGGTTTTATTTCGCGCGGAGGCCGGTATACGTTCACATTTGCTTTTATTTCGTTTCGTACAGTTTGTCCGGACTTTATTTGGGACTTTACTTGCCGCGCATTTTCTTTGCAACATGGCAGAGCCGCCGCATTTGGTAGAGACCGACCCGGATTTCGAGCCTCTCCCCCGGCCGCGCTCCTGCACCTGGCCGCTGCCCCGACCTGAGTTCACAGAGCCGGGCAGCTCGAGCACATCCTCCCCGGCGCCCTCGGTCAAACAGGAGCAAGGAAGCAACGTCGACTTCATCAATAACCTGAGTTTACTAGAAGAAGCCGACGACTACGCCGAAGAGCGGCCAATCTCCCTCTGCCAGGAGAAGTGCGGCCACCGGCTCCCGCAGCAGCATCACCATCCGCAGCCGAACCCCCAGCTGCCGCACCAGCAACAGGTGGCCCCGCTCTCCTCTCCGGCGGCGGCCGCGCAGCGCAAAGGCAGCTCGTCCCGCCGCAACGCCTGGGGGAATATGTCCTACGCCGACCTCATCACCAAGGCGATCGAGAGCTCCCCGGAGAAGCGGCTCACGCTGTCGCAGATCTACGACTGGATGGTGAAGAGCGTGCCGTACTTCAAGGACAAGGGCGACAGCAACAGCTCCGCCGGCTGGAAGGTAGGCGGCCAGATCTCGCGAGAGCAACGGGGAGCCACACAATTACTCCTTTCATGCAATTACTCGTGTCTAAATATATACACACACACACACACATATGCGAGAAGTGAATAGATATAATTTATTTTTGTTAAATTAACAGACATTATTCCTGTATGAGGAACTGGACATGCAATTAAACGTAGTAAACAAACCACTCGCTATGCCAGATCAAACATGTTTTGTCTTGTTTTAGTTTTTTTATTCATTTTATATATATATATATATATATATTTGTCATCTAATTATGCAATAGTGATTCATAATGAGTCATAAGTACAAACACAGGATGTACCAGAAGTGTACCTACGCCAGTTTTTCTGTGTGTGTGTGTTTGTGAGTGTGCCTTGTGTCTGTGTGTGTGTGTGTGCTTGTGTGTATATGTTCGTCTGTCTGTGTGTGTGTGTGTGTGTCTGTGTGCATGTGTGTGTACGTGTGTGTGAAGTCGCCGACTTTGTTTTGGAATTTCATGAGCGAGTGGGATTGGGGCAAATCTCGCCTCCTCTCGGCTTGTGTAACCTGTCTACACGTTACGCAAAAGCACGCACGTGAATGTGTGTGTGTGTGTGTGTGTGTGTGTGTGTGTGTCGTTGAGGTCGTTTGTTTCATGATCCTTACGTACAGTACTGTTTAAAAGTTCACTGCTGTTTCAAAATCTCCTGATTTTCTTTTGTGTACATTAAAATGGCTTGAAAGGAACAATTCAGAAGGAATATCAACCATTGGCAACGTTTGTAATAATGATGCAATGATAATGGTGGTGTACTGGATACTGTACTAGTGTGACGAAGGTCAGTTTTATTGTTAGTTTAATCAGCGCAACTGTTTTCAGCTAATAATTGAAAATATCAGTAATTCTAATAACCATAGAAGCTTTTAAAGTGACATACTTGAGTTAACAAACTCAGCGTTCCGTTGGAACTCAAGATATTGATATTTCATTTACAGCATGAACAATGTCTGGAGTTTTGTCCCCTTTGATGTCTGTTTAATGCACCAAACAATAGTTTCCCATCCAAATAAGGACATTTCTGAATGGTAGTGTATCTGCCACAATTTGCCGACATAAGCACCCCTGCATGCACAAGAGGGCAGCTGTCTATCTATTATTCAAAACTGTAAAACTGTATCAGTGTCTGATCGTCCCAACAATGTTACAGCCCATGAATATGTCAATAAGAGAAATCATGTAAATCATGAACAAGTGCTAAAATGGCGATTGAGGAAAGATGAGGTTTCTGATCATATGCCTGGTCATTGACTCTAGGGGATTTTTTTTTCATCGCTCATCAAGATTGTAAGGAAGAATATAATAGATCTGTACCGATCTATACCAAATATGTCATCAAATAATGGATTGCACACACGTTATTGACCAGAGCCAAACACATATGGTAGTTGGTTTAATATAGTCCACACTTGCTTTCTCTTACAGATGTTTTGCACTTTTGTCACCATTTACATATACACTTTGTATATAGGATTTAGTTTTTTTGCCTATTTATTTCAGTAGATATAGTTATTTATAAACAGCACAAACAAATCCCACAACTTGTACAATAATACTTACACACACCCTTGCACATTGTTGTTGTTTGTTGTTGTTTTTCTACACTGTACTTGAGAGACACCATCTACCGGAATCAATCTCCTTGTATGTGCTTGCACTTACTTGGCCAATAAATAGGATTCTGATTCTGATATATATATAATTTTGGGTTGTGAAATGTGTCAGTGGGAAAGTCACCTGACACCCTCAGCTTCCCTGTTCACACAGTGGTATGCAATTTGTCTTGTGATGTAAAGATAAAGTTGAAAGACATGTGGGGCTTTGAGGTGTCTGGTGACCAACTCTGGCCATCACTGCTCCAATGGAAAGTGCTGTAGCCTACAGTGTCGTGCTATTTCCCGTAAATGAAGCAAATGAAGCCTGAACTACACACACAAGACCGCTCAACACCAATCATGGAGTCAAAGTGATATTACTTTTTCAAATGTATTGTTATTTGTATTATTATTATGAAGAAGAGGGCGTATTCCTCCTAAGCAAGTGGTCTCAAAACTACAGAAGAAGGTAAGAAGAGCATCTACCTAAAGCGTTCATTGCTGTACGTTACAGTGTTCAGGTCTCAATGCAAATTGTCGGCAAGCAAGTCCTGTCCATGTTATTGATGAAGGTTTGTTGGAGCACCGGAGGTAATGTCAGGATTATGAAATACGACGGCACATAGACAATGCTGCTGAAGAGTGGCGATGAAACTTGGTGAAATACGCCCTTGAAGTGAAAAAAAGTAGGCCAGACTGAGGCAGCACAGACGTCAATACCACCTCCCTACACAAAAGGCTAAAAATATCTTGAGGATTACCTGTCATTATGCGTAGACGCAGGTACTCGAAAGGTATGTTGCCCAACTTAACCGTCACAGTCTGTGCATGCCATGACAAAATATCGTCTGATCCACAACCGCCGTGACGTCACTGCCCAGGCATTCCTCCCACTCACGGGATGCTTCAGACGTTTCGCAGGTTTGACACCTGAGCCTGAGGCTGTGCGCGGGACGGCAGTGGAAACACATGAATTTAATTGGAATTGGTTTCGGAGCGCCACTGACAACTGTGCTCGACGCCTCGGGCCGGATGAAAACCCCTGCAGATTCAGCTGCACTCGGCCAGGCAGCGCGCCACATAGTTGGTACTCAGACTCTTAAGCTTCTTCTGAAGTGCTTACAGATGTGGTTACAGGCTGGCTGACTTTACAGTCTGTTCATTGTACCCTAGCGATGAATACACTATTCATGGCCTTCAGCTCATCGGCCGCTTCTGCATTTTGATCTTGAAAAAAAATATAATAATGAGGGTTCAGAAAATTAAATGTGACCGAGGAAGGGTTTTTTTTTTTATTAGGCATGACAATTTGTGTCCCTGTCCAAACTTCATGATCCCATATTTGCATGCTGCGGTGTGTACACTAATAAAAGTGGAACCAATGAACCAATCTTAGGCACTAATATTAATCTCAGGATTTGAAATGGGATGTTACATTTAACAAAGCTAATCTCTGAAATTCTTCTTGGGCGTTACATGTTCCAAGGCTAAAAGTGCGTGTGCATGAGTGACCCTGCCCTAATGAATAGCAGTCTCTCCATCTGACGCTCTGTCCGTGTTCTCACATACTCACTCTCTAAGTCAGGCTAGCGTTAGATTTGTTATAGAGTGCTCTCTAATCTCCTCCAGGGAAGGACTTTTAGTTGCTGTGCAAATGTTTAACTACAGCCTTGGTTTCAGCAGATGAACCTCGTTACCCCGGTGGAGCTTTGAAGACCAGAATAGACTACACATACTGTCTCTTTTTTACGTACACACACACACCAATAACAAAACGGCTCTCTGAGCCTCAGAACACATAGGTTGACCGCGTGCAAGGTTAGCCCAGTGCAAACAGCAAATCTGTTTCATGGAAGAATCTCATGGGCTGGTGGGTGCAGTGGAACATGGGTATTTTCTACAGAGCTCTTGAACGCGGCGAGCATGGGAGACGCACTTATTATGCTGTACCACGAAAAAGAAACGTGGAGCAGATTACAGGTGGGAGGTGAGCTGCTACTCTCGTCTGCACCGTGCAGTATGCAGAATAGCTGCATTTTGTTTCGCACACGCATGCAAGACTTGCACAACAGATACAATGTCAGTATGAAGTGGTTCACAGTCAGATAGTTGTACAGCATCTGTACAAATTGTAATACATTGTAAAACGTACAAAAGCTGAGTAAAATGTGTGTATAAAAAAATTAAATTAAATATACACTTCTCTCCCATGATGCAGCTTTAGTAGAAGTTATACAAAATGCACCATTGGCATTAAAAACACAATGTTGTGGTGCAGCAAGTCGTCACTCTCGCTGCATTGTGAAGCCCCTTTAGCTCAGGGTTAGAGGACGGCTGCAGAGAATGGCAGGCTCAATATGTTGGCGCTGGAGAGAGGTAGAACAATGGGGATGCATCACATGCACTGGAGGCCGGCCCAATGGCTTTTGTAGTAACGAGATGGGAATTTGGGTTTTCCTCTCAGTGAGGAATTCTCACTGGAGCTTTCCAAAGGCATTCCTTAATAACTAGTTCCTGCTTGCAAAAAGTGTCATAAAGCTCGTTTGAGCCATGAGTACATTTTTCCCCGGTGCAATCACAAGAACGAGCCTCAGTTCCATAGAAGACAAAATCTGGTAAAATGAACGTCTGTGAGGAATTTCTCACCTGAACTGCTTGCACTTTAACTTGATAGAGGTTACTAACATTACTACTAACTGCTATTTTGGTGCACTATGGACAATTGTGGTAAGTTAAACTGTGTTTAAACAGTGCACTTGTAAAATTGTGCGCGGGTGAGTGCATGGCCATGTACATCTTGTGTACTTGTGCCTGCGATGACACAGATACAAAAACGTTAACTGTGAGTGGGAGGGACTACACCTTTAGTGGGAGGAACTACACCTTTAGAGTCACACTGACAATAAAAAAAGTAAATAAAAGTGTAGTAACGTTAGGGTTTTTCGGTCATATACATTTTGTGTGTGTGTGTGTGTGTGTGTTTGGGTTGGGGTGTGTGTGGGGGGTGGGGGTGTGTGGTAAGATAAGGTAACCAATTGTAAGAGTTATGCAAGCATGCGCTTACTGGAATGAGAGCAGCCGTGGGCCAAAGTCTGCAGCGGCTGCTGCTGGTGAGTCTGCGGAGCTCCCTGACTTGTTGGAGCACAGAAACACACTAGCTGGGCTGCTGCTCCTGCAGGTGGTCTCACACACTTTTCCCACAAACCCACAGTGCTCAGATAGCGCCTCTCAACATGGTGAAAAAATGTCTTCCAGTGGCAGCTCTGTTTTTTTGGCTTGACTCTAAGCCCATGAAATGTTCTCCTTGACAATAACAGGAGGCAATGCATGACAAAAGAATGCAAGGGAGTGTGTGTGTGTGTGTGTGTGTGTGTGTTAGTGGACGATGGTTTAAGTAGGGAAAAGCATCAAACATCCTTCATTCCTGGACCATGTGTTCACTTCCCTGTCCTTTCCGCAGCGGACGTTGTCATGTGCCCCCCTCCCGCAAAGCCTCTGATCCCCCAGATCTGGTGACTGTGTGGAGGGAAGCTGTGGCATCTCCAGCATTCTGTTTGTTTTGGTTGGCCTTCGTGACTTTGGTGGCTGTGAACGCCACTGCTTTAGCAGGAAGTTTAGTGCCTGAGGGTTCAGCGACACATGACAGATATAACTAAACTTAAGAACAAAGGTCTGATAGGGACACTAGTTGGTCAGGTGTATTATACAGTAAACGCAGTGATGAAAAACTACATAATATATTATAGACCAGATTTTTATAACACCTGATATCTTGACAGACCTCATTTTTAGCCAATATGTGTGTTTGTTTTTTTTTGTTTTTTCAATTTCGCACACACAGTATAAAAGAAAATGTAGCGAATGTAAAATAAATGCACAATAAATTCATAAATTACTCATTTAAAGTTATTAATAATTTCTAAAACATGGTACTCATTTATAGATATAAAATTTGATTTATTTTTCAGATATTTCTCAGTCCAATGAGTAATTTTTGTTATGTGAATTACAAAATCATGGCAAAAGAAAAATTCTTAATTAAATTTAAGTTGCCAATAAAGTTGATTATGTGCCCAATAAAAGTTGAGAAAAATAACACATATACACATTTTCTTTCATGACATGTTCTGCTGGCCATGGTGGAACCTTTGGCTCTGGGCTATTTTTACACTTTCCTGTAAAAACAGCCGCCATGTCCCTTACAATGAGCGATGATGCATTTCCTGCTGAGTGGCTGGAAAATAGCGCCATGCGTTAACATCTCCTCCCTGAAAACACACACGCACACACACACACATCCACAGAATGGAATGGAACCTTATTGTCCACAAAAGAATACCATTCACATTTTGGCAGTATAAAAGATACATGCTATGACACAGACAACACGTCGACCATACATTTATTAATCCTGGTTTTATAGCAGTAATAATGTATACTTACCAAGATAAAATCATTCAGCATACTGCACACAGCCATCAACTCATACAATTCATAATAATATTCCATTAATACAGCAGACTAATGACTTACGAGAATCAACCAATTTATTCAACATTTTTTGGTTTGGGACTGTGAGCATTCTGAACTTACTGGATGTGAATTTTTGCCACACATATATTTTTAATTCTGTATATGTATTATATACTATATATATTTGCCAGTTTGTGTTGATGGTGGACATTCGCAAGTATGAAATATTATAAACAATAAATAATATAAATAATAATCACTGAACAAATTGTTGCAACAAAAAAATAGGAATTATATTAATCAACAATTTACTGTGTGATATAAAGAATGTCAGGGAATTCCATCAGATATGACATATTCTGTTTCAGTGCAATAACAGTGATTGATGGTGGCATGGAACAAAAAAATACCATTGCATATCTGACCCCTGCTGAGAAGAATAATAGTAATAATATGAAGTGCTAATATGAAGTTGATAATAATATAGTAACAGCTGAATAACAAGGGAGGGGTCAGGAGTTATGTTTTTCTTAACACTTTATCACCATTGCAATCCCCTTGGGTGCAGGGGGCCCAACTTCCTGCCCTCTCCACCCTGAAACTGTGCTGCCATTGTTGCCTGGGCCAAGTGGGTCTTCCAGTGTTTTCCTCCTATGGCTCTTTGCAGGGCCCTCTGGGGGCCTGTCTCCCCAAGGGAAACTGCCAAACCCACGGCACTGAGGAAGGCGTGTTCCCTGGAGCACGGCCGCTTACCGGAGTCAGGCTGTTTATGTCAGTGGCCTGCGACTCGGACCGTTGCCACACGTGCAGCGTGCCAACTGCCAAAAGGGCAACACCTGGTTAAAAACACTAAGCTCAGAAAGAATCATAAAATGTAAGAAATTGAAGATAGATGTCATAGCAGTGTTCTGTGCATTGAATGTGCATTGAATGGGTTCGCTAGTTTGATGAGGAAGGGTTCACTTCAGTTCCTGAGACATAACACGCTGTCTTGAAGGACGAAAGCTAAGAGGCGAGATAAGATGAGCTTGGATTTCTGCGATACATGTAATGGCACAGTTCACCTAGCAGACTTGACTCATTAGACCGAAAACTCTTGGCCTCGGAGGAACCTTTCATGTAGAAACCTACTGTACAGCTGTAAGTTAGGAAAACTTACAAATCTAATTTTTACGTTCTCTGAACTTCACGCCTATGCCACAACTACATGGGCACGAAGTGGAGAGAAACTTAAAAGTGCTTCACAGCCAGTTGCCTTACATTTTTTTAATTTTCCCGCTGAGGATTAGACAGAGAATGTTAATTACAGGCTTAATGATTAAAAAAAAAACTATATAGATCTTATATATAGATGGTATGAAGTATCCTAAAACAACAGTTGACCATAAAGATGCTCCATTGAGCGAGCACATGAGAAATATGGGTCAGAAGGTGGTGAGGTTGACGGGTGATCATGCTGTACCCGTCAGCTGACTGAATGCGGCTCTCTGTGTGTGTGTGTGTGTGTGTGTGTGTGCGTGTGTGTGTGTGTGTGTGTGTGTGCGTGTGCGCAGCTTTGACTCCGAGCTCAGCCCGATGCCAGGGGCCTGTGCGTAAGACTATGGAATGCAAGGCACGCCGGAGCCGCTGTATTGTGTTAAAGTCCGGCTGTGGGGAAATCATTCCTCCCCAGTCCCCAGCTGGGCTTTCAGACCACACACTCGCTGCAGAGCCTGCTGAAAGAGCGAGAAACGGAGGACCAGATGAGCCGATAATGGCTGTTACAAGGTGGTGTTTCTTGCTGTGTATGAGGCTGCGACGGTCATTACAGCATGACTGGATCAGGTCAACGTATGTGTTGCAAGTATCTGCAAACACAGTCTGTTAACTACAGAGGGAGGGGAAACATTGAGAGCGAGAGTTCACAAGAGGCAACTCTCTTATGAAACAGAAAGAAAAGATGAAGGGGGGGGAAACAAATTCTCCACCCCTCGTGGTTGGTTTCAGAGGAAGCCCACTTTCAAAACTTTTTGCCGAGTAAAGAATATACCCAGTCACAGTGGGACTGGAATCCCTCCTTCCTCCACCCTCCACCCTTTAAGGGTGTCTCCAGAGGAGATTTCTCATTTAGATCTTAATATTACAGAGGAAATGAACGGACCACCTTAAACTTTTGCCTGTTGCTGCCTATGATTGCCATATGAATGACATAGTCATAAAGAGATAATAGAAGCTGTGTCCCCGTGACCATTAATGCTAAATGAATTAGTTGCTATAACACACACACACCCCCCAGTTTACTGTCATGTTATCCTTCTGGCTGCCAGACAAAGCAGAAAAACCTCATATCTCACATTCCTAATTGCCGTCAGCTTTAATTGTTCATTAATTTCATGGGGTCAATGCTGTGTCTCTCATAGCGTTGGAGTCTGAGCACGGCACAAAACCTGTGTTTCTTATCCCTCGACCCTCTGAATTAAAAACAAAAAAAACAGCTTTGATCTTGTCCTGTAGTGCTGCGAAGGTTCACAATTTCTAATTCAGGCTGTGCACTGCCCCAAGCACAGAACAAAGTGACAAAGAACAGCAGATTGCAACAGAATGAAGCCACCTCGTACAGAGGGAACATTTGATGGGTTACAAATTCGGACATCCCTCAGTACATGTGTAGCGGGTCCACCTTAACACCGTTTCTCCATAATTGTTTTGAATTAATTATAAGACACAATAACGTTTTAAATATTATTTCCCGGGATACATCCTGGTCCTGATGGCCGCTAGGAGGTACTTATTCTTTAGAAATGACAGTAAGAACACTGGTACACACTCCCATGTAGTGCTGTGGCAAGTCCCAGTCACATTTCCGCTCACATTATTTCAAGCCCTTTACGTTCCTGTGCAGAGCTGTCTTGCTTGGTTCTTTGACCGCAAAGAGGTGCACGTTTCTCAGCGTGCACGTCTCTATTCTGCGGTTTGCCATGTATCGAGTGGAGGACATTTTCTCTATTTCCTGTCCCTGCTCTTTGGAGTAGAAGACTGCAGGTTTCACATCAAGGTAGAGCATGTTGCTGAACGCAAGCTTTCAGCATGAAAAAGAAATCCGTCAATGATTCTGCCACCACCTCTTTCTCTATCTTTTTATAATTAATTTTTTTCAACTCACAGCCATGCTATGCGGAATGTGGGCATTCAGTCCCCTTGTACACATCGCAAACTTCTTGAATGGCCAGAGAAATCTGTGGTTTTCCTGCTGCTGGCGAATGAATCAGCGGGTCCGTTCCTTTCCCTTCCTTCCTGTGCATGCTCACTGTGCCTGACTTTGATTTTGTCTGAATGCCACTGGAGCTCCTTTAGTGGTGAAGACCCCAATTTGCCTCCCACCTTAGTGCTCCGCTTCCCTTTGCACCTGGCCGTGTGCGTGTCCTCCGCCAGACTGGGAGAGGCAGGCCAGATTAGGTGACTGTATCAGCAGTGGCCAGCGCTTCCTGTACGAATGGAACGGATAGAGGAAGTCTGCTGATGGGTCCGTCTCAAACAAGACCAGTGGGAGTGCTTTTCTCTCTTTGTTTTCATCTCACAAGCACAATTTGGGGTACTGCTGTTATTATACATTAATTTACCCAGCAATATTTATGAATTAAGTGAAAGTGAAGTGATTGTCATTGTGATACACTGCAGCACAGCACACGGTGACACAACAAAATGTGTCCTCTTCTTTTAAACACCCGGGGAGCAGTGTGTGGGGACGGTGCTTTGCTCAGTGGCGCCTCAGTGGCACCTTGGCAGATCGGGATGCGAACCAGCAACCTTGTGATTATGGGGCCGCTTCCTTAACCGCTAGGCCACCACTGCCCATTATTTTATTTAAAGTTGAATAAAAAAACCTAGAGGAATTTACAGAAAATGACCAACCTCTTATTGCATCCTATGTTGTCATATAATTGCTAATGACCACACAACTGATAAAGACCTCTAATGAGGGCACTAATTTAACTGATTACTGATTCATCTCATGTGCCCTTAAGTTTTTGTTTTGTTCTTTGCATATCAGTTCAATGCACTGCGTCATTTCTCAGCCACATTTTTGGATGCCGTACAACCTTCACTGAGCATTTCTTAATTCTGTCTTCTACTACGTTCTGACTTCGGCAGCCTTGTCCCTGTTTAGTTGTGTTCCTGATTTTTGCAGTTAAATGTGGGGCTTGTTCACTGGGGTAAAGTAATGGGTCCTCGGGATTTACATGATCACATAAAGATAAAACATTAAGGAAATTCACATTTTTATGATGTTTGAGCATGAGACCTATTGACAGATGGAGGTTAAACCATCCAGAATGAGGAGGTAGCATGTGAGAGCTGCCAATCATCAGGCTCCACCAATTTTAAACTCAATTTGTATAAACATCATTTCAGGCTGTGTTCTTGGGAGACAGAAATAGAGACAAAAATGGTTGATATGATAACTTCTTCCATACAGGCAATTATAGAAAACTCAAGTGACTTTTCCTCCACGTCTTCCTCTACTACTACTCTATCTGGAGATTTAAAGAGAAATCTCTTAAAGCATACAAATGCCGAAATCAAAACTTAATTCCCTTAATACTTTTTGCCCTTTTAGTCTTTAAGAATATAGAAAAATGTAAATTATCCCAGAGATTACAAATCAGGATCATGCAGAATATGTCTGTAGAATCAGAACAACATCCGAATGCATCTCAGAAAGTTCACAGCAACATAGCTAAATTTAAATTTGCTAAAGTTACACTTGCAAAAATTATTTGGGACTGAAAACAACATTTAAGTTTAATCTTTGTTCCTTTTTTTGTCCTTGTGGTCCATGGGAGCCACACATATTCTACTGTAAATGGTTGGGAGTTGACGTCAGCATGTGGCACAGGGGGCCTTTTGTGCATCAGTATTTGCAGTCTGATCAGCTGGATCTGAACCTCGCACACCATGAAAGTGTGAAATAGATGTAGAGAAAGAGTTTAACGTATTTCCATTGTTGGACTTTAGCTTCTAATTTTTCACTGGGAAACACCTTTAGCCTTATTTTTTCAGTCACAAATGCTAATGTATGTGCGGAGATGACGGGGGTTACAGGAAGTGGGGGGCGCAGCAGGAAGTGGTGAACCCATTGAAGCTGTCATTGTGAGCTTATCTTTGCAAGTTTTTTTCTAAACCAACCCCCTCCCCTCCCTTCACATTCCGTCTTATCATTCACACAAAAGAAACCGACATTCTCTTTCCTGAATCTCTGCAGCTTAACCCCTAAATAACTCAACATATAATGATATGAGGATTTCTCCAACTGCACCACTTCATTTAAACAACACAATTGCTGGACTAATGTAGACTGCATTTTTTTGTGATCCAGCTAAGAAAAACCGTGGCACTTTACAATGCGATGGAATGATCACACAGGGCCAATAATCTCCAAGTCCACGTTTGTTGCAAGAAAACAGCGTAAAGTCAATGTTAACTACACCGCATCCCTGTAATGTTCAGTGGGCACTAAAATCTTGCCTAGGGCTCCAAATGTTTTAGGGCCAGTACCTGTTTGACAGTGGCGGAGCTGTGAGGTGCCTCACGCTTAATCTTGACAACCCCAAGCTCTGCATCACAGCTGTCGCTTTTTTTCCCTGTGTGGAACCATTCCTGCACTGCAATGGCACTTTCGGACACTTTCCACACGGTGTGACATATGGCTGGGGTCCCCAAAAAGTTTTCATAATGTCTATATTATTCTTACTTAAAGAATAAGTAACTTTGCGGCAAGACAGTTAGTTGTACAAAGACAAGTTTGAGTCGTAGATCTTATCAAGACCAACATTGTGATATTTCCCTTATGTACCAATTTGAAAAAAAAATGTCAATGGGGAAAAAATATTTATTTCTTATTATAGTTATTTTTTGGCACTACCAGAGCATGAACACTGGCAAGCTATATATCAAAAATTATTACTCTATTGTGTGAGGTCGTTAGTCTTTATTAGGTCCTTTAACAGAATGGAAAACCAATCCCTATCTTCCACTTCATCATCTGTCTCTACAAGGCTCTCTTAAATTGCCATCAACCAAGTGAACATCCATCTATTGATTAGCCATTGCATAGATATTTATGAATTCTGAGTCTAATTGTTTGTGATAAATATCTCATTTCAATCTGTAAATTGTTTAATTGACCCATCAAAATACTATATTGTGGACTAATGTATGAAAGTCCAATGTATATAGCATACAGAAAAAATCTGCCTAAATCTCCGTTTATACTGTATGTGTGTAAGACAAGCATCAAATGGTATACAAAAGAGTTTTATGCAAAGTTTATATCTCATGGTAATGCAATGGGTCACATTAATTGGTTATATAACCCTGTATTTTTTTTGTGAAACATGTATGCCACCCTAAAATGATCACAGATCCATCCTGGCCACCCCACTGAAATTTTTCTGGCTCTGCCACTGTTGTCTGAGCCAAGCAAAACCCAGGATCAGAGCTAAGTAATAACAGCCATAATGGCCTACATAGCACAAAACTAATTTCCATTCAACATTGAAGAAACATGCGCCGCATTTGACAGCATAGAAAAAGAGAGTGGACAGACACAGACAGGATACACAAGTTCAACACAAAAACGCAGGTGAAAAATGATAAAGCTAATCTAAACAATCTAACATCTAAATCAGTGTTTCATATTTTTACAGCATTTCCAGACAAACATGACACAGCTGCGATGGGCAGGAAGCTGGATAACTTGTCCGTGCGTCTGTTGCTTCATCTTGGCCTCAGAGGCTTAGTGGATAATGACAATCACAATAGGACGTGATGGTTTGCTGCCCACCTGACTAAATATATGAACAAAATAAGTACTGAACAGGAGGTTGAACCAAAATGTGGGGTGGCTTAGTGAAGCCATTGAGAAGACCGACCAAAGTCAGTCAAGGTGCAGCTGGCCCACAAGAAGTCTGGTTTTGTTTATTGTGACCTGTGACCGTTGCCTTGTGCTCTATGCTTCACTAGTTGTGGTGAAACAGCTGTGCCTGGTGCACAGACGTTTAGAAGAAAAATATACCTTTTTCTCAAGGAGAGTACTAGACGTAGTGTACGTGGCATGTTTGGTAGCAATAGGTCAAGTACATCGTCGGGATTTACATAAAAGAAGAGAAGAGAAACTTTGTTGGTGTGTTTGAAACACTGGTACAAGTTTCTTGTAGTTCAAGTTCACAGAAAATTGTGGTAGTTGTGTCAATTGTAATATGGATGTAATAGTGAACTTATTAAATATGAATATGTTCACTCACTAAACTGTGTTTATCCGTAAATTATATGAAAATGAGCCGGATGGGGATTTGTTGGAAAATAGATCCAAACTGTAATTTACCTTGTATTTTGCCAAGACATTGAATGGAAAGTGTAATTAATTAATTGTTAGTTGATATATTTATGTATTTATTTATTAATTAAGTACCCATTTTCTGAATTTTGTTGTTCCCTTTCAGCTGAAATAAATAATTGGGAAAAGCGCTGGTGAACGAAAATGGGCGTGGCAAAGGATGCAGTGTGTCTTCCTTGATGACTGGTACATTGGATTGTTGGTTGGTTTGTTATTTGGTTTTCTTCCAGCCACACAGATGGGTTTCTCGAGGCTGAAAGACACTCAGAAAGTATACAGATGGGGGCTGGGTGATCATATGTGTTGACAGCAAGGAGGGGAGGTGAGGTAAATTTACCACAGTGAGCCCTACAAAGGCGCCTGTAGGCATCTAGAAATAGACAAAAGGGGATGAAAGAGAACACTGTGCCATCATCTTCCATGGCACGGCTCCAAGGACAAAGTCGGCGCTTGTGTTTATACATTTTTTGGAGACACACAGCTGAAAACCTTACACACACAGCACCAATGATTGTGTATTTTGCATATTATTGACCCCTGCGGTTCTTTTTAGTCAGCCATTGGTCTCATTAGCCATTGTGTTCTTCTTCTAAGCACTCAGCCTTGATACATGTTTCAAATATTTTCTTGGAATTGACCTCATACCTCAATTGACTTTGTTCAGTCTAATGATAAAGGTGACGCTAGGTTGCATGTAGGACATGGAAATGATGATGCTGTCACTTTTCTGTTAATTTGGTGTTCTCCCCTGGTTTCAAAGAAACACAGAACGTTCATTTCCTGCTGTTTTTGTGCTTTTAACCATGAAGAGAGAGCGATTGTTTTCCCCTATTTTTGCAGTAGTGATAGTAATCTGCTTTGAAAGTAACAGAAAAATAGGCCACAGTGCTTCACACGTGAGATGAGGACTTGGCCCTGTCGGGTAGTAATGAAACTTCAATAATTAATTAATCTTTTAAAGTTTTTGAATCAATATTCAGTAGCCCTTTCAGACTAAAATATGCCATTTACTGAAAATGAGGTGACAGCAACATTCATTATGATGTAAACACCTAATCATTTAGTAAATTAGATTTATTCATTAATTTTACTGACTTGTTTCTCTCACACAGAGGGCATTTTCATTGGCCAGCCCTATGCCTGAAAGCATTTATACCTGTTTTAGAAGAGACACCAAGACATCACTGGACAATGTTTCATTAACTATGGAAATTGTCTAGCTGTCATTTGTTCAACATTTTCATTTGTTTAATTACATTAACAAAGTTGTGCTGTGTTATTAAAAATGCCATTAATCATGTAAAAGTTTCAGAGAACCTGAAAATTCCCAATTAGAATATAAATGTTTTTAAAGCCAGTATATGCTTTTGCCTTTTCTCAGTCGTCTCGGCTGAGTTTTGTGGCCTTTATTGAAAAAGCAAATCCCAAAATGGCATGTTCAACAATTCTCTGCAGCATGAAGCTGAAAATCACAGCCCTATTAAAACTCTTTTACTCTGTACAAACCAACGCAAACCCCCCCCAGGTCCGTCTTTCTTAGGTCTCTTTCTCTTTGTTTTTTTTTGGGGGGGTGTTTTTTGTCCTCATATTTCCTTTCCGTCCTCAACGTGTCTCTTTGCACAGAGGTAAAGGTTGCTAGTCTGTATGTGAGGGAGAAAGGTTGTAGGGTTTGAGGTGTGGAAAAGGAGGTGTGGAAAGGGAGGTTACCAGGGAAAGGGGGTGTTTTTCCGGGCGTGTGGGATGGGGTCGATGGGTTCGCTGTGCAGTGTTCAGCACAGGACAGGCTCTTCCAGCAGTGGAGGGGGCCTGCGGGGGTGGGGGGGTATAGACGTGACGCGATGGGGCCGTCTGGCGTCTGCCTCCCTGTAACACAACTCCTGTTGCTCACACTGACTCCTCCCTGCTGTGTTCTCATTCACTCTGCCACGCACACACATAAACACACATACACTGGTTTTTGCTTTACGTTATTTGCAAATCAAACCATGATACATGTCTAAGACACATTTCTTTCAATCATCCATAGTATCAATACAGTAAGTGTGGTGCATCTGGCCCATAGTAACTCAAATGAGATGTTTCTGTTAGGGCTAATTGTCCTGTCTAAGCACCAATCCCACTGACTAAGATTCCTCAGGTCATTTTATTTTCATTGAACCTAATTGAGAATAAATAAGATAACATCATTACAAAATTAGGTTCAAATGCTCAAGAGTGAATAAAACTCGTTTAGTGAATAAAACCGACAGATTCTCATCACCTCGCATACAGCCAATAAAATATTTCACAGCAGACATCAACATCTAAGACTCTAGCTTCTCGACTGTAAGCTTTATCTGTTCCAGCTGTGTCGAAACTGTTGGCAGGATTGGCATTTGACTCTCTCCTGTACGTTAATTTCACTTCACTGTTGACTTCATGATGCCTTATACTCGAGGCTTTGGTCAGAAGAACAGGAACGGTACAGAAGAGACGGAAAAACATAAAGAACTGTTTGTTTTATTGTCTTCAGTGCCATGCTTTATGAATGGAGGACACACTGTTAGAACCTATCGCCTCGTCTTTCCTGATAAAGGTCTGGTAAAAGTTACCTGAGTTCTCACATGTCCCCACATTTTGGTTCTTCAGCTGTGCAAAGATCAGTTCATCTTCTACTCTCTTAACTGATTTAAGAATGCTGCTGTTTACGGAAGAGAAAAAAAATGTGCCCTTTTTCCACAAAAGGGAGAACTTTTATGAAAACATGTTGCTTCTACAACATATTTACTATGATTGGCCATTTCATCTTCTTTTTCATCATCAATCTCAAAATCCAGTGGCCCAAGATAGTGGTTATAAGAAATGAGTGAGTCTGAGGTCATGACCCCTGGCATATAACATTTAGATGTGACCTGAAGCTGACAGTGCTGTGCACCTCGTGCTCCACAGTGATCTGCTCTCTGTCCTCCAATCCTCCTGGCTACTTCCCATTGTACTTCCCATAATCCCTTTTCATGTGGTCAGTTCCTGTTCGTTGGCTGAAGTTTAGGACCTCCTCACGCTTGCAGTGCCAAGAGTTCTGGTTGTAGGATTTCTCAGCAGAGAATAGCGAAAACCCTCACAGATCATTGCTGACACAGGAAATATATCAGAGCAATTGAATTTTGATTTGGTAGAGAAGGATTTAAAAAAAATGACTGCAGTATGACAATGGCCTTCATTCTCTGTAGGAACAATTTAATTAAGGACTTAAAAGGACAAATTGGGCCGTTTCAGCCTCACTTATCGTTACACTAGGCCTAGATTATAACAAAACAACTGAATGTGAGTCAGCTAGGATCAACATTTTTGGCCCAAATCGGGGGGTGACAAAGAGAACAACTTGCAACCACTATGTCAAACTTGGCATAGGTTTGATCTTCCTCTTGAAAGGACATTTCTGTTATAGATGGATCATGGATATGGCCCTAAAATGAATCATGCTAGTTGAAATCTGCTGCCATCGGCAGGATAATGTATATTTAGTTTATGATGCCGATCGTCCCTGTCACAGCACAGAGACCTAGTTGGATCTTCTTCTATATGAAATTACATAGGGAGGACAGTAACAGAAACAGACAATTACCGAGGCAACTAATTACCGTGACTTAAGTTGCATGACCGTCTCAACCCAATTTTCTGCAGCAAGGTTGGTCTTGACAGAAATCCTGATGGTTTCAAGTGAAAAACTGTCTTTCCCCAAACGCCTGGCATATGATTAGTGGTGACTGCAGTGCCTGTCAGATGACTGAATAACGCTAGGATACCTTGCATTTCAGCACCAGGCTTTTTGGGTGTGACAGCCCAGATTTGCTGGGCTCCCCATGTACTGTGTGCTACGGTGACATTTTTATGGAGCACTGGACAGGCATGCGTGCATTAAGACAATTACGGAAAAGAAACACCACAACTACATTGTGTTCTGGAGGAGCCCACAGAAATAGTTGTGGCTCGAGTCGGCTTTCCTGCCAGCGATCAGCCCTCAATGTAAAACATATTTCAGCCAAGTGGATCCCCATTCCAGCTTGGACCCGCGTCCAATGTCATAAAAGTTCAATGATCCTCACGCCCATATCCTGAGAGACTCCTGACCACATGGCTTATCTGCTAAAAAGCTCGGCGAGGATAAATTGAAGAATCCTGTGGTTTGGGGTTTCTGACTGGAGGGAGCTGTAGTTCTGTCCACATGCTTGTTAGGGAAAGTCCCGGGTGGGTACTTTTCTATCTATCCTCTGTTTTGTTGAGATCCTTTTTTTCTCGCTTAGCATCCATTTCACAAGGAAACTGACATCAGCTCTCTTATTCGGTAAGGCCTGGACATTACGCGCTCCAATAATAGGACTGCATTTAATTCTGCTGCCTCGTCTGAAGCATGCTGTGCTGTTTTGCTGTAGAACATTAAAGCAATAAGCCGTGGGCCATGGGTTACAGAGGTTTTATCATTGTTAAGACACATTGTTGTGCCATGAAGCACAATTCACCAAACTTGTCAGTGTAATGGACAGTCTCAAGATTTGCTTCCATCAAATAGTGACAACAGCAATGCAAACCAATACATTAATATTTCATGCATCTTTAATGTGACTCCAATGAGCCAATGAGATGATATGTCTCGAGCTAACCATTTCACTATCTGTTTTTATTGCAATTGGCTAAATACCTAGCAAATGTTGGCGAGGAATTGGGGACACATGCTTCTTGAATTTTGGCATCAGCCACAAGGATGCGTGCAAGAGTCCAGACACCGTGGGCAGAAGCCAGTCAAACAGAGAATGATACTTTAACTGTGGGGCGGTTAATCAGGTCTGCAGCGCCACAGGCTTGGCTAGGCTTGCAAAGCACTGTGGGGTGGTGGAGGATGTGATTACCTTTACCGTTCCCACCACTGGGGAATCTCATCTTGAAGATCTCATCTTTTTTGCAGACAGCTTCTCAAGGATTTTAGCACGTAGTTTTTGTATCATTTTATGCACTTAATAAGCATTTCATGGATTTTATTCTTTAATATAAAGAATAATCAAATATATATTACAGAGCAACTTACAATGAGTAGTTACAGGGACAGTCTCCCTGGAGCAATTTAGGGTTAAGTGTCTTGCTCAGGGACACCATGGTAGTAAGCGGGATTTGAACCTGAGTCTTCTGGTTCATAGGCGAGTGTGTTACTACCACCCTTGTAATGATCTGTCCACCACCCTTGTATATGATCTGTCTATTTACATGGGAATTATCATAATTTGTGTTGTGCCAGTTCACAATAAAACATATGGAAAAGACTCTTTTTTCATTAAGTTCATTTTTTCATTGTTTTGGAATAAATAGGTGAACCTTTTTTTATCTGAGTTGACAGCTTATTGTTCATAAACTTTATTTAAGTGCTCAAACAAGATGGGTCTCGGTGCACAATTTGTACTTACTGTCCATAATCAGAATTCAGCTCTTTCACAGAATCCATTCACATCTGGCCTCGATTGCTGATCTGTTCCCGATATTTTTGGATTGTGCAATTAGGCGTGTGTGCAGAACATATTGGGTGGATCAGTATGCCGGTGTCCTGTGGCGTGCCATAAAACTCACAGTTACAGTCTCATAATTTGTGACAATTGAGTTCAGCTTTCAAAGAAATTGTGAATCAACATATTTAATTAATGCCGTTTATTGAACATGTCCATGCGCAACACTGATTATAAGTAAATGTGCATACAGGAGCTATTTCACCACAGGTTCGGTGTTGTGTAAGTGGAAAGCTAATGATTCAGTAGGCGGGAAAGGGCTGTGCAGGTGAAACTGGGTGGTGTAACACAGGAAATGGGATTAAGTTCTATTGTGAGGAGGGTTTAGGCGTACGATTAGGTTTTTCAATCTGGCTGTTGAAAGCAACGGTCGTTTCTTCTTTTTTTCTCCATGTACTGAGGCTACCCTCTCTGTGTTCTGTTTGCGAGAGGTTTTCTGTTTTGTCCTCATGCAGTTAGGGGTGGCCTTTTGGTGATGTGGATGTCATCTTCTTTGTGTTTTCATGTATGTTGCAATGTATATTGCTTTTTTTTGGCCAGTGTTCATGCACACACTCTTAACAAGTCTTGTAAGAAAAACAATCCAACTAAAAATAGCGTTTTAGAGGGTTTCTTGTGTAATTATTTAGTATTTTGACGTGCCTCCATGCTTTCTCACTTTCTCTGCCCTTCCCAGTGGTTTTGCTTTTCTGCCAGTACAGAGGTGGTCAGGGTGGGAGTGGAAAAAGCATGGCAGACAAAATATCATTAGGGGAGGATGTGTGCATATACACAGAGTTCTCTGTGTGTCTCGTCTGTTTATTTAAGTTCTGTTGAGTGCCTCCCCATCAACAACAAAAAAAAGTGACAAATGACTTTTTCCCCATGAAAGCAAATAGGCCGTGTCTCCAATGTTTAGCTGTGTTTAACTCTGTAATTCCACTGCATGCTTGTGTGGTGAAAAATATTGAAAAAAATGTCTCTCTCTCTCTCTCTCTCTCTCTCCCTGTCTCCTTGGATTCCACAGAACTCAATCAGACACAACCTCTCCTTGCACAGCCGCTTTGTTCGCATGCAGAACGAGGGGACGGGGAAGAGCTCGTGGTGGATGCTCAACCCCGAGGGGGGCCGGAGCGGGAAGTCCCCCCGCCGGAGAGCCGCCTCTATGGACAACAACAGCAAGTTTGCAAAGAGCCGTGGGCGAGCCGCAAAGAAAAAGGTCAGAGGGGCTGCAGCTCACTCGTCCCCCACGTGCTTTTGATCACCCAAGGGTTGCAAAAGCCCGCAGCTGAAGGGGTTTACTTGAGGTTACTTTGTAAGGGTCATGTACAGCCAGAGTCCATCCAGAGTTTCATAGGGTTTTAGTGAATCACAAGACACATGGCGCTTCTTTTTAAAACATGTATCTTTTTAAGGAAATTAGGTCCAGATGGGCGTAGTTCTACAACACCATATAAGGATGTGTCCATGTCTTCTGTTGAAAGTCTTCACGATAAATTGATAAATTACGATTCTATATAGATTGTTCATGTACACCATTATGAAACAGTACTTACAGTGACACTGAGGTGGAAGTGGGATTCAATATCACAACCTAATGTAGGGCCTAAAAAAGACAGTATTTGTATAGTTGGGCCTAGTGTAAGATCAAAGGGGTCTTCAGGATTTACGCAAATAAATAATTAAACATGACAGTTAACTTAATATCTTAATAGAAAACTGTATATGTATCTAGAAGATAAATGTACTACACTTTCTTGTTGGTGTGTAATTATTTGTCACTCAAACCACAATTTTTGATGATGTTATCTAATACATTATCTCTACGGCTGCACATGCAAGGTTCACTATTATGGAATGGGTTTCTAACACTCCACATGTTTAATATTTATGGTAATATGCAATTTACACCTTAATGATGTGTTCTATGTCCCAGTTAAGTATTTATAGTAATCAATATTTCATATACACATTATTATTGGTGTAAGCATGATGACAAGATGACATACCTTGCTCTTCGCTTTAGGTATCCCTGCAGGGAACTGCAGAAATGGCAGCAGACAGTCCCAGCTCTCAGTATTCCAAATGGATGGGAAGCCCAAACTCACACAGCAACGACGACTTCGAGACCTGGACCACATTTCGCACCCGTGCCAGTTCTGATGCCAGCACTCTAAGTGGGCGGCGCTCTCCCTTCCTCCCTGAGCAGGATGACCTCAGTGAGGGTGGAGATCTCCACCTGGGTTATACCACCCCAGCAGGCCCAAAAATGAACGCGCCACTGCCCAGTTTGTCAGAGGTTACCGGTTCACTTGGGCACCATGGTTCTGAGAATGTGATGATGGAGAGCCTTCTGGACAACCTCAACCTCATCTCCCCCAAAAACCAGCCTCAAAGCTGCCAGGACTCCTCACATTCTGCTCAGACCTCGCCCATGATGCAAAGTAGCCCTGCATACTCTCCCTACCCCTCTCCCAGCATGGGTTCCCAGGCCCAACCTCAGCAGGACTACCGAAAGTGCCTGTATCCTCAGGCAGGTTTGAGCAGCCTGTCTCCCATCCCTATGCAGTCACTGTCAGACACGAAGCCTGGGCCTGCTGGTTTTGGGCCCTTCTTTGGCCAGTATAACTGCCCACCGGGGCTCCTGAAAGAGCTCCTCTCGTCAGATGCGGACTCCCACTCGGGTTTGGCCTCAGTTGAGACAGTGGTGACCCAGGCTGGAGGGGTAAGAGGACGACTGTTGCCTAACTATAGTGGACCAGGGCAAGTTGGGGCCAAAATCATGAGTCCTCATTCTCATGCACATTCTTCCCACCCACACTCACACCCGCGTCAGATCCACCCCTCGACTGGCATGAACGGCTGTCTGCTCCCACCTCTTGGACACACCGTTCTCCCTAGGTCCCTCAGTAGCCTGAAGGCACACATCCAGCTGGGCCACAGCCAGCCATCTGCACACCTTGGGGGTGCTTCACAAGCATACTGCCCCAACGGTAATGGCTTCATCCGAATTGGACACCCCCAACATATCCACCACCACACCGAGAGACTGCCCAGTGACCTGGACGACATGTCTATTGAGCGCTTAGAGTGCGATATGGAGTCAGTACTGCATGAGACACTCATGGATGGAGACTCGCTGGATTTCAACTTTGACCCTGTGGGGCCATCACAGGGGTTCGTTCATGGGGTCAAGACCACCACACATAGTTGGGTGTCAGGGTAACTCAGTTAGTGCATTGGACAAGTGAAGGCACCTGTGATCAAATGAAGGTGTTTTTATGCTCATTCTTTTTCAAATAGACATCTGGGATATTATTTCACCATCTTAAAATGATTATGAATGTTTTCTGGACTGCCCTGTCCTATATCATTTTTAAGTAAGCAGCCTGGAGAACTACCCTCATGAAGTGAAGCTGAAGAAACCCTTTACTCTTGATTTTTTCTTGTTCTACAAGTGCTATAACTAGCATCCATGAAATGCAAATGCTCTTACTGTGGAAAGGGGGCCTTATATTTTTATATAATATATCTCCTCTGGACTCTGTACCCTATATTTGATGTCCCCATCAGTATCAAAGGTTTATACACAGTTGGCAAAGAGTCAAATGTAACCCCCATCCCTCTTCTTATCTCAAAAGTGCCTATTAACCCAGGAATGTTTCAAAATACCACAAGCTGATGTTTTAACAGTTTTGCCATTTTCAACTCAAGCATGAAGAAGAATACAGTCATTTGACTGCCGATTGTTGATTTTAGAACTATTAAAATAGTTGATCACTGCGAATATGGGAATGCAAAAGTAATTCACAAACCAGATCAATAAAGAAAACTTTTCAATTTGGATATAGGACATTTTTAAGTGCCCTTTGTAGTGTATTTTTGAAAATGTTCAACTTGTCTGGTAATCCACTTTCACATTTAAATTTACGGCATTTATCAGACGCCCTTATCCAAAGCGACTTACAATCAGTAGTTACAGGGACAGTCCCCCCCCCCCCCTGGAGACACTTAGGCTTAAGTGTCTTGCTCAGGGACACAATGGTAGTAAGTGGGGTTTGAACCTGGGTCTTCTGGTTCGTAGGTGAGTATGTTACCCACTAGGCTACTAACACCCTAGTTATCACAGATAATAACTTATTTTAGATAAGAAAAACGTTTTTATTAAGCCATAGTGTTTTAATCTACCTTTGTTCAATGATGGGTCTGTGATTGGGATAGAGAGGGACACGAGCTGGTATGGTTTGGTGTGTATTTAGAAAGGCAGAAATTACACAGGAGAATCCCGTGTTGTGTTTCTCAGGAGAACTGTTTGTTTTGATGCCCAGGAACCTTCTAATTTCACCACCCATAGCCTTATATCTCTCGGAAATAGACAGGGGTGTGCATGGCATTAATTGAGTGTAAAACATCTCTTTGTGAGGAGACATAACTGTATTTTATCCTTAATTAAAGGTTGCCTTAAAAATTCTTGACCCACTGTGTTGAATCGTAACAGATTATAGTCAGGGCACCTCTTGGGGCATTTTTCCAGTCTTCATTTTTCAATTTTGGGTATTTCTAGTGAAGTCCAATTTCACCTAAACGTGTACAACTGTATTTTTCTGTAATTCATACATGGACTGGAATTAATATATTGAATATTATAATGAAGCTATAACTGCACACAGTTGCTTGGATGTTTCTGTGTTTTTTTTTACTCTATAGTGTGACAGAAATGTATCAGAAGAGCAACAACCTATTCCAGTCCTTCAGATTTTTATTTAAATAAACCTTTTTTCTAATTTCATCTCCATTCCATTTTCTTTTGTCATCCTCTGCATTTTATTCTCTCATTCATGCGTTTTACTCCTAAAACTTTTTTTTTGGCTTTTCTCATGAAACAGCCATACAATGGTTTTGGGTTTAATGGCATGGTTTGCTGTGAGTAACATTTGTCTTATACTTTTTGCAAAGAAATTGTTAATAATGATGGTGTATTCCCTCACAAATAAGTCTGCTGTATTACGGTCTAGAAGCTACATGTCCTATATCTCATTCTCTAGCCATAATTAGCTGGAAAATATTTAGACCGCACATAAGAGATAAACATCGCTTTAGGCTGTGGCCCTCAGTGCTCAGTACAACCATTGTCTTATTGGTGGATTCATCCTACCATTTTCATGCAGCTTCATTGTGACCATATGAAAATTTTGTAAGATTTGTAAATGCTCTGTTGATATATGGTTCTTGAATGTTCTGTACATTTTATGCTGTGACTTAATGAAGGTTTATTGATATTTAAACAACAAAAAAAACTTTAAATAACCCAGAAATATGTATATTTGAAAATGACCCACAGAGTTCTTAGTGGTTTGCTGTTAATTACAATATAACAGGGTGGCCTATATAAATAGTCATGTATATTTAAAGATGTTTTGTCTGTGCAGCATGTGTGGTTCCTGTATAATATGCTCTCTTTGCAATAGTATATACATGTTGTGTATTTTAGTCTTTTGAGGTCTCTACAATGTTGTGTTAAATCTTGTTCCTACAAACAGTACTAGTTGTTAGTGTAATGCTTGCCCATGCCACAATGTATGCAGAGATGCAGCGTTTTTGGAGTTGCAGTTCTGCCATTTGACATTTTGGACATAAAGTGCTATTTTTTTGTTAAATAAAATACAGCTTAAATTCCTAAATTATACGTTGATACAGATCATTAATGCTTCAGTTCATTCCTTTATGTTAACCAAGAGTTTTTATAATGTGTGCATTTATTTTCAGTGCACAAGTTCTGCCTTTTTGTTAGCCTAATGTCTTTACAATTGCTACGCATGAGAGCAGGGAAAACACTCAATTCCATCCTGTTTTCATGCAAAGTACTAATTTTTCCACGAAAGAGTAGCACGAGAACTTCACTGTGGAAATAATACAGAATCATTACCTTTAAATGTTCATGTTAAGAGATGTACACTCTAAATGTTCAGATTTATATCTAAATGTTATCAAATTTTATTTTATTCTAACTTATAATTGTTTTCATTGGATAGTGTACAATATTCCTGTAGATGTCATGTAAAAACATGCTGTTGTCCTGGGAGATGAAAAAGTGATTACTGTACTGTAGTAAATGACTGCATAAGAGGAAGTTGACATATAAAACAAACACCAAGATCTTCTTATATCTGTGTTTTGCAAACTTGTCTTGTAAATATACAACCAGATCAGCCTGTCGATTTTATGTTGTGAAGCCATACGTGTACATAAACTATGGTGATGTAAAAACTCTGCCTTATTTATTGTCCTTTATTGGTTTTCTTTAACCCTTTTGTGACTTCACGACCTTGGTGTGGGGGACGAGTCACTGGGAAGCACCACTGAATGGGTTTAATATGTTATAGACAGAAGATGGGTTTGATTAGGTCATTAGTCATTAGGTCATTAGTGTTGAGCATTAATTCTAGCAGAACTCAGTTTATCTGCACAATAAATGTTTAACAAAATATTTAACCATAGAGAATACCACCTTGAGCAGAATACCTGCAGAGCAGATATGCTGTATTAGTATTCTTCAAATAATTCTTCACTGGGAAGTAAGTTCCACAATGAGCTTGAATGTCTAATAGACTTTTGAGGTGGATGCCAGTTCAAAAGCGGCATTTTTTCTTTATCTAGGTCGCAGTTACCTAAAGCAGGACATAAATGTCTTTTTTTTGTGTGTGGCATTTTTCTTTCTGTTTAATCTTAACAACTATTCATCAACCATGATCAGATGATCTGATTCAAGCATTCAAACAAATATTTGTACCCAACATCTGAAACTGTGCTAAAAGACAAATGCACATTTACTTTGGAATTGGGGTCCTAGCGATGATCTGCAGTTCACAAGACTTTGAAGGAAATGTCATTTGATGTAGCATAGGTGGGACTAAGCACAGGCTGTCAATTTTTGCTTACTTGGCAGGGGAAAAAAACTGCTTTGGGTAAAACAGAAACAGACAGAGAATTAGGTTTATTTCCAAGTGTGGCAGAACTCTCTATCCCCAGAACAGGCCTCCCTGGTGGGTCAGGGTGTTGAAGAATGCAGGCTGTGCAGGACACTCACCACTGCCAAGCACACATGCTCCCCATATGTTCTCTCCTGTGTAACTGCAGAGCGGGCGGAGCCAGAGGTCATGCGAGGACATCGTAGTTCAAGGCTGGAGTACGGCACCCGGGTCAGTGCAACTGAGGTGCCTCCAAAGACACTTTTCCCCAACCTGTTCCAATCAAAAGAACACCTCTGTTCAAGACTGGCCTCTTAAGTTGATATTTTCATTTTAAAAGCTTAAAGTTTTTGAAAATATGAAGAAACGCTGCAGTTTCTCAATACCAGTAGAATAATCTGCACATACCGTGAAATTTGAATACAGAAACTGCAAAATGTGAGACTAATTATCTTGTTTCACATTGCTGAAGAAATTGCCATGCATACAATAACGCTGATGGCTGCAGTTGGAAAAAAAAGAAAAAATGTCATCATGTTTGTTTTTCTGATTAAAATTTTCTGGTTTAAATTTTCTTGGAAGCATAAAAGGGGAGAGAAAAAATATAAAATTGAAAAGCTGAATGACAAAAAATCCACACATCAATGAATAATTTGTTTTTCATGAGCAAAAAGCCGATATCCGATAATAATAAATGTCTTACAATGGCTTATAGATGGCGTTGCCCATGTGAACAGCGTGGCGCTGTGCATGAACATGAGAAAGCAAACAGGACAGCATATCTGCTGTTCAGGCATCTCGCCTAAGATACTGCAGATATGCTACACTCACATTTTGACAAAGACAGACCCAGTCATGTACGTTTGGGAGTGGTAGATAATTTGGTCTCGTCTGTTTTGAAACCCACCCCAGAGAGTTTCTGAACATGGCCAGGCCACGTTCATTAAGGAAGTGAAAGTGTGTTTCTGTTTCACCTGCCAGGAACACCCTTTGGTGCTTTTGTTTGCTGCAAGAGCTAGAGCTGAGGTGTCCTGTATGCAGTCTGGAGCAAAATGCACAGATGTTTGGTTTGTTTGATCGTCTATGAATTCAAGTTGCAAAATGCAAAAGCAGAAAATCTTGAAAACCACCTAATCATCTCATCTCACTCTGGGTTTCAGGGTAGTTTTTTTCAGTCATATGTTGCAGTTGTATTAAATAGTAAATTATTTTAATGGATGTCAACACTCTGTCCTTGAGTGGAGCCATGGGCTTTTTTTTTGGCTTGGCATTGAAATAAAGCAAGCCGCTTTCATGAAAACTGTGTGTGATCTACCCTTCTGCATGTGTCCATTTTACCGAACGCATTTAACATTATCCAGTATTGTTTACAGCTTTCATATGGCATATAAAACTGGATTTCTCTGTGTCTGGTCCTTCTTTATTGTTCCAAGCTGTTGTGCATGCCATGTTGCATGAAAATAAAATCTGTGCTGAAAAGTGTTGAAGCAAAAAATGTGTTTCTTGCCAATTATGCTTTTCCATTCAGCTGCAGTCACAAGTCAGAACTTTGTTTCTAGTGAAACAATAAATATATTTTAATTTAAAAAGAAAAAAAAAACCCACATAATTAAAGAAAAGCATGAAAGCCAAACCGCAATTCCCTCTGTGCCGTTTGGTCTTGTCCTTGATCAATGCTAGAGTGGAAGCCAGAGGATGAGAGTTAACTAATTAGAAACACAAATACGATTACAGCATGCCATATATGAAATCCTTCTTGGTTAGAAGGCAGTTAGGAGTAAAAGTCCCAACTAATCATGTATCGCTCCATTGGATCATGATCACCTCATGGCCTGACCCTCCCTGACCACAAACGACACAAAAGAACCTTGTAATTTACTGCATCTATTGTATTTAGAACAACTGTAACTACGCAAATATATGTTTTTAGATTGAGAATCAAAACTCTCCTATGGGTCATTTGGGTTCTAGTAATATTCCACTGGACTTCTTCAGTGTACTGCCGAAGAAAAGGTTGGTCATTTGTGACGGTGCAGGGCAGTGAAAATGGCTTTGGAGAGCGGTCCAGGCATGCTCAAAGATAGTGGACCATTAGCAGTGATGTAATGGAAAGTGGCAGGCTGTTGAAACAGGGCTAAAGTCTGCTCTTAAATGTGGTGTGTGTGTGTGTGTGTGTGTGGTGTAACCCTGGTGACTGAAGATGGCCTAGAGCTAGCCCATCATGGACGTCAGATTCAAAGATGTTGCACTGCTGTTAATTAAAAAGCCGCAATAATACTGAGGAAAATGGGACAGAGTTCCGAAAGACGGACACCGGCCGTCTTCAAAATCACGACTCTGCAGTAACAGAGCTGCCTCTGTTGCCTGATCCACTCCGCAAGCATTAAAATGAGACAGAGGCAACAAGTAAATTATCCCTGTGTGCTCCGGGAGCACTGAGGGCATGACCAAACAAGCAAACGAATGCGAGGAAATGCACCGGGAGAAAAGGGAAGAGAAATAAAAAAAACTAAAAAAAAGATACGAGCGCCTTGCGAACGCACGCTTGCCGCTCACTTGCTTACTCCCACTTACCCATCCCATCATCTCGGTCCCTCGCCCGCGTCTTGGCTCTCTCGCTCCGCCTAATCTGCAGATTAGCAGATGCTGCCCGTTTCACACTCAATTAGACACGCTCCGATTGATCAGCCGAGTGGACGGAGAGCCATTTAGCAGCGGGGAGGCCCTCGACAATAAAAGCCCTTAATTGGTTGTTGTTCTCAGAGATCCTGGCGCCCAGGGAGGCACTCTTGCACTGCGATTGGCCGACTGCTTGGGTGGCCCGGTCAGGAATACGTCTGTGTGTGTGCATGAATGTATATGCACATGTGTGCGTGACACATCAGCTACAGAGTTTATTATATTGTTTGATGGCTGATCTTTGTGGTCACATTTGCCATGCACACAGGGGTGCCTGGGAGGACCGGCTAAGGCTGTGTCTCACGCTAGGGTTGCTACTGATGCGTGAATGAGCAGAGTGGCGGCGGTGTTAAGGGGAGCTGGTTGCGTTAATCTTTGATTTGTGACCGGCAAAACGTCCCAGTGGGCAAAAAGTCATGAAATCGAATTTGATACCGTGATCACATGATAAACGGACATTGATTCTTTCCAACAAACCCAACAAAGTAATCCACAATGTAAATTCTGGCTCAAATGAACTAATGCGCCACAGTCGACCCTCTCAGAATACACTTTTCTGCTCTTCCTCATTTAGTTTCATTCATTACACTAACATACAACTGAATAAGAATATTAAAGGTCACCTGATATTATGTTTTTTGCTTTTATATCGGTCTCTGATCCTCTAATACTGCATCTGAAGTCTCTTTCTGAAATTCAGAATTACAGCCACTTTGAGTCAGTACCACAATGAAATTTCCCCAGGACGCGCCGTTTTGGTATGTGTAGCTTTAAATGCTTATGAGGAGTAGAGAGGCGGGAGGAGGAGAAAAGCGGCCTATAATTAGTGGAAATTACATCATCAACACCATTCACCAACCACAAGGTTTGGCATAGACAGGAAGTCGCGTCAGCGTTTTTCCAGAAAAAAAATATTTTCATGTCAGGGAACCTTTCAGAAACACTTAGGCACAAGTTTGGTCCTCAAACTTTCTACCCTACAACTTGGTGTCTCTCTACCAGTACCGGTACAGTGGTGTATTCTTATTTGTGTCATCAAATTGTCAAGGTCATAGCACCCAGAAATGTCATTTATCCTCCCGAGTAACCTTTACAGTGACTTTCCATGTGTTGTGCTGTTTTGGCTATTGAATGTATGTCTGAGAAAACTTCAAAAAAGTTATGGTGTAATACACACATTCACAGCACTGACAGTTTTTGGAATATTTGTCAAAACTAAAATTTTACCTTAAGTTTAGCATGTGCCACAAGCAAAATAAATACATCATGAGACTGCAGACCTTTTCAGTCGCTTCCTTTTTACTATTGAAAAGATACAGGTATCTGAAAAAGGCCAACCAAACATTTTTATGAACAAAGGAAAAATCTCATTAAGGTAGTGTGATGCAGTGTACGTAATGTGATGCTGAAATGTAACATTTAAGGCCATATGAGAGAGGGCATCGTCCACAAGTAGACTTCACTTGAACTTGACTGAAGGATTTAAACTTGGAGCTCAGCAGCTGTTAAAATAGAGCAAGGGCCAACAATTACAAGACGGAGTCCTTTCTGAAAGGAATGGGGAAAAAAGGTTAGCAAGAAAAAAAAAAAAAAAACAAGTCTCCTACTGTCAGTTCAGGCACCTGATACGTCAATTCAGAACTTGCTCAGCTTAAGAAGAGGGCCTTAGTAGGAACCAGATGTGAACGGTGAACCATTGTGCTTGTTGTTCCTTCATTATCTCATGGATGGTTAAATGTGTTAGATGTGACTGACAAGCCGGGGCCTCTGTCTACTTCTATTTCCTGCCCCATCTCTCTCCTTCTCTCATCCTCCCCCTCTCGGCTTGACCCCATGCAGCATGTATTAAATGCTACCCACGAAGACGCTGCATGGATCAGTGTTGATGGAAAGCGTGGACCTGTCGGGTCAATCAGGAGCCTCCCACTAACAGGCAGCCTCCCCGCTGACTCCCAGCCATTGAAGAGCGCAGCGAACTGTGCTGCGCAGTCGGGCCTTGGGTCTAATGCAGCCATCAGGCTGTGGTACAACACCGGGGAATTATGGGGCCCCGCGTCTTCTCTAATGGGCGTGGTGGTGTGCGCAAGCATGCCTGCCCGGCTCCGCGTTACAAGCCCGAACTGATGTCTGGAAGGGCAGCAATTGGAAAAAAAAAAACAATGCTCGTCTTCTGCGATGGGGGAAAAATGCTTCCCATTAAAGGGCGAACAATGGTGTGGGTGTGTTCATGTTCGTGAGGAGCCACCCACTCCCGTCTCACTTGTAAACATGCAAAAGTACACTAGCGTGTCACCTTGCCATAGCACTCTGGAAAAAAAGGCGATCCAGACTAATATTTGGTGGGTTCAATGGGGACATTGTGACAGCACAACAGCACACTTGTGTGAGGGATGTCTGCCTCATTGTCCCAGCGGCCTGTTGCTAACAAAGAGAAGTTGATTTAAGAGCAGCGCAAGGCAAGAGTAGATTCCTTTTGGAGAAAAACAAGCAGCACTGACAACACACAATGGCGTGAGAGAAGTTGTGAGGGCAATTTCATCATGGCACTTTTTAAATGCTGCTCGAACAAGGACAGGAAGGCACTTACCTGCTTCTCATTTGGTTGTAACACGACTGGTTGAACCTTGGACTGAACCATAAGGACCCCTGACTCTGTGTGGAGCGTGTGATCCGGCAAGTGACAGCTGTCAAATCCCTTACAGTGTGAATGTCCTTCTTTTACACCCATAAAAGTCAGATTTTTAAAAAATATCCTGCGTTTGGCACTGCTGCGGGGACCAGCAGAAAGCTTTGAACTTTAAATAGCTTTTATATATTCCTAAGGCATTTTGTCTGGCTCAAAAGATTCTGCCAGAGCGCAAGTGGTGGCTAAGGGCCTATTTTTCTACATGAAAATGAAGAAAGTCTCACCCTGGTAGTTTTCAGATTGTGTATCTTGTTCTTGAAACAGAAATCTGGACAACTAGGTCCAAGATGTGAGAAGGCATATCAAAGAGAAGGAACATCATTTAAAGCTGTAATTTGGAAGACTCCAAAACCGTCAGCAGGCACCATTGGGGTTTGCATTACTGCCAGCATTAAATATTTACCCCTTCTGATAGGACTGGCCAACAGCAATTAACCCTTAGTTAAGAGCTTCATTCATTTATTCAAGAGCATTTGAGCACTCAGTGCAGGTCAGACAGTGATGTCAGACGGGCTGTTAAATATTTATGGCTCTTAGAGCTGTCAACGTATGATTTTTGAGACAAAACATTTCCAAATGTTGCGTCTATCACTGAAAATGGCTGTGAAAATCAAAACATTTTTAAGGTTTGTTTTAAGTCTGGATTCGGCAATTCTTTCACAAAACACATTCAGAGAATCTCACTCCAAAATCAAAAGGATTTCGTTGGTAAATAGTCTGAGCGACTCGGGCTGCAAGTTTAAAGACAGAAGGAGTTGGCGTGCGGATAGAGTTACAGATAGAGAGACAGGAGGGCCGAGAGGGTGCTGGATAAATGGCTTCTAGGAGATCTGCAGTGGTAAAGTCTGTGAACAGCTGTGCACTATAGGGTGAGAAAAAAAAGTTTCTAAAAGGTCCACAAAGAACCAGCAAACGCCAAGAAGTACCACAAAGGTTAAAAAGATTAATGATAACTTTATAAAGTGCCTCTTCATCCCGTAAACAGCAAAAAGTTGCTCTACAGCAAAAAGTGTTTAGGTCTTTTTAAATGTTTCCTGGTCTGTGATGTCATATGTCTACAAGGTCATGCATAAGGCCACAGATTTATGTACATATGCGATTTTGATTATATTCTGAACGATCATTGCAATTCCAAAATGGAAGGATTCCTTGCTGATGGGAGTTGTGTTTCCAGGATGACACTTGTCCTGTTACTCAGGGTTTCGGCTGATGCAGCCCATGCTGGGACACTGGGTGCAGGGCGGGGACTCAACCAGGGAGGGGCGCCAGCCCACAACAGGGTCACACATACACACCTTTCAATCAATGCTCCGATAATTATGTACACAGATTGGTACATGTTTATGTTCTCACCTTTTGTTTACCCTGTTTCTGGCCATCGAGCCTGGTTTAATAAATCATTGTTTCCGGAATGTTCCATTTCTGCGGTTCTTTCCCGGTCAGCTCACGGACGTGACATCATCATAATGTTATGATACACTTATAACTGAAATGGGCACCTATAGTTGTCAAGGTCCTCACAAACCAAATGAGGAAGAATCTTCTAGAAGAATAGTGTCCAGGCTAGCAAACTGATGACAAGGAATAAGGAAACATGTTCTGAAGGCCCAACAACACATATGGTTTTTCATTACAATTTAGTCACCATTATGTCACCCACGTATTTATGTATTAGGATATAAGTCTATGGATCCACGTGCATTTAGGTTTGCAGGAGGGATAAGAATGAAGAGATCACATGTTCACCAACAGAGCTACAAACATGTGCACGTCAACACACACACACACACACACACACAACCCTCTATGCTCATTTACTACTTGTTTTTTTCACTCATCTCCATTTCTTAATGCTCTCTTCACTCTACTCTACTCTACTCTACTCTAATGGCCAAGATTTTGAGAGCTTTGTCGTCTTTAGAGCTTTTTCCTCTTTTCTCTGAGTTGTTTTAAAAATCTGTGCATTCAAGCTCTAAAGCAATGTCTGTCCTAGATTGTTGCAGTGGACAGGGTTCATCATTGGGACGCTCTGACCCAGCTGACTGAAATAACAATTTTGCCCTTGTTGAAGACATTCAGACTCATAACCTTTCCTACTTAATACAAATTGACTTCAAGAACTGATTCAAAGTGGCAAGCGTAAAGTGACAATGACATTTATGACCCATTTTGCTATATAGCAAGGTGTTTTTTGGTGTAACTTGTAATAAACACACCATAATGGCACATCCCTTTATAATGGAAGCACCACTGTTCTGCAACAGTCGACCTGTATGTATGTAATTCATGTAAAATGGGTGACAAACTCTCATACATCTTTAATTATTTGTTTTAAACAAAGTTAAACCCAATGCACCAGACATATTGTGGTGCTTCTGTCCAAAACGAGCGACATGATCCTGAATGTTTCTAAAATGTGCCGAGATTATGTGCAACACGCCATCTGACACACTTACCTTCCCTGTTGGTTTTAATGTTGTGTCTGATTGGACTGTAAAAGTAACTATGACACTAAATATATTCTCTATAGTAATGAGCACTTAACAAGATCATAAAGACCAATGATAAAAATACAAATCACATCCAAACATGTTGGAGTGGGCACCTGAAATAACAAAATGTCACAGCACAGTCATCATGCTGACAAACCTCCAGAAGATGCTTTTGCTAATGAATCTGCATGAGCATCAGATGTCATTGTAGGTTTCTCTACATCAGGATCTTTGGGGGCGACAACCAGATGTCTGTGGTCACATTAGGGGCAACGGAAACTGCTCAGCTGTAAGTCAGAGCCATTCTCAAGGTTCCTAGCCAGGAGAAAAGGGACCCCGGGCGCCCCCATGGGAGATTAAATTGACTAAATAAGAATAACAATTATAATTGGGTGGGTGGCGGCACCGATCTCATGCCAGAAAAGTTACAGTTGGCACACTGAGTGCTGGGGTTTGGCACCAGCTGTAAGATCTAATTAATTACTCCACTTAGCTCAGCATAAGGCCCCAAAGAATGGGCCCCCACAGAGCTGCAGGCTCTCTCACCCCCGTCCCAGGCAAGCCCAGGCAGGCTCTATTCAGTCACGGATGGGGTCCTAGCACGCCCGCGGGAAATGTGTTGTGCAAGCGCGTGTGTGTGCCTGCGTCCTCCTGGGCGTTGGGTGGCGGATCTGTACCGTGATTAGATACTGTGATTAGATGATTTCTTACTCCCACTCAGGGACACACGTCCATGGGTGCTCAGAGACGCGCTCGCTCGCCGAGCTCCACTCACGCATTCATACGGGAGAGGATAAAAACAGGATCAATAGAGAGGGACAGTTGAACAGAGATTGAATTAAATTGAGGCTGCTTTCAAAAGTTTAATGGAAGGGTCCATTATTGAGCTGCCTGTTAAGAGACACAAGGTGAGAATCATGGAGGATAAGAGGGTCCTATTGAAAGTAGGCCATAGAATAAAAGGAATAATAAGGTGCTTTTTTTAATAGACCCAAAAAGCTGTGATCTTAAAGGTCAACCTTAATTAGCTTGCCATTTTTAGCTTCGGGCAGACAGTAAACCTGCCATTTTTTCCCCAGACAATTGTATCTTCACAATAAGGTATATGTGGGCTCTAACAAGAAGAATTATTCAACTTTAATGACTATAATGCCACTTTTGCTAATGACTCAGTGAAGAGCAAACTGATTCCTGTGTGCAGTATTTTTCAGAATATGGTGAAGAATATTGAGATGCTCTATGAGAAGAGATTATTAGATTAAAAAAGAGAAGTTTTAACTTTGTAAGATTCTTAGACATTAAGATTTTAGGAAACATTGCAAAGAACGTACAGTGTACAAAAAGAACATTTCATAAACACATTTATTCAGATTATAATCAAATCATGAATTTGAAATTACTTATAATGCAATATTGGATGGTTTGGACAGTCCCTAGAGTCTTCAAAAATTAGTTGACCATATCGGTCATAACACATAACACATGAATAAAAATAATTTGTTAATATAATATCCATTTGAAACATTATTTTTGTTCTTGGGGAGTGTAGGGTTTAGAGACACATTTCAAAAATCACAAATTACATTTGTGATTTTTCGCTGGTGTTGGACAATTTTTTGGGAGTCTATAATCATTTCAAATAGTCATCAATAGTCAGCTAATTACATTATACAAAAGCTTTCAGGGGAGAAAAAAATGCTTTTATTTAATCTACACTAATTTGTTAATAATTATTTCTATAACGTAATAGATTTAATTCAACTGTTTTACTTGCATTTGTCCATTTTAGGCAGCCAGAGCCAGCCGTTGGCCCAGACTCACCTCCGTTTACTATCTGTTGCTTAGGCGCCAGTCATTTGTCTGATAAATTCAGCCCTTCCTTAACTTTCCAGGAAATTGTGTTGAAACAGTGACGCAAGGCACACTCTTGTGAGCTCCTTCTTATTCAATTATTACCCCATCTAATCAAATTTGGGTTTAATTCATTACTCTATCAAATCTTGGCTATCAAGGATTCACTCTCTCGGGGGCTCAGCTGGCTGTCAGTACGATTTCTAGATCTTGTTCAGAGACAAGTCAATGAATTAGGAAGTGAATTGTGGCATGGGGTGTAATGTGAGGCACCAAAAATCTGCTCAGAATTCATAGAAACGTGAAATTAATGATGTGTGCAATTTTCATCTTTTGAAAAAAGTACAAAGGCTGTGTGATTAGGAAGCCAGATTTAGTGGGTTACTGTTATTCATATTTAAAATGGATGAGGACATATTTTTATATTTTCACATATTCTGTTATTCACATATTCACCTTCATAATTTTTCCTAGCCATGTTTATATGTTTTTCTAGTCTTGGTGTCTTTCGGAGTGACTATCCACTGCTGCCAAGGCCTCAGAATGAACATCAACACCTCTGAATTTGAATCACAGGAAATGACATAAGGAAAACGAGATAAGGAGGACAGTTCCACAACAACTTCTTCATGGCTGAGTTCTTAGCCTTGTATGAAAATTCATTTTTAAAGTACACTTAGGTAAGCATTGAGCCATGTTTTGTGCTACAGTAGGGTGTGTTTAGATGTATTTTAAATAATTCTTTCAGCATGTCTTCAAGTAATTTATATGAAGTATTCTGCCGGAGCTACAACTGTGGCATGTGGCATCATAGAATTCAATGCAACTAAGCATGGAAATGTGAGGTAACCTAACGTATCATGAGAAATTGGTACCAGTTGGTACAATGTATATGTATAATATATAACACATTTTGCATTTGCTGCTGACAGCAGAATAAGAGATGAAGCATAATTTAGGAGTCACCAGCATGCATTGAGAGCAAATTACAGTATTCTTGTTAGAAGACCTACCTTTGTGAATAAAACATGAATAGAATCTACTTTTATTTGCTGCACTGAGTAGTTACAGAAAGGAAAGAAAAGTACTTAATGGAATGAGACTGGGCCACGTTTTCACTCCAGTGAGACACAGAGACCCCTGCAACTCTCTCATGTCTGCTGTCCATTAGCAGGACACATTTAGCTGCTTTGCTGCACTTCAAATGTGATTATGAGAGACTCCAAAGATGATTTCAGATGGATACAGTGTGTTTCATTTTGAGACAGAAAATAAAACCGTCCCATGATCATATTACAGCTCTTATTAGCTCAATTAAGAGGCCTTTTTTGCATGACATCATCTTGTTATCCTTGAACAGTGAAAAGTCATTACATGATTGATATTGAATATTTACATACAGTGTATACTTGAGTGCGAGCTTCTCAGACATCTTAAGTAAACTAAACAGACTTCAGAGACTTAAGGGCTGCTTTAAGTCTTTGATGGTCGTTTCGTAGTAAAGAAACTCCAGAAAAAGCCCCAGCAAAAACGTCAGAGACACGTATCACGACACGGGGGCACGGACTTGACACACAGAGGCACAGAGATACTCAGTGGCTGAATGAACTGCAAATTGGAAAGCAACTCATTGAACTAAACTGTTTTATTTATTTTCAATAATTAGATAATAATATAAGCTTTATATAAGTTTACCTTTCTCTCTCACACATTTGCACAGCATTGTACAAGAAACTAAGTTGATACCCAGAACAAGGGAGTGTGAATAGTAAAGTGGGCAGTAGAACAGAAATACAGATCATAGGCCAGAAGAATAATTTTGCCCCCCCCCCCCCCCCCCCCCCCCCCAAAAAGTAAAAATATTACAGGCAGACAGGCCTATTGTTGGATTCTAAAAGAGTGTCTAGTTCTTTATTGTTGGAGAGCGCTTGTGAAATATCCGCTCTAATCCACTGTGTTTTTCATGCAGCTATGACAAAAGCTTGTTGGACATGCTTTTCCCATTACTCTCTGGCATCTCTGCTTCAGTGACAACCTGGTGACCATGTTTCTCAGGGCCTTTTCTCTCTTCCACCATGACATCAGTAGTATTTTGATTAGTGTTAATAAAGTGTTTGTAATTATTAAAACATGTCCAGCATGTGTAATCTGTCATCTCGTAATATATTTAATCAGATTCGTTTGAACGACCCTTCCTGACCTGGCTGCCCAAGACCTGCAGAAGTTTTTGATAAGTACTTTTCAGCACTAAAGCCTTCAGTAAAAGACTCTTCAATAAAAGTGGCTTCCATAAAGTTTTTGCTTGTGTACAGACTCCCATTTGTAAAATGGCATCCAGTCCTGGAGGAGGCTTCATTGTTCCCGGATTTCTTTATACTGACAGAATAGTTTTTATTCTATATAGTTCCAGGCCCAGCAATCTTGAAATCTTTAGCACCACCTACAGACTAATTAGAATTTTTTTAGTAGAACAGTACAGACATAAATAATAGTGTTAATTATATCAATCAGAGCAAAAGTTAATTATATCAATCATTAAAGTGGCAAACTGCATATTAAAAAAAATAGTAAAATATGTGTTTGAGATCTTTAAAGCATTATGGTCTAAGAGGAACTTTTGCAGGACAAAAAGTGTAGTGTCTTAGTTAATTAGGCTGCAATAAATACCAACTCCATCATCATTATGAATTTTTAACTATCTGTACTATGTACCATGTGTATATTATTAATATGTACTTATATTAGTCGCTGTAGTTGACTTATTTCACACGAATTTTCAACTCTCTCTTCCTCTCTGTCCTTCAGCAGGAAAATTAAATTGCAGAAAACTGAAAACTTTTGAAAGTGTAGCCGAATAGAGTGGATATTTCTTAGTAATTGATAACAATACTTACAACACGTTGATGCTCTGAACAGATCCGCCAAGGTGTCACTGAGGTGCTACCGAGCAAAGCACCATCGCCACACACTGCTCCACGGGCGCCTGTCATGGCTGCCCACTGCCCACCAAGGGGTATGGTTAAATGCAGAGGACACAATTTGTTGTGTGCACCGTGTGCTGAGCTGTGTATCACAATGACCATTACTTCACTTTCACCTTTCATTGTCAAAAAGACCCATCTATCCCATCAAACCCATCTATCACTCACATGCATCTAATCTGATAAAGGCAAACCAACATTGTTTCTCATTAGAATTGACTTTCTTCACTGATACTTACCGGGAATAATGTTCACTAATTACAGGCCAACCCTAATATTAATCACACAATTACAGCAAGGCTTCAAAACATTATCATGCTTTTTGTCCGTATTGTTTTTTCACCAATGGTCCATTCTGCAGTGCTTTATCTAAACACTAGATGGCACCACTTTATTTCATATTCCACTTTCCATAACTAAAATGAGATCATACGGTGTGATGAATAATAAGAATAATACATGCAAACTTGTGATCTCTTGAATCAGGGAGTTCTGTGCCTGTGCTCAGCATGTGTAGTGTAGATTTTAGCCTATGGCCATGTTTGAGTTCCATAATGTGTAAAGTCTAAATCAAGCTGAAAGATTTTCTCCAAACTGTTACAGCTCTACAGAAAAGCAGCATGGACTCCCTGGCGAACTCCTTATTCCCCAGTTCCCGTTCTGACAGCAACATTTCCTCACCTGCCAATATCCATCCGCAGTCTGACACACCAGGGACTCACTGAGGGTGCATCTGTCTAATGCAAACTGGGTGCTAGATGTGCCACTGACTCACCAGTTAAAGAAGCCTTTCACGTCTAAAATTAGACATAGACATTAGACAGTGTGTCAGACATACAGCTGAGGTGTTCCAGGAAAATCTACAATGGAGCAGAGCTTCTGAAGGTGGTGGCATGGTAATGGCACAAATTATGTAATGTAAGTAACACCCTAATTTAAACTGTACAAACCAAGCTCACCTTTCAGTGGGGAGCGTGCTGCTTGAAAGTCCATGCTCCTCCTGTGTGGCAGTTTTCACAGTTTTAGTTTCCTTACATCATTATAAAATATCATCATTTGAAAACTGTCCTTCTTGTGTCTTCTTCTCTGGTGGTGGTCAAACAAATCCAAATACACACAAGAAAAATACCTTTTCTTCTGAGGAAAATCCAACATGGGACTGCACTTAAGTCACCAAAACCATTTTGTAGTTCAGCGTCTGAATTTTTGATTTGCTTACATCATTTAAAGACATGCAGGTGAGGTGAATTTTTCAGTACTGCAGTGGTCTGGGGGTTTTGAATGCTGGGGCATTCAGCCTCAAGAGGAAGACAGAGAGAAAGAAAATTGAGATGTGAGCGCCGTGAAGTCCCGTTGCAATTCCACACAGACGGCGGCGTCTGGGTCACCTTCAACAGGCCATTCTGACCTGAGCCTCAGAACAAGCTGAGACTTGTCAAGTGTGGCTCATTCGTCACTCTGCAAATACAGCTACCTCCATCCCTTTTGTTCCTCCCATGATTAATCGGTTCGGCTGAGGCATGTGTTTTTCTCGAAGAAGCTCTCAATGCCGCTTTTTTGTATAGTGTGCACTCATTATTGAATAATAGACATTGATATGAAGATCTGTGGACATCTTTGATCATTTTAAACAAGGAGTCAAATAGTATACAGCGTACTGACAATGATGTTAAGTGGTTCAAGCATGGATGCAGGTTTTATGGAGCTTTAGGGTAGGTTAGGATAACGCTTTATGTTGCAACTTGTCCAATGAAGTGAGAATTTCACAACAACTTGTAAACTGTACTCATAGATACGATGTTAAAGCTTTGAACCTTTAAACTTTGAATCCATCTGGAGGATTTTGCAGTACTGATGCTGTTGTCTACATGTGCAGGTATTGTTGTTGCTGTATTGTTTGCAGTGACTGTGGTTGCTGAGGTGTAAATAATAGGGAGATAGTTGACGGGTCTTCATCTCTTCTTCTCCACCCTTTGTTCAAACAAAGTCTTGGGCTTTGTTCTTCCCTGACCCTCGGGCTATTATATGATGTAAGAGCCTGACCTATCCACTCCATCTTGGCCTTCTTTCTTACTCCCCTGTAATCGACTCTGTAATCAACTATTAGACAACATCTCTCCCAAAACATCCGAAAATCAACCTTAAAATACTTTTTTTTATTCAATGTCATTACTAATCCGGTGTCGTTTGAAACATCCTATTTAAACCATAGGCACTGTGAAATTTTTTGATGATTTTTTTTTACTGACAACACTCTTACAGTCTTGTGAGTTACCAAGTGGATTTGCCTTCCATTTTCTAAAAAAAAAAAAGTTATTTTCTGTTGACCCAATGACCCTGTCTGGAAACCGTTACTCTAAGGAAGGTGCATGACTGAAATCCTGAAGGGCTTTTTGAAATCCCTGCCAGTGGATGAGGTCCATCAATGAACAATGAAGAGAAAGTGATTCGGTTGAGTCTTGACAACTTCCTGGCTGTTATTTGTTTCCCCAGGCTACAAACTCACATGAAAGCCAGCTGTGGAACATCACTCTGAGATATGCTGGGAGGACGTCAAAAGATTTCATCTGGAGTCTGTGTCACCAAAACAGATCCCATTTCCAAGAAACTTGGAATCTGACCAAATCCAAAGTCACGATTGTTCCATAACACAAATATTTGGCTGGAGGCTAGTGGGTAACACACAGGTCACAGGTTCCAAACCCACTTACTTGTGTCCTCAAGCAAGACACTTCACCCAGAGAATGGCGTCTGATAAATGGAGTAAATGTAAATGTAAATCAACTGGTCTGGTTAAAAGTATAAAGTTCTTGCAAAAGATCTGCCCTTCCTGACTCAACCCTCCTCATTTACCCAGGCTGGGGACTGGCTCCAAGAAACACACAGTCACTTGTGTCCCCAGTGGCTGGGTTCTGTATGGTTCATGTGTGATTGTGTGTTATTCTAATATTTCACTTTAACAAGAAATAAAATAAAATGGTATGAACTGAAATGTGAGTTGTGGGTTTCTGCACTGAAAAAAGTTAACACCAGCTAAAGTTAAAAAATGTAATTAATTAGCTTTGCCGTAATGTGAATAAACCAAACAAACCTGCTGTCAGTAGCATTATAGTAAAGTAAAACCTATTTACTTATAAACATAAATTATACTAGTGTAGTTTCAAAGAACAAATTAATATTTAAAAAGAACTAATATTTTAGCATTGATGTAATGCATTGACGTAACCAATCAAACCTGCTGTGACCTGTTTATTTACATTACGTCAATGTTAAATTATTAGGCATGACAGATTACTTCAATTTTTTTAAGTTTAGACAGTGTTCACTGTCTGCACACCACACCAGTTTCCTCCATGCTGTGCCTCTTTAATTGTGTTATTCTACATAAGAGAGGTGCGGCATCTCAAATTATTTCCTGCTTAGTGAGATACCGCATGCTTTGGGGACTCCATTATTTCCTGTTAGCGTTCTCAGAGAGCTAAGGATGTTGATTAAGTAACAGGCGAACCACGGGCTTTATTCCCTGGACTGGGAAAACTGGTCCAAAGAATCCAGGCTCCTCAATTTGTGGAAGCAATTATGAAATTAATAAAGTGTCGCTTTTGTGTGTGCAATTTTTTTGTGTTTGATCCGTTCACATCTTCAGCATCAACAGTGCCCTGAAACACTCCAAGCAGTATGAAGAAAGAAATACGGAAATCGCTCAAATCACACAAGATAAACCACAATTAGAGGGTTTGCAGATAAATCATGGGGATTATGAAGCGGGTAATTAAGCTTTTTAGATGTTTGGAGATACTAACCAAAGAAGTGACATCTTCAATTTGATAGTATTAACTGGATCATTGCCTGGAGGAAAAGCTACTGAGAAATGTATAATTCTTGTTTTTAAATGAACACTTACCAGAGATAATTTTTTTCCTTGTTTAAAATATATAATATATATATATATATATATATATATATATACACACACACACACACACACACACACACACACACACACACACACACACACACACACATACATATATTATGTGAAAATGGGCTGGTTATCCAGGTTATTTATGAGCACACACACAGCCAGACAATCTCCAGACATCGAACAAAGACCTCCCTTATTCATCATGGGCTTCCATGCATCACGCCATCATTAGGAAAGTCAGGCACCGCCCAGTTCTATCCCTCATCTGTGAGACACCTGTACCATTACAACCCCTTCATTAAGGAGAAACAAGAAGATAGAGGTTTCTACATGACCTGGAGTCAGAAGCCACCAATTACAAAAGGAACACGTCACTAACTCATCTTTATGCCGGCATCCTTCTGCTCCTTTGATTAGAAAGCTGTGTGTCTGCCATCTAGATGTAGCTTTAGCTGAACAAACCCTGCAGAGACATCACAAGAAATTATCATTAGCGGCTGAAGAATATGTCAAATTCCCTATTCAGATAAGTGTGGGTGGTAGAGAATGTGCAGAGATATCACTGAGGCAATGTGCTGAGTGACACTCTTGAGAATATAATTACAGGCGAGGGATCCTTGAACTTGATGCACAAAGAGAGAAAGGAGCAAATGCAGGAAAAGTCTTAATTGTGCAGAGCACAATACACAGAGGGCATCAAAAGCACTATTCTGCAACTTCTCTTCTTTCACAAGGTATGCAGTTCTGTCTTTGATGCCTGTGTAACTTGCTTTCTGCAGATTTACTTTGGAGAGGATGGTTCTTCTGAAAGAAGAAAGAAGTCCTCAATGTTAAACTGGGTTGAAACCTCTTTTACCTTTTCACAGTATCCAGGATCTGGAGCCATACTGTATCTGGAACTGTGTTGGTCACATGATCATAATTCACCATGACAACACCAGCAAGAGCCTGAGTTCTATTCAATGTCTGTTAATGAATGACATTAAACCACAGACTGGGGCTGACAAGATCTTTTATTATCTCAGTAATGTAAAGTTAATGCAAAGTCAATGCCTGCTCATCTCATTATGTTAGATGAATATCAGAATATAAAAGTCATAAATGTTTAAAGCGGCTGAATGGACACTCTCGACCACAAACTCATTTTGCATGCTGCTGCAGCGACTCTGTTATGCCTCATGATAATTGAATTTCATTCACTTGTAAATGTAGTGTGTCACATTGTTTCCTTTCTTGGGAGACAGGCGTCATTTCACGTATCACAAACACAGAAGGGAATCATAATTCTGAAAATAAACCTCTTTTTCTTTATCGCCCCTTCCTACTGTCTTTCTCTTGCACTCGCAATATGTGTTGCACCTGAGCAAGATTACAAATTCATGGAGCCATAAACCAGCACGTGGCAGCAGAGGCCTTTATGACCCCTTCTGGTATAAACAACCATGGCATACAAATCGCAAAACCAGTATTGGTATGCAGAGATTTACAGAGTACGATCCTTGTGTTTTTAAGCAAAGGTGTTGAATGAATCAAAACCTCTGTATTATTTAATGAACCCTTTTGGAAGACATCCGCATGCCCCTCACCTATCCATCTTTGATAAGTAAACAAACCGCAAGACTCTACTGTCTATACTATTTACACATTTCAAATACTGCACATAAGGAAAGAACACTACGCCGTATAATTTTTGAGGAACGCTATATAAAATTATGAAAACAGCTGCCACAATAATTGCTGCTGAGAAATAAAAAAATAAAGTGGTGGTCCCTTAAGGGGTTCAGCAATACACCAAGACAACTGTATATTCAGTCAACACTCAGTCCTTGCAAATGAAGCTGTATCGCTGAGTTTCCTGCCCCCCACCCCCTTCCCATGTGCACTTGCTCATTTTCACTGCGAAGTCCCTGGCCAGCTCCATCTTGGCAGCGCAGTGCTGCATGACAAGATTAGCATCAGTGAGTGCCAGGGAGCACGACTGTGAAAGTCACCTTGGTGTGACCAGGGATTCTCTGGGATGTTGATGGTAGCTGACATCCAGAGGGTTGAGGAAGAAATCACAAACCAAGACACACACATACGCACACACAAGGATAATACCGTTTTTTAACATGTTTATACATCTGAGAGCTATGGGTCATTAATTACCTTTTTAGTTCATGAGACAGTTCTTTGCACATACCAATTGGTTGTTTAAAGCTGTTTTTAAATCTTGAAAATAAGAATCTATTTGCAATGAAAAGCAAAAACTGTCATGATATTCTGGTGTGTTCCTATATTTACCTTGTTTTGTGTCTGTTAATTGTTCTATAGTACATTTTTATTAATTTTTAAGTAAAGTGAATTTCATAATAGGTAATAATATTGCATTGTTCTTTGTATATGATAATAAAACTTTATATATGTCTGATGGCACTGATGTGGATAGTGTGATAGAGTTACTGGAATTGGAAGCCATGCATGGAATGAATAAAAATGGGAAAACGTAAAAGAAAAGTAATCGTTACCACTTATATCCCAGCTCAGATAGATTTTATGAAATGATAGGGTTTATGAAATGATGATGTCTTATTGAAACATTACAGTAAGAAACAATGGCACCAAAGATCACTAAAAACAAAAACAATATCTAGTCAACATACTTATCCAAACAGTTGTTGACTCATGTGTAAAAGCCCCTGAGCTGCAGTGAATGTTTCATAGTTGTCCAAGATAATATCAGATGATGATCACATGATATTTTTTATTTCAGACATGTAGCCACAGGCCTGGATATTTCAGTGAAAAAGTTATACTCACTGTTCATAGCTTGCTTTAGCAGCTTGTAATTTTCACTTCTTTTCTTATTTTTGATGCAAGTCTTAGGGGAGTAGACATGCTTATGCTTTATGGAGATGGTTTAGTTTCAAAATTCGCAAATAAATATTACACCATTCACAATTATATTTCTTGACTTAGCAATAAATATAATAAGATTCACAAAAATAATTTAAGACTTACAAATAAATACAAATAAATTCACAAATGCTTTTCTCGACTCCAAAAAATAAAATAATAAAATAATAAAAGGCACTGTGGAGCTGCGGGTTTGTTTATGGTTCTCCCCTTTATTTCCACTGTTTTTGGCCCTCATGCCTGTTTTTTTTTTTACTATTGTTGTGTTATTATTAATAAAATCCCATTAATAAAATCCCATTCCCAGAATATCCCATCTCAGTGCTTCCTTCAGCTCGCGGACGTCACAAGGAAGCCAATTTACAGCCAATCACATCACGTCCGAGAGTTTGATGTAATGTTGACAACATTGCACTACTTTGTCGCAGTCTCTTAGAAGGAATTGCAAAAACACAAGTTTCATAAAATGAATCAGGACAAAAGTCATAAAAACAACGCAAATCCTCCAGTATTTTGTGTTTCTGCTGAATTTTAATGAACATTTCCCATCTCGCTCATGTCAAGTGGTGTCCATCGGTCACATGTCAACACAGACAGCCTGGTGTCTGGACATACCCTGGTTACAAGAATACAGTCTGTAATTTTCTGAACAGGTTAACAGCAAAATCCTTACATCCCAATGAAAAGGGAAGTTCAAGGGCATTTTATATTGTGTGTATTTTGCATCTATATATGCAGGGTGACCAGATTAAAATGTGACCTGACACAGGTTATTACACGCATGTCCTGATAGACCATAACCAGTGGGATGAGATCTTGCAAGTAGTGCTTTCATGTTTGTTTCTGTTTCTGTAAACCCACAAGACATGAATCCATATGAAATAGCAAAAACACAAAAATGGGCTTAGTGACCCTTAGTCCTAAAATTTTGGCCATTTTAGAACAGTAGTTCAACTTAATCATTCATCGTCCATCACTTCCCCCATTTTATGCATTGTTTTTTTTTTTTAAATAAATTTAAATTACATGGTGAGAAATGTGGTTCTTTAATTTAAAAGCAATCTGATTTACGCACAAATGAACACAACCACAAGGCAATGACAGATTACACTGTCATTACGTTTTTATGTAGTTATTTTCTTTAACACTGTGCCTACTGAAGCATATTATTTCTGGGCCCTGTGATGAGAATAGCAGGGAAAGGCATGTACTCAATAGTAAGTGAATTGCCTTCTGACTCTATGAAATAGCAGTAGAATTTAACCTAATCTGACACATTTTTCTGAATAGTGGAGGACAAAAAAGGCTTGAGCCTCAAGATAAAATGAATTTACACCTTTTCCCTGAGCTACTCGATATCTATTTTATTACAATTAGGGTGGACAAACCCACATGAAGGTTGATACACTCCATCCAGTTGAAAAAGAGAACCCAAATGAAACATGCACGTTAAAAGTCAGACTTCTCTGAATCAGACAATAAGAATAAAGTTGATTGAGCTCTGGTTGGGCTGATTTAAAGGATGAGGTTGTTTTAAAGGTTCACATTATAATCAAATTAAATTTTGTTGAATGCAAGTCCCAATCACCAAATTTATATTACAGCGTGCCCGTGCAACCAGACTCTAATCTAAAGTTCAAGACACAAATGAACAAGAATTATTACAATCAAAAGAATTTAAAAAACATTTCCAAAAACATTCCTAAAACTAAAAATCTAACACACTGCGGTTGCATGAATACTTGAAAACCCCGTCGGCCCGGCGTGTACAGGTTGCGGCGGCTTTTGGTACACGCGGCCTTCCACACGTGGGCGGGCCCCGGCGCCTGGGCGGGGGAACCGGAGCCGGACCTCCCCGGCGCAGAGCGCGTTCGCTCGGCGGGCTGGTAGAGCCGTAGGAATGTGGAAGGTGTGTGTGCGCATGTGATCCCGCTCGGCGGAGGACTCCACGCAGGTCACGCAGCTGCGGCGGCTCGTCATGAATTCGGCGCCCGGCTGCGAGGGCGCAGTCGTCGGCTCCGCGGCTCCCGTCTGCCTTCGGACGCTCAACTTCTGAAGTGGATTTTCTGCGGCACGGAGACATGTAAGGAGCGCAACACGGCGAACAAAGTTGGTTTATCTCTTTCTCTTCGTTGACGCTTCTTTATTAAAGACGAGCATGTTTGGCTCAGAAAGTACTTTGGCTAATCGTGACATGGCCAATAAAAATCGTTTAATATTTAAGCTATGTGAAAAGTCACATGCGTTGCTATTGTTTTTTTTTTTCGACTTATGGTGCAATATATTTTTATCAAGACGCAAATGAATGTAATGGCACATTTATTCCATGGTAACTACTATAGGCGACAACTTATATGTAGACCGATCACTGCTCTCGCTGCGACTTAATTAATGGCTCCAATTACAGTAACGTCGCTTGGAAATACACAGGAGATATTTATTTTATGAATTTAAATGGGGAAATGTGGTGCATGTCTCATTTCTTTAACTCTGCACCTGTGTTATTTCTCTAGGGATCGCCAGGCTTCTCAGGAGGTTCTCTGGTAGACCTGGATACAACTGCAAGAGGTGGAGTGGGTGTGTTAGATGAACGGAAATTTATTGTGACCTTAAAGTAGAGATCTGAGTTTGGATCCGCGATGGCGTCCAGTCTTACTTGTGCGGGCGTGGTGTGGGCTCTGGTGTCCTTCCTGTGCGCCATTGCTTCCTGCGTGGGCTTTTTCATGCCTTACTGGCTCCTGGGCTCTCAGATGGGCAAGCCTGTGTCATTCGGAACATTCCGCCGCTGCTCGTACCCGGTGAGGGATGAGGCCAGGGGCGGCACGGTCATGCTGGAGCAGTGTGGCCGTTACGCCACATTCCAGGGAATCCCCAGCCTGGAGTGGCGCATCTGCACAATCATCACCGGAACGGGCTGCGGACTGCTGTTGCTGGTGGCGCTGACGGCGCTCATGGGATGCTGTGTCTCGGACCTCATCTCCCGCACCATCGGACGCGTGGCTGGTGGGATGCAGTTTGTTGGAGGTGAGTTTGACGTTTGGTGAAATTATTTACACACAGATAGAACCCGTCACATACTTCTATGGCCGCGGATTTGGACCGCGGTTCTCCGGATTCCTTCTACCATTCGTACACTAGGCGAAATGGTGACTCTAAAATGTGTGTTGGTGTGTGTGTGTGTGCTGGTGGGCTGATGCTGTTGTAGTGCCCCGCCCTGTGCCCAAATGTTCCAGGTTGGACTCCGGCAGACATGGCTAAAAGTGGGTGAAAGTGGGCGAATTTTTACCCAGACCCATTTTCACTCAAACATATGTAAATAGTACTCGTCGTGCCTTACTACTGGGTAGTTCAACATAAAGTCATTACAAAAGCCATACAAGCAGTTTGAAAACTTGCCATGTGATGCACGGGACGCGGAAACCTAGTCTCATTTGTTAAAACAAACTTGCACAATAAAGTTCTGTATAGCTCTATAAAACTCTATAAGAATTCAAACTATCGCACCAAATATTTTCAGTGTTTAAGGGGTGTCAAAACTGTGCAACACTTTAACAAAATAATGTTTATGCAATACCAATATAGACAACTAAAATGGCCAAGATGGTGTGATGCACGGGACAACAATGTCAATGGTCTGTTAAGGTTAACATGTCATAACCAGTACTAAGAGTTCAAATGTGGTGCATTGAATTAATATTTTAAATAAGCCCGTTGCACTATTCAACATAGCATATATAAACTGAACATTGAATGTCTGGTTTACGATAATAATTTGCTTTGCATTTAGTAAAAATTAAGTAGTTATTATAGAATGACTGCTATTTCTGTTACTTCAATTATATTCCTCTCAAAGGAAAAACAATTGTTCCTAGGAATTGAAAGACCTTTTACAGTTCTGACCATCTTACAGAACCAGCTGAAAACCAATATAGGTCCTTGGTAGATTGGCGTGAGATTAAATGCCTTGCAGTCTTGTTGTGGCATTGATGCTTTTTCGTTGTCAAATCTGGTCACTCCGTATACTCAGTCTTCTCCCTGCTCAGGCAGGTTTGTGTTCTCCTGCTTGTTTTGACAGTGCGTTGTCTTGAGTCAACACTGGAGGGCAATTTCCCCCCTGACCCCTGTTGTCAGCGTGACCGAATCTGATTGGACGTGACCAAGTGACACTCGGGTGGCAAGCAGTTTAAGAAAGCCTCGTAAACAAACTGGGAAATGCAGGAACGCTCCCCTTCTCTTTCTCCCGTTCTCTTTCGACTGTGAGGGTTAAAGGGCAAATTTAAAGACTTCCTTTGCTGCAGTGATGTATAGCATGAGGGCATTGCTATAAAACAAGCTTGCACATCCCACGTCATACATCCCTCAACACCTCCACACATCTCAGGCAGATAAGAGGAAATGGCCCTGAGCTGTGCGAACAGGCAGGGGCAGTCCCAGCCTCTGCTGTCTGTTATGCCAGGGACAGGGAGGACTCATCGGCACATCTTGACATTAAACACAGTAAAACACAGTAAAATAAAACTAAAAATTATCAACACAAAAACAAAACGCTGCATTGATTAAAACTGAAAAAAAAAAAAACGCCCCTAGACATGGAACGGATGTGAGGTGCGATGTGAGGCACTAATTTCAATCTGGCACCAAGCTTGGGGATTTCTTGCTACCGTAAAGTCAAAAGAATCCTCAGAATTTACACAAATCAAAAAAGTACACCTTGGTGTTCATCTGTGTCTTGAAGAGGAGAAACTAACTATCCTTTTTGTTGCCGTGTAATGATTTCAGTTAGATCTTTAATGATTTTATGAACAGAGTGTTGATTGCCTGATGATTGACAGCTGTCATTCACGCTACTTGCTCATACTGGACGATTTAAAGCTGCATCATATTGTTAAAGATCATGCGTTTTTCTTGTCTCATTTATTTGCTTATGTAAATGCCTCAGACACCGTTGACCTTAGACTAATGGGTAAGCCCTTTGTTTACTGAATAGTGCCACTTAGAAAATAGGTGCAAAAACCTATAATATATATAATATAACGAATGCAACAAATTTGATTTGTTGCATTGATTTGTTGCATTCTCCTCTTCCTTCAACACGACATTGCCAACGTCTTAATTTCGTATTGTCTTCGTATTGTCTTCTGGTCTCCATTGTGCTTTCTTAATGAAGAGAGTGTGGGCAGCACCAAGGAGGACAAGCATAAATGAGAACCCTTGCAGGCTCCCTAGATTTTACCCTTGTCTCTCATCATTGCCTCCCCCCACCCCGAGTAATGACTTTGACCGCTCCCCTCTTTCATCGAGCCGGGGGAAAGACTGGGGGTTGATTAAGTATGACCTCACAGCAAGGGCCTCCTGCAGACTCTTTATCTCATTGTCCCCTCGCCTCCCCTATCACTCCATCTCCTCACTTTCTCCAAACGCTCCGTTCTTGGACAATGGCAGACATGTATCTGCTGATTGTGTTTTGTTGTTGCCCGGCTGTACTCCCTCTCCCTCCGTTTCCTGTCAGACCTGCCTAAATGCGGCCTGTACGGCGACTGCGATGGACTGTGGCGCTGGGGGGGGGGTGTTGGATTCTAAAAAAAAGGTCTCAGGTGAACTCCCGCTGGGCAGGGAGTGTGCCCTTTCAGTGAGACGGCCGGGAAAGAGGATCTGTGTACCTGGAACACAGGTGTCGATGCAGGAGTCTTTGCTAAACAAACCCGGCTGTTAATCCTGCTCCATTCAAGCCTAATTCTGTTTTTTTGAGCGGTATTTTCCTCATTCAGCCTGAGGACTGAGGACTTTCAAAAAGTGGAAACGGCTCTTTATGCTCGTCACGCACCGTTTGACCCCCGGAGCATTTTTGCGTGTCTGCAGAGGGTCTTGCCATGTGCGTTGCGTGTCTCTAGTGTCTTTTTTGTTTTTTTGAGGACTTATGGAAGGCAGCCAGCTCCTGTCAGGACCACGTGTCTTTGTGAATTCAGAGCTGTGAAATTAGGCCTGTCTGCTTGAAAAGCCTGCCGATATTACTTAGCGAGATCATTGGGCTTTGAGGAGATAGCTTCTGCTCGGCCCTTTTTTCCCATTTACACCCTAATGGGTTTTTATCATCTCAGCGATATAGGGCCCTACTTTTAATCAGCAGAAGGTGCATCAGTATTTTCTTGGGTGTGGAGAACACCAGAAATAATTCATGTATTCTTAATGCATGTTAAATATTAATTTGTTCTTGACACCTGAAAAAAATGAATAGCAGCTTGGATACCTTCATTTAAACGTCCATCCTCCCCCACCGTACAAGCACACGAAGAGCATTTCTAATGTTCTCAGGATTTACAAACATAAACAGATACTAAAAAGAATGACTGCTTTCTGTATCTTTACAGGAGAAACAAATGTTTCCTTCTGTTTCCCTTGGTCCCATAATGTCACTTGTACTTTAATTCAAGTATTTTTATTGACAAACTAGTGATTGTTCCTCATATATCACTGCCGAAATCAATTTCACCAGGATAAAAATATAATATCAAATCATGGTAGAGAAGATGCAAAATGATGATTTGCAGTGAAATATCCTTCTAAAGGGTCAAGTGGACCCAAAGCATACCAGCAAAATCAAAATGAGTTTCTGTATTTTTATGACTCTCATATATTCCCGTCATCCTGTAACGAAGGAATCAAGTCGTGTCATTCTGTGCAAAGACTCAGTCATTGATATCAGGCACAACATAGATAATAATGACATTAGTGAGACGGTGATGTGTAATCTGCACATGACTAGTAACCAGTTATCATGGTCAGATTTCATATTAATCAGATATACTCTTGTACGAACAAAGCAGCTGCATTCCACTTGCTTTCCGTCTGCTTCCTCTCCTTTTGACCCTCTTGGAGGGAGACTTGCAGTCATCAAGCCAGTGCTGATTACTTCTGCTGATAACTGTTTCCAGTGAATTTCCGGCCAAATCAGTTTCCCTCATCGACGGTGGTCCGTCCATTGTGTATGTGTACGTATTACTGGAGATACGTTATCACCCGGAGGTCATCACCTCCTGCTGTAGCTGTTCTTGTAACCACTGGCAACTACAACTGGAGAACAACACCATTGCCCTTAGAGGATTTTAAACATGACTAGCATCATAATGTGTTAGATTCAACTTCTTATTCTGCTTTGGTCTATTTAGCCTTAACAACGAAGTGACATTTTCATGACGGCCACACACTGGGTGTTTGCATTCACAGGAGAACCAAAGCATGAAGAGGGTGAAAGTGGTATTATACAAACCTTAAAAGATAGATTCCAATGTCATTGGAAGCCCTTTGGAATTGTGTACTCTGAAGAGCTCTCTTTTTAAAATAAGGATGTTCAATGTTAAATTTGCCACAGAGGAACATTATCTGTAATTAACAATGCTGGGTTGGGAGAGGTGCTCTCTGTCTGTGTGTGTGTGTGTGTTCTCCCACTTGAGGTGCGGTGGGAGGTTTTCGACTCGTTTAAGTTGGTCCTGTGCGACCTCGGCGTGCTGGTGGAGAGAGAGAGCGAGAGAATGGAATGGAAATGAATGGAAGGAGAGAGGGAGGGAGTGGGGTGGGGTGGGAATGATTTGTGCTGAAGTCTGTAGGAGAAGGAGACAGCTGCAGCAGGATAAGGAGACTCAGTGGCTCCAGCGTTGAGTGTGTGCACGTGTGTGTGTTCATGCATAGATCATGTCTGCATGATTAATGCATATAATAAATGTATATTAAAAAGATTAAAGTGCTGCTAATGATGAACAAATAAATAAGGAATATTACTAAAGTGTCTGTGGATGGGGTTACTCTATTAGTGACCTTTGACACAAATTTAAAGCTATGTGAAAGTAGATTCAGCTACAGATAATACGCTTAATTTAATCTATAGTGTTAAATCAATGCTGTATTATTGATTTACTCTTTTACACAATCACCATTGGAACATTTAAAATGGATCTTTAATTAATTGGTGGACTGAATGTGAATAATCCAAGCCCTTCCATGGATCACGGATTCCATGTATATCTCAGCCTGTGGTGCAAGGGGCCCCTTTTGTATCTGCCTCAGGAATGCTGGGAACGCTTTGGAATTCATACGGAATGTCAGGAAGAGTAATGGCCCTTCTATTTCCCCAGTCCTGTCCAGCCACATCCCACTGGAGCGCTATGAAGCACCTTTTATTGTCCTTTGGAACCTCTATCTGTTCCATTGTGTGCAATGCTCAGCAGGGTTTATTTGTCAAACCTGCCATTTTTGACAGCGGAGTTCATTTCAGCTATCTAATGGTAAATCTTGTGAGTTCATTGGAGTGTGCAGAGCAAATGGATGGTAGGGTGTACAGTTCCGCTCGGAATGATTTCTGTTTTCATCCAGGTCGAAACAGAAATGGACCTCCCGATTAGATCTGGTTCTGTGTTGACTTTATTTCAGGGGTGATTGAGAGTCGGTTGACTCTGGCCATTTTCCAGGTTGTCTTCAATCAAAGTAAATAAGGAGCGAATCGGGAATAACAACTCCAGAAACTTCACCATGTGTAATGGTCCCTATAAATCAGTACGATTGTTCACCACATTCAGATAAATTCCCCTGACATTCAAAGAAAAAGCAGATTAATTTTTGAGTCTCAAGGCTGAGCACAAATCATTCTTACACGCGGAACAAACTAAATTCCCTGTCTGAGGCTTCATTTCAAAGTGCTATAACAGATGTGGGGCACGTTCGCTAGTGTAAGGTCGAAGGGCTCCTCAGGATTTACCTAAATAAATATAAAAAGGGAAATAACTATTTATTTTTGTCACCCAAGCAATGATTGGTGGCTCTCACTATCTTACTTCCTCATTCAGGACAGTTTAAACCTTTTCCCTGTGTATTATTAATAATAATATAATAGATTGTTACAAATGGCAGTGGATAATATTTTTCACCTTCATCATAAAACTTGTACTTACTCTCCACACAAAGCGTGCATTAATGAAACCAATTAAACTATATTGTTTTTTGTTCCAGCACTGGACAACTGAAGGTCAAAATCACACAGTGCTAAGCTTCTAAATTATCTAACAATATGAAATAGTTTCCACAACAGAAGTAATTTCTCCCAAAATTCCAATTTTGAAATCGCCCTATATTTTGTTCAATGCTGTGGACCAGGCTCCTCCCTTCTCATCTGGTCACCTCTGGTTTCTGTCCCCATAAAAAACTGGTTCACTGTGTAATCAGTCGATATAACAAATGCGATCTCTGTTATAATCATCTCAGGAGCACGTCTGGTACCATAAAGAACATACCGATAAATTATTGGCCCTTTTATTATGTACCTTTAACAGTGTCTGGTTTGCCTTGCTGCAGCCATTACCTGAATTACTGCTGAACAGTTTTCCCAGGATATACATGACCCTTGCGTTGCCAAGGAGGTCTAACCCGAATTCTTTGACCTGCATAGTTTCTCCTGAAGTCTCATTGCATTCTGGCAGCGCAGCAAACTGGAACTGTCTTTTTCTTTTCTTTTTTTTAAACGCGCTTTCGGGGTGGAGGGAGTAGAATTGTAAACAGATGGGAATTTACAGCAGAAAGCAGCTGGGGTGTGATCTCTGCTTCTGCTCCGTTTCCAGGCTGCGATTCCAAGTCGGCCAGGGAGAGATCAGCAGGCATGCCGATATGTTCTGCAACCACATGGTGCTGTGATTACAGTCCTGGACACCACTCGTGTCTCAGAGGACATAACTTGCATCTCCATGTGCCGGCTGGCTAAAAAACTGATGGAATGTTTACTGGTTCATGAGACGATAATCCATGCCGTGTGCAGCCATTCTATAAGATACTTTACAGGAATGTCTTCCCAGTCTGCCTGCTTTAGACAGACGGAGAGAAAGTGTGAGATTTCATAATTGCTTAATTTGCCATAAAAATGTTCGCTTTCCAGCATAATTTCAGCTTTTGTAGGGGAGGTTTTGCAACCCACAACAACCTGAATAAGTTTTAGAGGGAGAGCCGAGAATGCAGCGAGAAACTGATAGAGGCGGCGAGCCAGAGAGGGTGGGGATGAAGGAGGATTTCAAAGACGACGGCTTAGAGGAGCCAAGAAAGGGATTTTTCTGAAAAGATGCATATATTTTTCCCCGTATAGGATGTGTGTCCTCTGCCATATGATGAGGATCTTGGAAATCCCTAAAGAGGACCCGCTAACACGGCCTGTTCTGAGGTTGTGCGCACCGCAGTTAATGAGGAACCATAGACAGACAGGTGAAAGTAGGCCAGCCTTTGTGTACATAGCATTCGCTGCACTACATCGTTCCCGCGAGCAGGGATGAACCCAGAAGCATCACATTTGAAAAATAGGATGAGAAAAGGGCTTAATTATGCAACAGCAAGCATCTGCATATTTAGAATGCATCAGATGTTATATTTATATACACTTATGGATATCAATATGTAAGATTAAAACCCTGTACAGCCTTCAGTGTATCTGTATTGTAATACTAAATCAGCAAAGTAGCTGTGCACGGATAACTAGTCTTTAAGTTTTGCAATAAGAACACTGCCATTTAAACATTCATTAAGACACAGGCCCTCACTGAAAATAAAGTTGCATGCAGTTGGGAAACAAAGAAGTGTTTGTGTGTTAGACCTTTGAAAAGTCCTGCTCTGAGCCCAGTGAATTTTCCAGCTATGATCTCACTGCACAGTTCCCAGCGGGCTGATCAGCAGAGTTCCATAACTGTCTGGGGAAACACTTCGGAAAGATTTGGAGAGTTTGAGTGGAACACTCCGGAAAGTCTCCCCCCCTTGTAGAATTCTGGAATGCATGCCTTTCGTATTATAGGTCGCCTCAGAGGAACCTTCTATTTATACAGCACTTCAGGCTAAAAGCAGCTTTAATTAATGTTATGCAGATTTAGCCTGGCATTCGGTAAATAGCTTTTCGCCGTGAAGTTGATGAGAAATGGCACCCACAGGAGACGTTAGCCCACTTTTACCACGAATGGCATGAAATACCACTTGACCTTTCCAAAATGGCTTCTTGGCTTATGATGGCAGGTGAACATAATCTGTTTCCTAATCCCTTTGGTTTTTTGCTGTGGGTTGTGCGTAAAAGCTCAGGCCACCACTGATGTGTTATAATGCCCAGTGGAGCCCCGGCACGTACATTCTGAAATCCGGAGCCTGAAACGATGCAGTGTACATTCACATTTAATGGGCTTAGACATTTGCGTCCTCTACACCAGTCTGAATGTTGATAATGTGGCTCCCGCAGATGTTTCGGACACATTCTCTGTACTTCCACAAAGGCCACCGACCCTGACAATAATCAAGCTTTGTCCCATTCATCAATCCCTCCTTTTGTCAGTTGTTGGCAGCGTCATCTACAGAGGCTACAAACTTGAACACACCCATGCTGCTACTCAAACACCCACATGCTTTCCGTCATACATTCCTAGCTCCTCCATCTTAGAGTCACGGAGTCATTCTGGTGACAGTTATAGGCTTTGTCATGGTGAAGAAACCTATACTGGGAACTGATAAGAGAAGAGTTCTGACATGTCACATAACTGAGACTGGATAACAATATCATGGATGGGGCTGCCAGTCATTTTTATAACCAGGCAACTGAGGAGCAGTTTTGCTGTGTACTTCAATAATGTCGGAACATGAATTAACATCTGTCTCACATTAATTACATAATTAGTTTCTATATTTGGTCTTTTTATCATTTGATAATTAAATATTGTCTAATACAAACGGACAAAGAGCAGTGTATAACCCTTAAACCGATTATTATCAATAATAATGCAAAGATTGTTATAAATGGCAGCTGATAAGATTTTTCACCTTATAAAACCCGTACTTACTGTCCACACAAAACGGGCATTAATGAAACCACCCAAACTATATTGGTCTTTGAACCAGTGCTTGAACAACTGACGGTAATTCTACCTGACAGAATAGGCTGCAGCACAACCAACCACAATAGACCACAATTAGCCTATTATTATTCAAAAACAGTACATTAATATTAGCAGAAAGGTCTATTTCAGTCTAATATGTTGAAAGTCTAACTGCACAGCAGTTGCAACACTACATGACTAATGCCATTAATATCAGTGGCAATCTGCTATAATGGATATAAAAATAGACTTGATGAGGTCCATGTTCTTGATTAGGAATTGTTTTAAAAAGGACTGTGAATTTAGCATTTTGTTCTTCACTATAAATGTAGAGTGATTCTGCTGCTGCGCATTTCACCACCCACCAGGCCCCTCCAGGCCCTCCCACTGGGCTTAGGGCAGAAAGAGGTGACAAGGCGCTCCATAGGTCCAGTGGGACACGCAGGTCTTCGTTTTGTGATCACACTACCTAGTAAGACGCGGTGGCTCTTTTCACACGTGGGGAAACCCATTGTGAGACTCCGTTAACTCAGCAAACACACCAAATTAGGACTCGTGCTGACTGTTTGTCTGTTTGCCATGGCCACTGTCTTATTTGCTTTCAGTCTTTACATTAAAAGCAAACTTAACAGAGGCTTTTATTGGACCTTATCACTATAGATAAGGAGGCTTAGAAAAAAATCCCTCTCAATCTCTGACTTCTTGGCAGCGGCACAAGCCAGAATATGGAAACAAGCAATTGTGCAAGCGCACAGATGCCACGTCATGACAGCGGTCATGTGTAGAGCGTGGCATCTGGGATCTCTCGCCCCTCATGTTTGCAGCAAGCAGGTTTCCTTGTTGTTCTTTGCTTATAACAGGCCGCGGTGTTACGCCACAGAGCCTCATGCCAATCTCACAGTGTGTGAAAATACCTGGCAGAGTTTCAACATTGTGCTTCTCTTTATTGCAGCACACACACCACAGGGGTTCTGGGAACCAAAAAAGGTCTCGAACTGTTTTATTCATGCCTCATACCTTAGCAGTGAGTTTTCAACCGCAGCATTGTTGGTGGGGAATTTAAAGCTGTATTATACCCCCACACTCCTACATCCTGGCACTTTATAAAACTACACACATGATCAGAAGAAACAAAGTTGACTGTTTTTTTCCATTCAGGGTATAGGGCTTTTGAGACAGCAGGAAATCTGCTGGGCCATATGGTCCCACAGAGGGGCCAGCGTCAACTCCTGAAGGCACGCTTTACCATCTGGCCTACGGAAACACACTGCTCTACATCAAACAGGACAAAGCAGGGACGCTCGCTGCCTCCCAGCACCGGAACAGGATCAGGGAACGGGCCGGCGAATCGATGGAAGGAGGAATAAACGTCACGGTTCCGTCGCTGCATGCCGGGTATGCAGAGGCGCTGTATTTCGGCAGTCAGGAGAGAGCGAATAAGGCGAAGTTACACAGTCGCGGATGACAAAAAGTGTTTGACTGCGAGCTGCATGCAGTTAAAGGACGAGTGTATGTGGAGAGAGGAAGATCGAGGAGTAGGTGTCGCTCAGAGCGGTTTGAGCGGAGGAAACTAGGTCAAGGCAGTCTGAACTCCCGCACAGCGACTTTTACACTGAGAGAAATGCTGCAGTTTACGATGCGCAGTTATAGGAGAAGAAGCCTTAAACCAAGCGTGTGGACGTTGATTTCAAAAATGCATTCAATGCACCACACATTTTGCAATGAACTAATCATGATTCATTCTTAAGACTAAGGCTTGCTAGAAATGCATATTTGAATGTTTCTAAATCAATCATAACAATTAACGTGTTAATCTGACAGCCCTTAAAATAAACCACCCAAAGTGTCCTCCACCATGTCAGGTCATTTTTTTTGTTCTCAACCAATCCCCCTTAGCACTGACTCCACTTTCAAGCTCTTTGGTTTAATCTGGATACCACACCTCCCATCCCACAACTACTATTAATTATTTGCCTTTGGACATCCTTCACCACTGCTCATACATATTCATCTCCCCTTTTCTGTCTCCTTGTCTTTTTTGCTGCCTTTGGTGAGTCTTTGAAGTTGTTATTTGTGTCTTCAAGCCCTGGATCCGGCCTGTTTGTTTTGTCTGGGCGTCTGTTGGCTGCTTTTGACAGGGTTGGTATTGAAATGCCCTGATTTTGACATGCAGGAGAGTTAAACATCACTGTACCCACCCTACATACCCACCATCCAGCATGCTCCCAGGAAGCCAAAAATGTCTTCCCATGGGGGTTAAAGATGGTGAGGGTAGAGTTAAGAGACGTGGCTCTCTGTTCCCGGTCTAAATTGAGTCAACTCTCACTGCAGTCTGTTTCCTGTTGGCTGGAATTCTTTCCCCTCAGGTCCAAATTCACACTCTGCTCCTTGCGATCCTTCCTCCTTTTAAATGTGACCTTGCTATTTCCATTTAGTTCCTGATCACCTTCAAGGCAGAGAATGAGATTCAGCATGAGCCAGACAGACTATATTTTTCAGAAAATATCACAGTGGGTTTTAACTGGGTTTCAGACCAGATTAGTGCTGTTAAGAACATCAGTGTGATGTCAGTGTGATGCACAGCACACAGCGCATACATCGAAATGTGTCCTCTGCATTTAACCCATCACCCACAGTGAGCTGTGGGCAGCCATGAAAGGTGCCTGGGAAACAGTTTGTGGGCACGGTACCTTGCTCATATATATATATATAAAAACGTATATGAGATGGTAAGTAAACTGACATGAGCTAAATGCTAAATACAGTACAGGGCAAAAGTTTGGACACACCTTCTCATTCAATGTGTTTTCTTTATTTTCATGACCAGTTACATTGGTAGATTCTCACTTAAGGCATCAAAACTATGAATGAACACATGTGGAGTTATGTACTTAACGAAAAGTGGAGACCTGGCCTCCACAGTCACCGGACCTGAACCCAATCGAGATTGGGGTGAGCTGGACCGCAGAGTGAAGGCAAAGGGGCCAACAAGTGCTAAACACCTCTGGGAACTCCTTCAAGACTGTTGGAAAACCATTTCAGGTGACGACCTCTTGAAGCTCATCGAGAGAATTCCAAGAGTGTACAAAGCAGTAATCAGAGCAAAGGGTGGCGTTTTTGAAGAAACTAGAATATAAAACATGTTTTCAGTTATTTCACCTTTTTTTGTTAAGTACATAACTCCACATGTGTTCATTCATAGTTTCGATGCCTTCAGTGAGAATCTACCAACGTAAATGGTCCTGAAAATAAAGAAAACACATTGAATGAGAAGGTGTGTCCAAACTTTTGGCCTGTACTGTATATAGGAGTAAACATGGGCTGTCTGTGCTCAGAGATTCAGGAGCTGTGACCCACTTGCCAGCTACTCTGTTCGTCCCCCCTAGGATCATCTACACCCATCTTAAGACTATGATGGCCCTTTCCCTGCTAAACCAAACACTCCAAAATAATCATCAATAAAGCAGATAATAAAAACAACCCCAAACATAAATCCATAAATACACAGTTTAGACAAACTAATCAAAACACACACACTCTGTCTCCCTGCACCCAGTTTCGCTCTGGAAATTTCCACATTCATACACACACACACACACACACACACACTTACACATGCAGATGGGAAGCATGGCTTCAGTTTGAATGTTACCCTGACGAACTGCGAGTTCTCTGACGGTCAGAGAAATCCTGCGATGTTGAGACCCTGGGGCTCCGCTAAATTTTTTTTAACTGCACCTTTGCGAACTGTGGTTAAACGTAGCTAGCAGCTAGCAGGGCCATATTTGCGGCAACAAACACCCAACCGCTGAGACAAACATTTACACAAACCGGCAAGAAAATTGTATAAATTACACTTTCCTGTTAACTCCATTTCTGAATTTTTGGTATAGTTTCATATGGCATGCATGCTAATGTTCTACTTTGGAAAAAAAGGCTTGTGGCATTTCATATTTCATATAAAAGCTAATTAGGATTCACTGTGGTTTAACTGGTAGGGATGTGCTGACTGTTGCTTTATCTCTGCACCGGTCTGAGAGAAGAAAATCTATTTCAAGGCCATATTCACAATTGCAGAGCAAAGCAGAAATAGTTCAGTAGTAACCAGTTTATTAGTAACCACGGGCCAGGAAACATTTATGCTCTTGGTTACGCTTTTTGGACCTGTATAACCACTTTAATGTTAATTAAACTCGCAATAATGCAACAAAAAATCTATATTGAGGCTCTATCATGAAAACGTTTTACCCTAATACAGGTTGATACTTAAATACTAGTTTTTGTACATTGTGATGGACCATGTTAAAGGATGTTAATGGATGAAATAAGTCCCATTATTATGCGTGTTAAGGTAAATAGAGTGCTTTGGTCTTCTTCACACAAGCTGTGTTACCCCCTTCATTTAACTTGAGCCCGTCTTAATTTTCAGCCTTTAACCGAATCGTATGTAACTGCGTAATCATACGAGGACAGTATTACTGACCAGGAAGCCACTGTAGTTAGAAACCTGCACATGAGAGGGGCTCATACTGGAACGGCTGCCTCTGATGTGGCTTTGATGCATTCTTCTTTTTTTCTGAACTTAGACCTGCCGCTGCGGTACACGAAGGCTTTGTAAAATCTTGATTAATTGAAATGTGAGGACTTTTCATGTCTTTGTCTCTGTTCGTTTCATTTTGTTGTTCCTATGACGTCAACTGGAGGCTTAATTAATAGATGTGGATTTGAAAACAAGTGGAACAAATCACTCTCCTTTTCAGTTGCATTTATAACCATCAGCTGGGCGAACTGTGATATGACATTGTATTCCCATTTTTGTGTGCATTTGTGTGTTTAGTATTTTACTCCTGGTTTCTTAATGACATTTTTTTTTTGGCTGGTCTCAGGGGTCTTTCGCTTAATGTGCTGTTTTAATGAATCCATCTGCGTTTATGTCTGCCTGCCAGGATCTGACACATTACTGTTAACGACAGGAGAAAAAGCACAAAAATGATGCCGTGAATGTCAGCAGAGGACATTCATGTATGCATGTAGGGAATAGAGGATCTTTTCCAGGTTAATGCCCATGCTTCCTGTAATTTATGTAACATTGCACCATTGTTGCATCATACTTAATGCACAAGAATTGTTGGAGGCAAAAATGACATTTGGCCCATTCCAATTGCACATGGTGGTCATATTTGTAAAAACCGAGCACACCCTGGATCCAGCCAGTGAAGGGCTTGTACATGGGTCAACAAAGTGGACCAAATGTGTTCACCTTACGTTTCCTGTAATGACCTCTGACCTATGAACTTTTACACCTCTTATCTTCTCTTTGTAGCACTGTTTTGTCAGCTGCTTCCAATGGGCCATAATGACCTCTGAGTGGCACATAAACTCACAGACTTTCACAACTCCAGAACAGATTCTGGACAATATGAATAATTTAGCTGAAAATATGGCTCTTATAAAGACTTGAAGCTGTTATGATCACTTTTTATTCGGAAGCACTGGAACATTTGTGTTGAACCCAGGGGTATAGGAAGATTCATTCCCTCATTCAGAACTCATTCTCTTGACCTGTTGTTTGCGCTCTGTTACGTGACACCAAATTGCTTTACCACACAAACACAGACTCTTTAACAAGGTCTTTCAGGGGCCACCGATGCTTTTCCCTGTCCTGTGTGTAATCTCAGACAGCAGGTATCCACGGACATCTTCAAAGCGATAGAAAAAATGCTGTCCTTTTGTGCTAGAGATTCTGATAGAGTTTATTTCTTGTTGTGCAAATGTTTTCCATTCAGAGCATTCGTTCTGAAGCCTCTCATCATATTAATAACCAGATAGAATAATGTAGAAGAATGGTTAATAATGTTATTTGAAAACTATAACCACTATAGGCTATGTATCAGATGTGAAATACTTTATGTTAAATTACCTGAACAAGTGAAATCATTCATGTTTCAGTTTTGGACTAAGTTCTTCCCAAAATGTTTTTGCCTCGCAGGCAACTCATTAACTGATTTAGGTGGAGTGTGGAGGGAACGAGTGTAAGAATGAATGAGTGCTGAAATAAGAAGGGAAAACACGAATATTTTGTTTCTGGTCACATTCACGTCAGATTGATCTACAACTTGATGTAGGACTATGCCATTTTAAAGGACTTTAAAGGACTATTATTGATATTTGTAAATGTATTTTTTTTCTTGTCAACTTCAGAGCATCGTGATTTTATAGGATTATTGATGAAGTTCCAACTAGAAAGCAATGTGTATGTATTACAGTCGATTTTTCATAGTTCAGTATATTTTATCCAGAAAGTTTGTTGTGGGTCCCAAAGACAACTTATCCAATATGGCCTTTTTCAGTTTTGTTTTTATGTGTTCATCTTGGACAGCTTGTTTCTGGTTGACTGCCTGGTTAAGGAGGAGGAGGCTCGCTCAGAGAATTCCCAGTTGCGGTGTCACTGGGACTTGCCTGTCACACTTGCACACGGGCCCCTCTCTGGGTTGCGGTAATCCGACCCTCTGTCTTCCACCTTGGGGTTTTGCTTTCATTCAGAAAGACCTGGGACAGATTAAGAAGCAGCTAGGCAGGATGAAAGAGATCTATCTGGGACGAGCGACCCCTGAGTTTCTTAATAATAAACGGACTGATATGAATTCGGAAAATATAAAATATAGCGATGTCACTGTGCAGACCTTCAGTCAGGGGAGAGGAAATTAGCTTTTTTTTATATTTTAAATTCTAAACAGATGGTATTGAGCTCAATCAGTGAGGTCTACTTTCTCTGATGCCTTGTCATATATAAATGTCTGTGGTTTCGATGTTGTAAATGACCTTGGTAGCTGGAAATGGTTGTTAACGATGGAATATCTGCATAAATATATAGCGATTTGTTTCCAATGCAATGCTGTGTTTGTTTACCGAAGTCTATGACCTTAAAGGCTTCATTGATTATTAGAAAACCCTGGAACGGCTGAAAACAATACAGTAGTAGTGCATCAGCCGATGTGGGTTTGACAACATCAGTATTTAAAATTTTGTCAATGACAATTCAATTCAAACCCTTGTTTTTCATGTTTTTTTTTCATGGAAAATCATGTGAATCACTACAAATGTGAATTTTACAGCCTGAACATTCATTGGGGTGGTAGTGGCCTACTGGGTAACACACTCGCATATGAACCAGAAGACCCAGGTTCAAATCCCACTCACTACCATTGTGTCCCTGAGCAAGACACTTAACCCTGAGTGTCTCCAGGGGGAGAATGTCCCTGTAAGTTGCTCTGGATAAGGGCGTCTGATAAATGCTGTAAACGTAAATACACGTTTATAATGTTTTTTTTTATAATGACATAATTAATACTGTATTTAATACTTTTTACCACAATCTTAGTTAGTTAGTTAGTTTTACAATGTGGTTTAGCTCTTCTCAAATGTATTTTTGAGACGCATGGTTGGTCAGCATGGCTTTCCATACTGAGTAACCAGTTCTATTTTAAAGAGTCTTGGGAAACTCTCGTCTTAAATGCTTTTTTTCATCCATTTATGGAGTGCAAGGTCATGGGAAGTGAGATCGGCCTTCTAGCAGGAAATTACCATAGAGTCAGCATAATCTCCTGACAATTCAGATATTCCTTTGATGGCTGTTTCATGTCTTGGCTCTCAACAAGGCAAAGGCCTAAATATCTGCGCCACGAAATAACTGTTGTAAGAGTCTGTGTCAGATACTTAATATGGAGATCTGGTCTTATCATGGCGCTTGGTATTTTAATCTTAGCGCATTCCACTAATTCCGTTGTGTTCCCTGTGGCACTGTGCATGAATTGTTTATCCTCTCCATAATATTTACATGTGCGGATTTCTTATCTGTCAAATAAGCTGTACAAAAGCATTTGCTTGGAGTTAGTACTGTAATGGGCTTGTTTTAATGCAATGAAAGTTTTTATGCTTTCAGTGCTGCTGTTGATAATTCAGCTTTTTTTTCAGCGTTTTGTCAGAAGTGCCTTTTAAGTCTAGTGACGGGAGGATAAATTTTGGTATGATTGGGACAGGGACACCCTCAATGCTTCAGGCAGGTCACATCACGGAGCTGTCCTTTCAAATATTGTGTTTTCCCCCAGTGCATTTGGGGCTGTTATCACATTGCGCATTAATAATCCCAACAGGTTTTACTACACGTCACAACGACCTGTCAGCCCTACTTTATGCACGCTGAGAATGGTTTGAGTCCCAGCTGCATTTGTTCGATCCATAGTCGGCTTGATGTGCCTAGAAGTGTGATTGCCTGTTCTGCGGTTGGGAATAGATGGTGTGGCTAAATCCGCCATTATCTCCAGCAGCTCAGTTAAAGTTGGAGAGAAGGTGAATGAACTAGAGTGCTCGTTTGATGTGCTCCTTTTTGCTTAAGATTCATGGGTGAGTAGAAGCGGTGAGCTAGATTCACATGTTTCAGGACTGTGCATCAGCCCTGGTTCATCACACGCTTGAAAAATCCATGCACAGAGTGCCTGGCTCCTATATGTTGTGATGCTAACTACTGTGGATATGCCACCTTATAATTTAATAGTCCTACTGAAGATGTGGTAAGGTGGTAGTAGCCTAGTAGGTCACACACTCGCCTATGAACCTGAAGACCCAGGTTTGAATTACCATTGTGTCCCTGAGCAAGACACTTAACCATAAGTTGCTGCAGGGGGGACTGTCCCTGTAACTACTGATTGTAAGTTGCTCTGGATAAGGCCGTCTGATAAATGCCATAAATGTAATAATGTCACAGTGGACGCCGGGGAGGCCCCGCCCCTGCCCCACCTTTCCCTGTTTCCTATACCTGTTTTCCCTCCTTTGGGGAAGTGGTGACCTAGCGGTTAAGGAAGCGACCCCATAATCAGAAGGTTGCCGGTTCGAATCCCGATCTGCCAAGGTGCCACTGAGCAAACAGCACCGTCCCCGCACACTGCTCCCCGGGCGCCTGTCATGGCTCACTGCTCACCAAGCGTGATGGGTTAAAAGCAGAGGACACATTTTGTTGTGTCACTGTGTGCTGTGCTGCAGTGTATCATAATGATAATCACTTTCACTAAAGAAGTGCTTGCACCAGTGTTCTGGGTCAGGTCTTGGTCTGTCATCGTCACTGCGTGGAGTGTGTGAGAGTGAGTATGAGTGTGAGCATGGTGTATGGTCAGTGGGCTGCCCTATGAATTCCTGCTGTGTGGCCACAGGGCTGGGCCGTTTGGGTAACTCAGGGCACTTGATGTGTGTGTTTATGGTGTTGATGTCCCTTCCCCACTTCCCCTTTCCCAAATTAGAGCACCTATATGTTTGTTTGTCCAGTGTAATTCAATAAATCTTTCTATATTCCACCTGGGCCTGGGTCCTCTCCTTCCTTGGTGTCGCGACACTTGATCTTTGTGATTGGGGTCAGTTTTCATTGCATGATTTACAGTATCACCTTAAGAGGACATTCTGGAAGATAATATAAATCCTTATTTAATGCAAGGTTGGCTTTTTCTTGTGTAGCAGCAAAACCAAAGTGTTACATTTATATATATTACTTGAATAACACATTGTGTATATGAGATGGCAAATGTTCCTTTCTGTCTCCCTATTTTAACTTGCAGATTTGCTGCAGTATTTGGCAAGTAATCAATTTATTTTTGTCAGATTTAGAGCAGATTTGTATGCGTTCTCTCACGTTGAGGGCTTTAATGTCTCTTGTCAATATTCTGTCCTTCATGATTTCTAACCTTACTGGCACTTTTGAAAGCATGACTGGGAAATAACTTTGACATTGCTCCGCTTTTAAAGCAGTTTTCACATTCATAAAAAGTTGATTTGGAAAAAGTTCATAAAGACGGACGTGAAAAACGCTGACACTGGCATATCTGAGATGCTGTAATGTGGTCACGTCTGCTTGCTTCGTCCTTGGCCAGTCCTGCGGCATAGTGGACAGTGCTGAGAAAGAGACATTAACAAATGGGCCAGTCTTGGGAGATGGCATCTGGTGGGGGGACTGTTGTCCCAGCTGTCTCAGCCAACTTTAAGGTCGTGAGTTGATGTTGTCAGGACATACCACTTGATTCCAAAAATATAGGATTTCTGTAAAATATATAAATATACGTATATAGAAGATTAGTTGGTAAAAGATGCAGTGGGGTTGCAGATACTGTGCACTACAGAACTTGGATGTAATGTTACTGTGCTTATCCTAATGTACATTACATTAATTCAAAACCCCTCAGTGTGAAGTTTGAGACGTTTTTAGTTTAAAGATATATATAAAGGAGAGTGCTGCTCTGAGATGGCAGTATTAAACAGGATTAAAAGTTCAGGGGCTGGGCCTGATCTACGCTCGTGAAAGAATGGCTCCCCTTCCCTCGTCCTGAGCAGCCAACTGTGAACTCCCAGGCGAGCTTTGCGCTGTTCACTGCAGGCCCTCTAATACGCCTCTCAGGAAAATGGATTAGGAGTGGTGTGCAGATAGCAGTGTTTGTGTGTATACCTAAACACACATGAATCAGAAGTGTGTGGTGCTGCCTCTCCCTCCAAGTCCCACATGTGTTTGCCATACAGATATTATGGTGATCATTTGGTGCTTTAGTGCAAGTGGTATTTAGCTTCAAAGCATTTTATTTTTATGTCATCTTTATTTTATTTTTTTGGTTCACTAAAACACAGTGGTGGATCTCCATGAGAGAAATGCACAGTATGTTCAACATAGTTAAGCATGCTTGTTAAAATGTATGGAACTCTAATGTATGCGTTCATTTAAGCCTCTTTAATATCTTGGTTTAGTTAAATGTGTATTTTGTGGAAAGCGTTTAAATGAAAATGTATTGCAACAGTCATGGTCTAGTTGGGCTGTGATGGAGTCCTATTTTAGCTCAGTATAATTGATTTATTCTGGACTGGTGAAAGGAAAATGTTCTCCTCTCTGTGCTAAAGATCTGATGGCTTTTTGCTCCCCTGTGTTATGGTTGTGGGGTCACGGTCCTTATGGTCCGATTTCTCCTTTAAGTTTTTTTGACCTCTCTCACACTCTGAACAGTGGTGTTCTTGATTCTGTTCTTCCCTCGTCACATTCTTGCACTTATTTCACCATTCTGTCAGTGTTCTTGGTAGCAACACCCACCCCCGCTTGGTAAAGCCCAGTATGCAGCAGCGCTGAGCAAAGGGGGCATGCAGACTGCAGTAGTGTCATGGGGCAGACTTCCCAGGGTGTGGCTTTCTTGTCTTTGAGGTTAAATTAGAAGCTCCCACTGCTTCTGAGATCAGACATCACACCTTCACATACATAAGCAAAGTGACCAAAATATGACACCCAGCACAATTACTTTAATTGTCCTGCCGTATACAGCTTATACAGTAGATCAGCTACAAGACCAGGGCATCAGTAACCAAAGATAACAACCCATGTAATCCTGGATCTTGTTTTTATTCCATTACCCAAGCTGAAATGGACATCTTTCTTTTTCGTTCAAAACTATTGAGACACTTGAGACATTTGTGGAATGCCACAAATGGCCGATGCATGGTTGCAAACAGTGTTTCTTTTTTTTATGGGATGTCGGGTAGTGTGCTGTGCTAAGGATTGGAAAAGCACAGGGGAATCCTGCAGTGTAAATAAGAAATCCAGTCCTTTCCGACTTCCTGGATAATAATATAGCCGCTGACACATTGACTCGAGATTGAGTAGCCTGGGAACAATGCACCCGATCCAGGGACAGTTGTGTTCTTCATTTGCTGTAATTGGGTAGTTGAGGTACAGAGGAATTGCTTTGTTTAGCTTAAGAATAATTTGCCATGCTCAAAACGGCTCATTTTTTTATTGTAACCCTTTTGCGCCTGTCAGACACCGACTTGAAGATGTGGAGTGAAATATGGACACGTTTCGTCTGAGCCCTGAGCCATGGTTATCCACTCTGTGATTATCCCCCTTGCATACACACAACGGCGTAGCTGCAAATGAGAGGGTTCATCTAACACCGACCACTGAGTCAGCTCCAGCTACCACGGGACCATCCAGAGTCCCCAGTGTTTAAGCCCTGAAGACTGGATGAAGCTGCACAAAGTAGGGCAGGACGTTGCACAGATCTGCTTCTCTTCTGTTTACAAGCTGGTTGGTTATACGGTTGATGGGAGCTTCATTGTTGGCTGAATTTACCAACCATCTGATTGGCAGAATGTGGTCTTGTATATCAGTTTTACGACCATGACATCCCATCATAAGTCCCTTCAAATTACACTTGGTATGTACGTTATAACACATATGTGTGTATTTTTTTTCCTCTCTTGTCTTGTGGTTAATAATAAAAATGTTTAGAGTTGCACTTTTTCCTGGCACTCTCCGGTAGTGTCGTGTCGAAAGACTGTTTACCCAACATCTGGTGTCTGCACGTTTCTGATTATGTCCGCTGGGTTGAACTAATAGCCTAACAGAGGAAAGTTAGATTGGTGTTGGAAGCACATAGCCTCAAGAATCAACACGAGTCTCTGCCAAACTGTGATTTTTTTTTTTTTCAGTGATTGGTTATTTCCATCATTTTTCAGTCAATTTGACACTCATATCAGGTTTTTTAATGTTTCAATTTTAAGCTCTTTCTGAAAACATATCTTTTTTATTTAACTGTGTTTTAACCAGCTGTTAGAGAATAACTGAGCGACTGCCACTTCTGTCTTTGTAACCTTCAGTCTCATATTTTACACTATTGTTCTGTTGTTTTCTGTGTCCAGGTCTGTTGGTTGGCTCTGGTTGTGCGCTCTACCCTCTGGGCTGGGACAGTGAAGAGGTCAGACAAACGTGCAGCAACACATCCAACCAGTTTGATCTTGGTAATTCTGACACACTTATGGATACACATGCACATTCTTAATCATACATTCAAATGCATCTTAACATTTAACTCATTTTTTCACTGTTTTCTCAAAGGCTCCTGTCGGATTGGATGGGCATACTATTGCACAGGGGCGGGTGCTGCAACAGCCATATTGTTGTGTACGTGGCTTGCATGTTTTGCCGGAAAGAAACAGAAGCATTACCCCTACTGAGGCATCAGGAAGACTGTGACCCAGAAGGACCACCATCACTTCTGATATAGGGACATTGTGTCACAAGGACTTTTTGCACCATAAGGCAGCACATTGCCTTTCCATGGTCTCCCATTTTCTGAAAAGAAAACCCAAGAGACTGTTACTGTTACAATGACTTCCAGCAATTCTATTTCTCAAAAAAGCACATGTCATTTCGTCCCATATGATTATTGGATAAACCGCTATGTTGTGGTGGAGTAAGCTTTAATTGTTAGTGTTTCATATTCCTCATATCTTATTTATGTCATATTCATTGTATTACCATTTGATCGTAAGAAATGTTAGACACGACACAACCCCACCACCATTCAATAAGGGGTGATTGTAGACCTGATACGCTTCAAACAATTTCATGACTATGGTGTTATAGTTAGGTATTGTATTGTATTATGAGTCTGTCTAATGTACTGTAATGTCCTGTGTATGATTTATGTATATTGTATAATAAAAAATTAGTATAAATAACAGTTGTTGTTTTTTTTTGCGTTAATAAAAGTGATCAGAGTTTAAAACACATTTAATTCAATGTGTTTAGTTCAATTTAGTTCAATTACTTTTTATATATTGCATAATAGTCTGAATTTGAATGCTTAGCTACACTTATCTCTCAAATTCATTACACATTCATTTTTGGACTTTCAACCCTGAAAGGAATCGTAAATGAAGACTTTGAAATCCCATCATGCCTTGTAATTAACCATATGAGTCCATTTTTTAAACAGATGCTGTGGTTGGCCTGGAATCACCATTTTCCTTTTTCATCAAATCCGCAAAGTGCAGGGTTTCACTTGACAATTGGAGATGAACTCTTTAAAGATAATCACAAATCCCACTGCTGGCGGGTTACAGAGGGCGCCGCGTTCTGTGCAGAGAGACAGTGTGTTGGGTTGGTTGCACCCCAAACAAGTGAAACTTGTCATTGCAAGAGACGGCCAGCGTCTGATGCACTGCTCAAATAAAATAGAAGGCTACAGGAAATCAATATCGCGCTCTGTGAAATGATCACCACGCAGTGATTATTCCGCGTGACAGATGACAGCAAGGAACTTGCGGTGCCTTCAGATGAAACCTGACAGAAAATGCAGCTGTTGGAATCTTTAATCGGTGCCTCATTTGCACGTCCACCAGCGCAGGCCACAAGAGAAAGTCATCCGCGGGCCTCAGTCCTTCTCGCCAGGCACCTAATTTCCCCGCTCATGTTCACGCTTTAAGGGAGATGACATTAGAACAAGTTTGACAATGAAAGACCTTGGTTGATGAAAAGTGAGACAGAAGGTGAGAAAGTCAATTATATGCTGTAACTGGAGGGTCACACGGGCTGCCATCTAAAGCCAAAGTGTTAATCCCTAGAGAGCCATTGTGAGTGGGCAGCTGGAATGAATATGAGAATGTTTTCATACATATCAGAAAATGACAAACTGCAGCATTTAATGATAAAAAATGATAAAAAAAGAGCAGTAACTAGGGATCTCAAGCTGTCATCGTGGTTGTGTAGTGACAAGGCTGTAACATCTGTTATCGCTTGCCAATTAAAATGTAGTGTAAAGGTAAAGCCTATATGTATGCCTTGCTGCAAAAGAGAATATGTTCTAAAATTGCTTTTATGTGTGCAGCCACTGATTTGCCTGCCAGTAACTAAATCAGTTTGTTTAAATCAGCAACATGCAATGTTAATTATAAATGAGCAGTTCTATCTGACTATCTGTCTAATAACTGGAACAATAAGGTCACAGCATGACATGACTGTGTACATTTAATTATGTCCCATATTTTTTTTAATTTCAGTTAATTAGTTCCTGAACAGAGTCATATTGTCACATTGTCATATTGTAATGGAGTAAAAAGTAAAAATTGAAAAAATCGGACCAAATGGTGGCATATGATAGGCTGTGCATGTTAAAAGGTGTCCAATGGTGATAATCGGCATTCGAGGAAGAAAAGAGGATCCGAGATGCAGCCGAGAGCACCAGATTTTCCTCCAAATCCCTCTCTTGACACACCTTCAGCTCATGAGGGCTGACAGGCGCGGGCACAAGCTGTAAAACGGAGGGAGGAAGAGACAGCTCAGCATGGCCTCTGTCTCCACTCACGATTTAAAGGAGCGTGTGGAGGCTGACACTGAGAGTTGTCTCTTAAACCAGAAATATGCCATGGCCTGAGAATAAATAAACTGCATTTTGCAGTTTTCAATGTTGTCATAAATCTTGTAAACTTTCTGTTTAGAAGTAAAACATGAAGCCGACCTGTGTTCCTTGTTTCTGTTACTGATGAATTATCATCCACAGATTATCATGCATAGACTTTGTATGAATGTACGTGTGATCAAAAATGTTTTACATGGCCTTCTTTATAAAAGCGAGATATTTGTGAGAAATAATGGTACGTGAACAGGGTTGGGGTGGTAGTAGCCTAGTGGGTAACACACTTGCCTATGAACCAGAAGACTCAGGTTCAAATCCCACTTACTACCATTGTGTCCCTGAGCAAGACACTTAACCCTAAATTGCTCCAGGGGGGACTGTCCCTGTAACTACTGATTGTAAGTTGCTCTGGATAAGGGATGATAAATACTGTAAATGTAAATGTTGAGAAAGAGAGTGAGCAAGAGAGAGACTGTGTTTTAATGAGGGTGTAGATGCTTCTTGTTTTTTTAGGCAGCTTAATGTATATTGTGATTAACCAGCAGAAATAAAGATTATCACACAGTCTTCATTAATAAAATATTTAATCACTTACTGAATAGTATAAGGATCAAATTGATAAAAAAAAATATTTTCCTCCTGCTCTGTATCTATTATTTTGAAGGATCTGGTGCAGTACAAGAGATTCTGCGAGACTCAACAAGAAAAAAATTAAATCTGTTTTGAGAAATGATAGAAAAGGGATACTGTGCGCAGCAGTGCTTTAAATTATTCACTTCATACTTTAAAAGGTACAGTAACGGTTCACTCACTCTAAATTGAAGATTTGAAGGACTGAAAGAGATTTTTACAACCTTTTGCTAATGGACACCATTTAGTTAAATATAACCCCCACACCCCCCACAAAACAGGAACCTTCATGCAAATATAATAATAAATATAATAACCGTCTAAATACATCAGACAACAATAAAGTATACATGCTTTTGCATATCATATAAAATGATTTTCATGTGATCTTGTACAAAACTTTTGAACCTGTATGAATGCTATCAGGGTTTTTCTGATGTCTAGTGTGTGCTTGGATTAAAATTTACATTTACAGCATTTATCAGATGCCCTTATCCATAGGGACAGTACCCCCTGGAGCAACTTAGGGTTAGGTGTCTTGCTCAGGGACACAATGGTAGTAAGTGGGGTTTGAACCTGGGTCTTCTGGTTCATAGGCGAGTGTGTTACCCACTAGTTCAAGTTCAAGTAAACTTTATTGTCATCTCTTCTATGTATTGTGCAGATATACAGAGAGACGAGAAGACGTGGCTCCAGTTTACACAGTGCAACATTAAAGTAGACAACAAAAAACAGATGCGTCACATGAAATACAATATATAAATAAATAAGATACAAAATATAAATTAGTCCACAGTGCGAGTGTGTGTGGGGGGAAGTGTGAGTAAGGCCACCACCCTACCACCCTACCACAAAAAAAAAGTTTTTGTGCGTCATCTTGTGGCGAATACGAGGTAATACTGTTAGAAGGTTCAGATGTATGTTGCAAATCTAGCCAAGCTAAGCATGAAATGCATATTCCATACATGATGAGAAAATGTGCACTTCTTTTATCACACTAATGGAAAGCATGCCAATACCAATCTTGTAAATAATGTAATATTTACCAAAGTATTTAAAGTTCCTACTGATTTCGGTTCTATCTTTTACAGTATGTTTATATAAAATGTTCACACTAGCTCGTATGTATTTTTTTTAAACGTTTGTGAGTGTGAGTGTGTGTGTGTGTGGTGGGGGGGGGTGGGGGGTGTCTGGAATTTTATTATTTTTCGACGGTCACAGTGCCTCATTATTCCACGACGCGGCCGTGTATCACGTGGTCGCCCGTCGCCACCTGTGATTGGCCGGTTCAAGCGATGGGCGGCGGCCTTTCCGTTGAATTTCTGTAGCGCCAAAGTCAAAATACGGGCTGAGGGGCTTTCGGTTGCGGCTGCGGGTTGCGTCGTGCTCGCCGGTTGACCAGTTGTTTGTCGGTACGTAAAACGAACTGAGAGAATGTGTTTAAATGAGTTTAAGACATACTGGCTGGTAGTTCGTCGTGATTATTTGTGTTAGCAGTTGGCGGTGTTGCCATGCGTCCCGTTTTGTTAATGCACGTTATTTAGAGCCGGCATAGTCATGAATCTGTTGGTCGTAAATTTGGTCTTTAAGTCAGACAGTCGTGTAAAATGCTATTTCGCTAACCATCCTTGCTGTTTGGGTGAAACGAGTTGCCTTTCAAGTGTTCCCCTGTTTGTCGTCGTTTAGCTGCATTATAACCTCGTGCTGCCGTGAAGAAGAGCTGTTTTCATCCCTCCTGCCACAGTGACAATAAAGACTTTTCTGTTCTGTCCAGTGTACAGACAGTGAATAACACCAGACCACTGTTTCTTGTGCCAGAGGTATTGCAACAACAATCAATGGATACTTTAAAAAGGGTAATACTACTATTTTTCTGGTTAATTTTTTTGCAACATGTAATATGTCTGTGTTCCCTGATCATGTTTTCTTTTTCATTTGCAGGGCAACAAAGAGAATAAATGCCCTAAAACGGGTCCAAAAAATGTCAGCAGTGTGATGAGGAAAAAGAAAGATGGGCTTCAAACTGACCTGTTGCAGCCAAAGAATGGGCAGAAGCAGTCAGACCTGCCAAAGAAGAAACCAAGTGGCCAGGAAGTGGCAAGACCAGGTGTGGAAGTTGTCCCCAAGGAGCGTAAAACGTTAACCCAAGCTTTCCGGACCCAACAATCCACCAGGCATGCAAAGCTGGTTGCAGAGGCTCCAAAGCCCACTTCCACAGCACCCCCCAAACCTCTTCCTGGCACATACAAGGGTAGGATCATACAGTCCAAAATAGCCTGCTGCTGGAAGCCCAGTGACGTTCTGATGACTCAAATAAACACCAATCCACCTAACCTGAAGAATAATGTTAACAAGTCCAAGTCTATGTCAGATTTAACTTTTAAATCTTCAAACGTTCCTTCTAGGAATCAAGGACATAGACCCAAGTCAGTCAGTGAAACACCTTGTCATACAATCAGGACTGTCCATGGCCAGACCGTTCAGCAAGGTGGTTCCAAGACTGTTAAGCATTCAGTAACCTTTCAGCTTTCAGCCACCTCCTCAGCTCCACTTTCTAAACCCAAAATGGGACCGGTGGCTCGTCCCATAACCAGAAAAATTCCTGCTCCTGCAAGGACCAAGGAGCCAACTCATGGAAACAAACCAAAACCAATTGTCCCTGCAAGAGAGAAAAAGTCAGTTAAACCTATTACAAGCATCCAGAGTCAATACAGGGTTTCTGTGGAAAGTGCTGATGAAAGAAGGTATGGAACATCTTAGTTTTTATGCATTTCACAAATGATTCATTTATTTGTCTAATAATTTATTTTTCTCCACAGAGCTAAGCTTGCAGAGTGGTTGGCAGCAAAGGGTAAGGTTCTGAAAAGACCACCAATTTCTGAACAACTCCCAACCCAAAGAAGCAGCATGAAGTCCAGAGTTAACCAAGACCATGCATCAGTTCCCAAGACTACTGCAGCTCATGGTGCTGATGTGCAGCATGTACCCGAAGGACGGCCTGAAAATGACCAGGCCTTGGGAGAGAAATTGTCATGTCCGAATCATACACCCAGTTTGGCTACTAGCCACGACGATGAGTCAGACGAAATGGAAGATGTAAGAGACTTCTTTATTATATGATGCGTGTGTGTGTGTCTGTCTCTGAGGGTTATGAAAGCAAGGCTTCATTAGTTTTTTTTTTTTTTTTTTTTTTTAAACAGGTGGTTCGGAATCTATGCAATGCACTAGAAGCCATGGAGATTCCTTCAACTTGTAACAGTAGGTTTTTACATCTGACGTGTGCTTATATGTTAAATATGATCTTTATAAAGAAACTAATTTTGGTTTTACAATAACTATTTGATGTTTAAGATCAAGCAATATGTGAGGAAGAAGAGGATTCCGCAAATAAAGATTACCGTCAAGATGATATGACAAAGATGGAAAACGGTCCAAAGGAGTGTTCTGAATCAGAGACTGATGCTGATGAAAATAACAAAACTGAATTTGATGACCACACGCAAAGTGAAGACGAAAGTGACTATGCTGATGAAATGTGCCATTCACCAGTAGAAGGGGCAGGTGCTTCAGTGGTGAAATACAGTGTGAAGACAACTCCATTTCTCCAGAGGTAAATTAACAGAGAAACGTGCACTTACACAGGTATTAGTGGTCTAGTTCAAGAATGAATGTCACAATTTTAGTTCACACATTTTTGTTATTTTAAGCTTGTTGCATACCCTTTACAGACTCTAGTACTGTTGAAAAGTATATTCATGTTTTTTTTTTTTTTTTTTTAAACCAGTGTAAAGAAAAGAATTGAGGGTGAGGTTGGTCTAGGCAGTGGTTCAAGACGCAAGAGCTCAATCAAGGATCTGAAGTTCCTGACACCTGTGAGACGCTCTTCTCGCATCCAACGCAAATTGTCACGCCTGCCCGACATGCTGACAGACCATGATCCCTGCATCTCCTCACTAGCTGAGCTGGTGCAGCTGGATGAAGAAGCCAATGCCTATATCTATAGAAAGAACCCTGCCTTGCTTGATGATCTGCCCGACCAGCCCAGAGACTTGGAAAGGTTATGAGTTCAGCTTGCATTTTAGATTTGATGTACATGGGATGTACATCAAAGGTCACTTTCTATGTAACTTTGCTTTTATGAATAGACGTGGTATTAATCTGGTAAAGCCATACGGATGAGTTTTCTTTTTTCTGCTCATCAGATTGGGTCTGTCAGCTTCTACCAATAAAAAAATATATATGCAATGCTCATTGTTCATGTAAAATACACTAATTTAGGGTGGTATTCCAAGTGTGTAGTTTTACAAACTGTAGCAAGTTAACTCCAAATTGAACAACCCCATGCATATATTCTCTCAGCAAGGTGAAATCCATGAGGTGTTCTGTTGGTAAGTTTAGCGTTTGTAGTCAGCTTCTCACGTTTGCATCTAAACCACTTCTTTGGAACCCCCAAATGTTAATGGTTGTCCACAGCATCCACTGTGGACCAAAACGAATAGCCACTAAAAAAAATTCTTGTCTAGTCTGAATGTATTTTATTCATTTGTACTTGCATGCATGTATCACCTGCATCCTTGTACTAGATAGCACACAAATACTTGTAATGGGTATGTTGATTTAAATAAATTCTTAATATTTTAAACGATTGTGCCAAATGCCTTTTCGCCTTTATTAATTTTATGAAAAATCCTTATACAGAAAAGCTTGTGGCAAAGTAGAATGCTATTTAAAAAAATATAGAAATTTGTTCTTGAAGTAGGTGGTGTATAGTATTTATCGACCCTGTATTGTATCCGGGATATGAATTTAATCTTCCAAATTCCGCCATGACCAATTCTGATTGGTCGAGACGGTGTTGCGCTGCAGCAAGGCATTGTGGGAGAGAGAGAGAGCGACCGAGCGCGTTGTTTCCTCCAGGCCACACAAAGCAGTGTAGCGCCGCTTTTTTTTTCTTAATTATTATTACCGAGCGGTGCGAATTAAAAACATACGCGCTTTAATGTAGATTCTAGCGGGTTTTTTTTTTTTTTTTACACAGATGGTCGTTTACAAACCGGTCCTTCTCCAGCCAGCCCTCCGAAGATGCCAAATTTTTGTATTGCACCGAACTGCACCCGGAGAAGCACCCAGTCTGACCTGGCTTTTTTCAGGTTTCCCCGGGACACTGAAAGGTAGCACGGCGTTGAGCGCACGTCAGTGGAACGTGAACACCCGAATAAAGTTCTTTAAAAATTAGAACTCGGGGCCTCCGCGCGTCGCTTGCCTGTTAGCTTAGCGCGTAGCAGGGTAGGTTTCGGCAAGCCCGCTAGCCAGCGCTAGCGTTGGGGGCAGCGTGTGGTCAATTTTGGGTCTTAATGGTGTCCAAAGACTCTGCCCGCCTCAAAAAGGCGAAAAATAAAAAAAAACAACAACGCCGAACCCGAATATTATATAAAGTAGAACCAACAGAGCAGGTTTGGTTGGGACCTCGAAATTATATTTCCCTCCTTTTTGCGTGACTGCGATGGCGGGCTGCTGACAGGCAGGTTAGCTGTTAGCACTGTAGCGTCATGTGAAGTGGCCGATGTGACCACTACTCCTGCTGGGCTGTCGCAGGATGCGATGTTTACATGCGTCCGATTCGTAGCATGTCCTTATATCCTTAAGAAGCCAGCCACGTTTGAAATGTATGAATGTGTGCACGTCCGTAGTGAGTTTTTCCATTTATCGTCCCGTGCTCTCAGTTCGCCTCACACCACAACCGCCCGATCCTAATAAAACGACGGTCGGAATGAAAGTCCGGTCAGGGATTCTCCGGGAACGGGATTGGGAAGGTTGATTACATGCCCATTCATTTTGTCCTTGGTCCACAGATGCAACATATGGGTGGAAAACTGTCGCCGGGCAGATCTGGTGGACAAAACTCCGGACCAGTTGAATAAGCATTACCGACTGTGTGCTAACCACTTCGAGCCCAGCATGATATGTAAAACCGTAAGTGCGTCCTACCGGTGATTTGGCTCAATGTACCTGCTGTTTCGTTTCTGTAAAGACAATATTTGTATTGTGTACTGATTTCCAGAGTCCGTATAGGACAGTCCTGAGGGAAAATGCCATCCCAACTATATTTGACTTCACCAGTCACCTCAAGAACCCACCTACCAGGCATCGGAAGAGGGTGAAAGTTTTGGTATGATAGTCAGTTCCTTTTCATTTATGCATAATTTGCTAAATTCTTATCAGAAAACTGATCTTGCTTATGTAATGACTGCCTCAACACACAAAGCCACAGAGACGTAAGACACATGGACATAAGAACAATATAAAATAAAACAAGTCTAATAAAAATCTAAATAATATATGTAGAAATAGTGAAAAACAATTGATGCAAAAGTGAGTTAGGGGTGGGTGATATGAAATTTTTTTTTTTTAAAGACTATTTGTTTTCTGAATACTTTTCCATATTGAAAAATTAGATTTTTTTTAGATCAATTGCCAGATTGAAACTAAAGATAATTAGTTTATTAACAGTTTTTTAACATGTGACTTTTCGCTGCCTTCATAACATCATAACACTCTGTCCTTGATAAATTAAAGTCAGTCGGCACTGAAATTTGTTATGTGCACACGACATTCCATCGTGTTCACACTTCTCTCAAGTTCTATCTCACGTGCTCTTGTCTTCTTGTGGCCATCAGGGAGCTGCTATCAGTGTGCAGTAGACTTGGGATGTCTGGCAGTCGTGTGATTCCATTTAAAAGTAATGTGAATATAAACACAAGGGATGCTAATGTTGGTGCAGTGGTGGCATAGCGGTTAAAGATGCGGTAATCAGAAGGTTGCCGGTTCGAATCCAGATCCGCCAAGGTGCCACTGAGCAAAGCACCGTCCCCGGGGGCCTGACATGGCTGCCCACTGCTCACTAAGGGCGGTGGTTAAAAGCAGAGGACACATTTTGGTGTTACTGTGTGCTGTGCTGTGTATTACAATGACAATCACTTCACTTTCACATATTAGACTGTTATAGTTTTTAACTTCATATGTAAAATTCTGCAATGTTGTCATTTCAACAGACAGAAGAAGAGGTGAGGGACATCAAAGAACGGAGGTGTAAGTTACACACACATTGCTAAATGCATTCAGAATGTGAATTTGTATTAGTTAAAAATGTAAATTATAAGTCAAAATAATATGAGGACTTGATCTGCTGATAAGTCATTACTAGTGTTGATTCTGGTTCCTCTTGTGCTTGTCATTGAAAATTTTTAAACATTACATTGATTGTTTTGTTTCCTCTTCAGTGGAGGCCTCTGACCTAAGCAAAAAAAACAAAGATGAAGAGATCATTGAGAATCAAGAAGATGCAGAACCCCCCATCCCTGAGCTAAGCGAAGAAGAGAAGGAACACAGAGAATACCTGAAATCCTTGTTTGAAATACTCACTATGATGGGCAGACAAAACATACCGCTGAATGGGCACTCAGACGAGGAGGAAGGCAACGGGCCATTCATACCAAGTAACTTCCAAGCGTTGCTAGAGTATCGAATTAACACAGGAGACGAGATCCTGCGGAAGAAGTTTGACGGGTCGGCCGTTAACAGCGAGTACTGCTCGACGACCCAGCTGGGCCAGATGCTAGACGTGTGTGAGGCGTACGTCTGCGAGGAACTCCTGCAGGAGGTTAAAGATTGCCGCCTGTTCTCGCTGATTGCTGACGATGTAGTGCAAATTTGCACAGAGAGCTATCTCCCTCTGCTCGTCCGGTTTGTGGACCAGGAGAACAACCCACGGGAGGAGTTCGTGGGCTTCCTTTCGTTTGATGGAAGCGAGGAAACCGTAACAGAAAGGCTGCTCACGACAGTCAGTGAGAAGTGGGGCCTGGACATGGGAAACTGCCGCGGACAGTCCTACTTGAGCTCGGGAGTTTACGCAAGAAAAATCAAGGCCATCGCGACCTGTTTGGTGGAGAAGTACCCGTTAGCCGTGCACACGCCCTGTTCCAACGCCCCTCTGAACATTTTCTTGGCAAACAGCATGGGTCTGACTGGAACGCAGCTAGTCATGACAACCTTAAAAAAGATTGAGGCGTTCTTCAGCAATTCCCCCCCACTCGTCTCTGAGCTGACACACGCGATTTCAATCTACTACCAAGGCAACGAGGAGAAGGCGAATGACCTCAAAGAATTATGTTGCACCAACTGGACGGAGCGGCACGACTCGTTCGAACTGGCCGTGGACTTTCTAGAATCCTTACTGCTGTGCATGGACAGTGTTCACGACAACGAGGACTTGAAGTGGAACGACCAGATCACCCAAGACGCCTTTGTTATATCTGAAGCGCTGGCCGACTTTGAATTTGTGGTGACGTTAGTGGTTCTGAAGAACACGCTCTCTTTCACAAGGGCGTTTGGCAAGAACATCCAGGGCCGGATAATAGATGTCTTCTTTGCCGCCACCAGTCTGACGGCAGTCTTGCACTCGCTGAATGAAGTCATGGATAACATTGAAGTCTACCATGAATTCTGGTTTGAGGAGGCAGTAAACATGGCTGCAGCCCTGGAGATCCCAGTAAAGGTCCCCAGGCTTTTCTTCAGAAAGCAGCGGCCAGAATTGGGCGTTGAAATCCAACCTGAAACATACTTCAAGGAGCATTTAACCGTCCCTGTGGTGAGACACGTCATCGACGAGCTAAACGACTTGTTCTCAGAAAATCACTTGAAAGCGCTGAAATCTTTGTCGCTCGTACCTTCAGTCATGGGGCAGCTGAAGTTCAACACTGCCGAGGAGACCAATGCCGACATTTACAAAGATGACTTACCAAACCCAGACATCCTTGCAGCGGAACTCCACTGCTGGAGGGTCAAGTGGAAGCATCGCAGCAAAGAAGTCCCCCTTCCTGTCAGCATGTACGAAACTCTGCAGCTGTCGGACGTCAAGTTCTTTCCGAACGTCAACGCGTTCTTAAAGGTGCTCTGCACCTTGCCAGTCCTGACGCCGGAGGATGGCAAATGCAAGGCTGCACGGAAACGCCTGAGGGCCTACCTGGAGGACACTCCTGTGAATTCCAGGTGCAAAAGCCTGGCGCTGTTCAACATTAACAATGACATACGGCACGATTTAGACCAGATGGCTGAGATGTATGTGAAACTTTATCCGGAAAGTTGCTGAGGGACTTTGTAGTACAATACACTTGGAAGTTCTGTCTGTAAATATGAAACAATAAAAACAACACTTTTGTTGAAATGTGTATTTCAAACCTGTCCTAGAATGTAAGTTGAACTTGATTTTGTACGTATGTGTTTCCTTTCTTCAATAAATATGATCGGTATCAGCGATGTTGTGTTAGACCTACAGTGAACGGATTATTGACATTTTGTACACATATTGCAGCGTGATTAAGAAACTTTTAAGGTTGTATTTTGATCAAATAAAGGATTGTTCGTTTTTTTTTTGCCGGCTGTGGAACAGCTGCCGCTTTTAATAAATGGTGAACTCAAATAGATGCGCAGTTGTGTTTTTTTTTTCTGCCGCAATATTTCATATAGCGTTTAAGAAATGCCGACTATATTTCTATAAACGAATCGAAGGGACCCGTTCCGTGCGTTGCAACAACAGAGAGAGAGAAAAAACGTAGTGGGCGTGTCCATAGCAGGCCACGTGACTGGCGGAGCCCACTCCGACCTGCCTCGTGGTCGTCCGCGAAACGCTCGCGAGCCGCGCTTTACGTCGTCTGCAGCGCGACGTCTCGTAGTACGCGGCTGGATCGAGAGGCACCGAGAACCTCGCGTCGCACGGACGGACTGACGGACGGAGAGGAGAGTCGGGGAAGTCGGGCTCTCCGCTCCCCCCCCCTGCCGCGCGGGCCGAGAAGATCTATTTCCGCTCCGTATCGGTGTCCTTCCTGGTTATGGACGCTGGGCTGCGAGGGAACTAGCCAGGTCTCGCAGGGAGAACAAGTTTCGCAGGATGAGCGCCGCGGCCGGAACTCGGCCGCAAGTAGCTTCTCCAGCGCGCCGCGCGTAAAACGAGCCGGGCCCGCAGCAGAGCCGCCCAGGCAGTCAGACCGACCGACCGACCGACCGACCGCGATGCTAACCTTCCTTCTGTGTCAGTGAGCGCATGCAGGTCCAAAATGCCCGACTGCTGTGCCGCAGCGAACTGTGACCAGAAACCGGACCAGTCCGGCGTCCTCTTTTTCAGTTTCCCCCTCGACCCCGAACGGTAAGTAAAAACGTGCGGGGATTTTATATATATATATATATATATTTTTTTTAAAGAACCAATTTCCCCGGCGGTGAGCCGCCCTATACTTTTTCCAGTTCGGCGAAAGTTGGCACCGCTCTCCGCTTCTGTGGAGCGGCGCTAGCTAGCCGCGTGCTAGCCGCCTGCGGCTACTTGACGGCAATGCTAGTTCGCTAGCTGCGTGGAGCACCCTCGTTTGGCCGCGGATTATCCGATCAAATTCAAATCGTCGTCTTGGTTTATTTTCCCCCATCGTGAATTATCAGTCTGTTGCAAGGCTGCACTTTTTTTTGTTTTGTTTAATTCCTGTCATTTTAAACGTTTTGCCACCTTTGTTGTTCGCCGCCCATTCATTCGCAGGAAAGGAAGGAGAAATGGAAGTAAAGCGTGATATCGCGGTTTGACTTCCCCGTCTGTTGTGTCTCCGCGATTTGCCAGGTGTAAACAGTGGCTGAGTAACTGTGACAGGCCGGATCTCCAGACCAAAACTGCGGAGCAGTTACACAACGACTACAAGCTTTGTGCAAAGCACTTCGATGGCTCGCTGATATGCCAGGACGTGAGTATTTTCTGTTTTCTCCTTGAGAAGTGACTCCCTCCTTCCCGGAGGTTTTCAGATGACCGTAGTTTGACGTAAGCAAGTCAAACCTCTGGATATATGCTGCACAACTGTGCCGAGAGTGTTCTTTACTCCTTTAAACGCTCTGGTAATGTTGATTGCGTGTGAGTTTCATGAAATTTGTGTCTGGAGGAAACTCCTGGAAAATAGGGGGTTGTTTTCACTGTGCTGGAATCGGGTTCACCGTGAAGTACAACTTTTAGACTTTTGATGGGGATCTTGAGTTGAAAATTAAATGTGCGTCTATGAACAAAGGCATCGGCCTCCGAGGATTTGATGTTAAGCACCATGTTTGTGTCTAAAACCTACTCCCTCTTATTTTAGGGTGCTGTGAAGACCGTTTTGAAGGATGGAGCGGTTCCTACAATTTTTGACTTCACCAATATGCAGGCCCCTCAGAGCAGAAAGCGCACAGGGGAATCTGTGAGTATCCGTGAGCAGCGTTATAGAGTAAAAAAATAAAAATAAATTATTGCAGTGCTGTTTATTAATTAATGTGCTGCCTCTCGTATGATCTGTGAATTTTTCAATTAACCGCCTCTCTGGTTTCAAATTATATAGTGTGTCGTTGCAGATTATTTAGAGAAATGTTACATTTTTTATTGCTCTTTTGCAGAACAACGAAGAGTCGGGTGAAGTGAAACGAACTAAAGGTGAGTACTTTTCATTTTTTACCACAACATCTTTATTTGTATTGAAAGTTGTGTTTTTCTTTAGTGCTGACGAGACCTTTTTTCCCCTCACGTAGATGATCAGACACCTGAGCCTGGAGAAATGAGCTTAGCCATCGACCCACCAGAGGATGATCCGGAGAAACAGAATTCTTCCCATTCCAAAGCTAAAGAGATCCTGAAGGTCTATTTCAAGGAGACATTAGCTTTCATTGGTTTCAGCATTGGCAACAGCGCTGCTCTCTCTGCTGCCAGTCCGATGGGTGCGGCAAATCCTGTCTGTGCTGAGAAGATTGATAAGAAAGAGGTTCTGAAGTTCAGTGAGGATGTTATGCGCGAGGAGATCCGTAACAGCATCCGGGCAGCGCGTTTCTTCTCAATCCTCCTCCAGGATGTGACCAACATCGATGGCAAGGAGCAGATCCCCATTTTTGTCCGTTCCGTGACCGGTGCCGGGTTTCCCCAGAAGCACCTGATTGGGTTTCTACCCTGCGATGCAGACTCTGAGAGCCTGTTCTTCATGCTCCTGTCTGAGATTCGCAACAGGTGGGGTCTGCGGATGGAGCACTGCCGTGGCCTGACGTACCTGACAACTGGGGCCATCTGCCAAAAAATGAAAGAGCTCTCCAGCAGAATGCTTAGGGACTTCCCTCAGGTGGTTTTAGCACCAAGTGACCCGTATGCATTTAACATGTGGCTTATTCGCTCCATGCCTATGCTGTCCATCCAGAACGTGATAAACACACTCGAGGAGATCGCAGGCCTTCTGAGGCGGGTTCCAGCCTTGTGGGAAAAGCTGGAATGGCAGATTTCAGTTTCATACAGCAACATCAAGGGAGAGGTGGAAAGGGTCAAGGAGGCCTGTCAGCTACACTGGGAATATGGCTTAGATGCATTCCAGACCATGCTGGATATCCTGGAGCCACTCCTGGCCTGCATTGCAGAATTGAACATGAGCAGTCAGACACTGCTGGACCCCGACACCTTAGAGCAGCTGAACAAGCTCAAACTGACACTGAAGGATTTTAATTTCATCATCATTTTAGTTGTGTTGAAGAACACACTGTGTTGTGTGAGCATCCTCAATCCTAGCCTCAGGGGAACAATCAGCATCAGCAGCACCTTGCAATACACCATCTCCAATGCCTTAAAATTGCTCCACAAGTATTTGCAAGAGGTAGCCATCTTCCACAGGAAGTGGTTCAGCGATGCGCTGTCCCGCGCGGTAAAGCTGGGAGTCGGGGTCACTCTGCCGGAGGATGCGTCTGAAATGGGTCATGCGACCCCCGAAGATTACTACCGAGAGACACTGAGCAGGAGCATCTTGCTGTACCTTGTCGACGAGGTCAAAAGGGTCTTCAGCACCGAGATGGTGAGAATATTGCGGTGGTTGTCGCTGGTGCCATCTTACATGGCTGACCACAACTTCAGCATCCGCCGAGACAAAGTGGCTGATGCCAACTTGAACAACTTGTCCCGGCCGGACTCGTTCTATGACGAGTTGGGATGTTGGGAGGTGAAATGGAAACACGCCAGCAAGCGCCGGATCCTGCCCACCACTGTCTTCGCCACGCTGAAAATCCCGGACATCGGGTTCTACCCCAACGTTCAGAGCCTGCTCAGGGTCCTGGGCACCATTCCATGCGTAAATGCTGAAGCCGATGTGTATGGGCAGTATGACATGGTGCTGGACCGCTATCATAACTACTTGAAAGAGACAACAGCAGAGCAGAGACGCTGCAACATGGCCTTTGTCTATGTCAATCAAGACGTCCACTTCTCTGTTGAAGATATGGTGGAGTCGTATGTGGAGAAACATCCTGATATATTACAGTTGTTGCCTATGGTAAATACCCTGGTTTTTTATGTTCTTTATTCACATTTTTTACCTCTAGCATCTGTTCGTAAATTAGACCTTTTGAAATGGTTTGTCTTTTGCAGGAGGAGGACGTAAAGGATATTCAAGCCATGGGTAGGCATTAAATCCTTATTTCTGCTGCTGCTGTGTTATGGGTCGTCTTTCATTCGTCTGTCCTTCAACCTTTCTTTTTATCAACCTAATTTACAGCTGTGGAAAATGACGAAAACCACCACGCAAAGGAGGAAGAGGACGAAAAGCAGCCGGTGCTTTTAGAGATGGACGTTGATAAGAAAAGTCAAGCTGAGTGTGCAGAGACTAACAGAGAGGCTCTGAAGTCGGCCCTACAGGCAGCAGTTACTTCCGCCTGCAACAGCCACAACAGTCAAGTTAGAGAGGAGACTGAAGTGGAGTACGTGTCCAAGTCCGAGATGCAGGAAGTCCTCAGGGTGTGTGAAGATGCGGTGAGGGAAGGTATTCTGGCTGAGATCGGGAACTCTTTCTTCTCCCTCTTCATTGATCGAGTTGTCCAGTTGGGGGAGGAGGACTACCTTCCCCTGTTTCTCAGGTTTGTGGACAGTTTTGACGTCATGAGATTGGAGCTGATGGGCTTTGTGGAGACCACTCTGGACTGTGAATCCTTGTGTGAGCGGCTTTTTGAAATAATCACTAAAGAGTGGCAGCTTGACTTGAGCTACTGCAGGGGACAGGCTTACTTGGGATCTGGCGACGTCACATATAAACTCAAAGCATTTGCATGCAAAATCCAGGAAAAGTATCCACTTGCAATATGCACCCACAGCTCCTGCTATTCTTTCAACGTGTGGTGGTCAAAGTCCATCCCTGTGCCGTCAATAACTAGAGCACTTGACACTTTTGAACAGGTCATTTTGTTTTTTAGCAGCAGTCCTGCCTTGGAAAGGCAGCTTGACCAGGTTATTGGCATAGGCTTGAGAGAGAGCTTCGAGAAGATCCATGAACTGCAGGGAACATACTGCTCCTCCTGGCTGGAGAAGCATGACTCTTACGACGTCTTTGTGCAGATGTTGGAGCCCTTGGTCGAGTGTTTGGAGAAAATCCAGAGCAACAAACCACAGAGGTGGAGCACAACGGTGTCTACCAGAGCTAGTGCCGTCTTGCAATTGATTTGTGACTTTGACTTCATCGTGTCCATGGTTGCCTTGAAGAATGTTTCTTCGTTTACCAAGGAGCTGAGCGCCGGGCTGCAGAAAGACCACTTTAGTGCTGCCTCTCAGCTTTGCCAGATAAGCGGCATAGTGGCCACCCTCAACAGAGTCAAAACCAACATTAAGCTCTTCCACCAGAATTGGTTTGATGAGGCGTGTGCATTTGCACAGTCTCTGAAAGTACCCATCAAACTCCCAGACGATGCCGCTGCCGCGGCCAGAGACGGCATGGTGAAGCCAGCCGCCTACTACAAAGACACGCTCAGCAACCCCCTGGTGGACAACCTGATTAATGCCGTAAAAGATTACTTTTCAGATGACCACAAGGAGGCACTAAACTTCCTGTCCCTCGTGCCATGCTCTGTGACCGTGAGCTACATGTTTGAGACCCTGAAATCGAAGCCTCCGCTATACAGTAGTGACCTTCCCGATCCAGACAACTTCTTCACAGAGCTTTGCTGCTGGAGGGTGAAGTGGAAGACCAAAGTGGCTTCTATCAACATACCAAACACAATTTTCCAGACCTTGCGCCTACCACTCATGCAATATTTTGGGAACATCAGCACCCTGCTGAGAATCATGTGTGTGTTGCCCAGCACCGCATTGGAATTCTGTGGTGAGACGAAATGCCACCAGACGTTCCAGGAATACCTGAGAAACACCCCTGCCAAGGACCGGTCCTCCTGTTTGGCGATGCTGCAAGTGGGGACCAACTTCAAAAGGGATCTGGACAGAATGGTTGCCAAGTGCTTGACTGTTACTCCTAAGGCTCTAGAGGGTCTGTGTCTGGTAAGAGGAGTTTTGGCGTTTGCTTTAAATGATGTAAATCCAACGTGCTTTCTTTATACTTTTTTTTTCTCAATGCGTGTTTCCGCAGGACAAAGAAGCCAAAAGTATAATGAAGAATTCTGAAACCAGTATGGAAGGTAAACCTGTATGACTTGCATGTCTGTCCAGTCAACAATACATATATATTGTTGTTGTTCAGTCTTTTCCCATCACTGTGTATTTAGAAAAAATATGTAACTACAATGGTGTGGTGGGTATATGGCGGCTATGCTCTAAATATGTAAGTGTTAGTAAAGGTTGTTGCAAGTTAAAAAAAAAAATCATTATGAAATCGTTCAGACATATCAGGTCTATATTGTAGGAAAGTGACTATAACTCGTTGCAAAACAGTCACATTACCTTGCAAATTTAAATATAATTTTCCATTTCATCCAACTACATTTGCAGTTGACTTCAAAGAGGATGGAGAGGATCTGGACGCTCGGCCATGCTTAGAAGTAAAGGAGGAAGATGTCATGAGACCTGTAGATGAGAATGGTCACTCTGGAGACAATCGTCTGAGTGCTGAGAGGGTTTTCCGACAGGCAGTGTGGCTGGCCAGGAAGAACTGTCCGTTGTCTGAACTGTCCAAAGACGACCAAGATCATCTTACTGAGGAGCTGAGCTTATGCCATTGGGCTCAAGGAGATGGGAAAAGCTCATTTAGCATAACCGACGAGGCGTTAATCGACATTATTGCGATGTCCATCCGTGACTCCATCCTCACAGAGATCCAGGAGTCCCCGTTTTTCTCAGTCATCATAGACAAAGCGGTCATACTCGCTGGCAAACGATACCTACCTGTCTTTGCTAGGTATGTGAGGGATTGTGCTCCAAAGGTAGAACTCCTAGGTTTTCTGCCTTCCAGTGAAAGCTGTGACACTGATTCTCAAGCCAGGGCATTCTCAAAGACGCTGACAGAAGACTGGGGCCTTCAGATGGGCAGTTGCCGCGGCCAGGCATATATGCGTGTTGGCGCAGAGAGTGAAAGCTTGAGGAGAATGTCTCTGGACTTCTTGGAGACCTATCCCTTGGCAGTAAACACACCTAGCGAGACCTGTGGACTGGCCCAGTGGATGGCTGGTTGCTTGAAGTGTGAGGGCGTTTCTGCGCTGCTGGGCATTGTCGAGGACCTGGTGCACTTCTTTGAGCAGTCGCCAAAGCTGGAAAGTGAGCTTGCTGAGGTTGTGGATGGGTTGCTGAACACCCCTCGAGAGGCCTTAGAAGAAATACCAGAGACCTTCTGCTCTAGATGGAAGAAGAGGGAGGACTTTTTTGATATTTTGGCCGACACATTGGAGGGCCTCCTTGGTTGCCTGCGGTCGGTTTGCAGGAACGCCAGCGGTATGTGGAACGCAAGCACGGTGCTGCATGCTCAGCTCCTTTCAGCAGCCATTAGCGGAGCCGATTTCGTGGTCGCGCTCGTTATACTGAAAAACGCTTGTGCCCCGCTCAAGAACTGCAGCACTGTCTTTCGGTGTGGTAACCCAGCCGATATTATAGATGAGCTCGAGAAGATCACACCTATCATAGAGTCCCTCAGTAACATGCTGGAGAACGTCAATGCCTTGCACTCGCCTTGGTTCGAGCAAGCGACACAGCTCATCTCCAAAGTGTCTGACACCGTTGTTTATCCTGATGCGGTTGCCCTTCATGAATCACCTGAAGTTTACTACAGAGATGGAATCACTGTTCCGGTTTTGAAAGGCCTGATTGAGGAAATGAGATACTACTTCTCTGAAGGCCACTTGAATGCTTTGAAGGTGCTCTCTCTTCTTCCCACCTGCAATCCCCAGCCAGTTCTCGCTGACTCGCCTGATCAGCTCCACAGCATCTTCCTGGGGGATCTGCCTGAACCAGACACTGCTGAGCAGGACCTGAATACCTGGGCAACTGCTTGGAGGGAGAAGTATCAGGACGTCTCTCCCCCAGCCTCTATTTCCGAGACATTGCTTCACGCCGAGTCCAGGAGTAATCCCAACGTGACCACACTGCTGAAGCTGGTGGCGGTTCTGCCAAGTGTGAGCATGGAGTGTGACCTGATGAAGAGTTCCCTGAGAGCACTTCTCGGAATGACCGTATCCCGCGGCAGTAGAACAGCCACTGTGATGCTCCTCATCCACAGGCAGATGCTCCACAGATTGGATGAAGTGATTGAGAAGTGCATTGCCAGTGATCCTGAAAGCTTAATATTTCTTACTCAAGTAAGAGCTTTGAGAGAAGTTTTTATTTTTATATATATATATATATATAGATATATATATTACACACACACACACACACACATTTATTTATATATACAAGCTAATATGAATTATTTTTCTTCTGTATTAGGTCAAAGAAAGAGTTGACAGTCTTAAGCTAGAAAATGGTAAGTAGTTGGGAATGTTATAAAAACTATTAAACGGTGGTGTTTCAAATGTGAACAGTAAATGTATTTTTTATATTTACCTTGTGTTATTGCAGATATTTGTCCTAGACAAATCAACGGTTCCTGTAAACAAGGAGAAGATGATGAAGATGACTATGCAGGACTGAAGTCAGAATGTCCTGATGGGAGCACAAGTCTAGGAAGTTCCAGCACCTTCTATAGTGCAACGGAGCGAGAGGAAATGATGAAAGAACTCCAGGATTCGCAGTTCTTCACCATCATCACAGAGAAGGCGGTGAAAATTGGGTCCGAGCTCTACATTCCTGTCTGCATCAAGTACCTGGACAAGCAGGACACGCAGTGCGAAGAGACCATAGCATTCATCCCCCTGGGCAGCGAGTCTAAGGTTTTTGCAGATGCCATGGAAACAGCAGTGTCCGAGAAGTGGGGCTTGAACATGGGGCGCTGTCGCGGTCAGGCGCTGCTGAGCGTGGGTGCGGCGGGAATCCAGATGAGGGCGGTGGCCGCGCTGATTTGTCAGAAGTACCCCTGCGCCCTGCGTTCTCTCAGCTCAGCGGTCTCCCTGAACATGTGGTTGGCCCGGTCCTGTCCCGTGGCCGCTGTGGCCAGCGGCTGCGCTCTGGTGGAGAAGATGCTGTTGTTTTTCAGCTCGGACATGCAGCGCCAGACCTTGCTCGAAGACACCATTGTTTTTGTCTTCAGACAAGATGAGGGTAAGGCCAATGACCTGCGAGACCAGCTCAGCAGTAGCCACTGGGAGCGAAGTCATGACATGCTGGGTCTGATGGTGGACATCCTGGAGAGCCTCACTCTGTGTCTTAGTGAGATGAGGAGAAACCAGAAGTGTTGCTCAGAATCTACTAATTTTTTCAGCACACTGCAAAATTTTGAGTTCATCTTTTCAGTTGTCGCCATGAAGAACATTTTAAGCGTCACCAAGAACCTAAGTGAGGGCCTTCAGGGTAAGCCTATAGATGTTCTCCATGCAGTGAACAGCCTTCCAACTGTGCTGAATGCACTGAACGAAATGAAAAGAGACCTGGACTCCTGTCACCGGGCGTGGTTCAACGAGGCTGTTGCACTTTCATCCAGACTCCAAGTCCGATTGCTGCACTCAGCGCTACAGGCTTCTCTAAGCGAATACTACAGGGATGTGGTCAGCGGAGTGCTTTTGGATCATGCCACCTCTGAGATAATGGAGCTTTTTTCTGACCGGGTCCTTGATTCGATGCGCTGCCTGGAGGTTGTGCCTTACGTTTTGTCCAAAACCGAGATCAGCTGCACGGACGTGGGTCTGGTCAGCCTGTACAAGGACGACATTCCAGACATCGACTCACTTCCCTCTGAGATGGAGAACTGGAGGAAAAAGTGGGCGGATTCCATGACCGCTATGTACCACCCCGCCACCGTGTTGGACACACTGAAGGCATCAGACATCAGGTCCTTTTGCAACATTGAGATGCTTCTCAGGCTCCTTGTGGTTCTGCCATTCTCACGAAAAGAGAGCAGCTTCAGGCCAGGAAAGAGGAGCCTGGAGGAATTCCTGCAACAGCCAAAAAGTTCTGAGCTGCACCATCTGTAGGTCTGAGTTGCCTCCACATATGGCTGGGTTTGCATTAGGGAGACACACACAGTTGTCCTGATGACCCCAGCGATGTACTTTACTCTTCGTTCCACCCACAGCTGGATATTTGCTTTTTAACTTCAACTCTTATAAACTTTAAATTCCATCAACTTTTTTCCCCCCCTATTTTTGTTTGCTTTGTTAATGCCATTGGATAAACTGACTAATAGGACCAATAAATTGCCAAAAATGAAGTTAAACAAAATAATGAAAATGCCCTCCAAGGGCTATAAATGATTGTGTGCCTTTATGCAAATCCCTACTCCAGCCCTTGGGTGATGGATGGCTGTCAGTTTTTTTCCTCCAACATTATCAGGACTTTGTAAAAGTTTTGTTACTGTAATGTATTACCCAGAGTTAAATTTCCTTAGGTTCACATGCATCAACTTTGTCCAACTGAGCAGGCTGTATCATACTTTTGTAGAATTGTCTCCCATGGCCCAAAGTTTCAATGCTTTAGTTCAACCATGTAGGTGTGTGATTTATCATAGGTTTATTGTTTTATTTAGGGGGGTTTGTTTTCTGGAAACCTATCAAGAACATAAACAAAACCTCCTCAATAAGTAAACATATATTTGTCAAAAATAAATGATGTTAAGAATTATTTTGTATTTATTCTTTTTTTCGGAAATACGCTAGAGGGCGCTGTCCACCTTTTTTCTTTTTTTTTTTCTTTTTTTTTTTTTTTATAATCAGCAAGCAGAACACGAAGACCGTTCATTCCGTCTACTTTGATATTCAGGTTTAGAATTTTTTTATGTTTTTTTATTATGCTATGTTAGGTTTCACAGCACTTATTAAATATTTTTTATCATGCATTTTGTAACATTGTCAAGTTTCCAAACATAATGGTATACTCACAGGTTGGTGATTCTTCTGATATTAGCGTTTCTTTTACAGTCTGTAGCACCTGGATGCCACTTCGAAGAAGACCGTTCACTGCACGTCCATGGGCTGCAGGTTTTTTTTATGTTATGTTTTCAGTAGATCACCTTGGTCTTATCACCTCCTCTTTCCTGTTTATTTGATGGCAAAAAAAAAATAATTCCATGGTGTGGATATTGCTGAATATTGTTTTCAGATCCACTGATCTTCAGGAATGGTGGCCTTCTGTCTTCTTTGTAACCTTGGACCCCTAATGGGTTTAGGGCCTTGACCTTTGCACTGAAAAGGCTTCATTTGTTGTAAGAGGCAGTAAAAAAACAGTTACTTTTATTTCATGACTGGCCGCAAATCAGTCAATTCTGCGTTTGTAAAGCGCAATTAAACAGTCTACTAATAAATATGCATTATTATCTTCATAAAGTGAGGAAGCCTTACACAACACAAATCACAGGACAAATGGAGACTTGCATAACCATAAAAGTTTTTTTTATTATTAAGTTGTCCCAATGGGGCCTTTAAAGAAATGACAGTGGATTGTCATCTTGAATGTTTTGCTTGAGTGTTTTGCAGTTCTGGTGGTGAACGATTCTTCAGATTCAGGCCAATCCCCGGGCCCCCGTGTCATCGTTCAGTGTGTGTCACGTTTTTTGGTCCAGCTCTCGAGAGCTGCGAGAGCCATATCTGCTGAGTCTGGATGCATTTTTCACAAGCAATAAATTACTGTTCCATGCATCTGCTCCAGGCCAGACCTTTCTTGACTCCATTTTTCTTAGTGTAAAGGATTAAGGGGAGCTCCATTTTAGTGAAATCCTTTAACATGTGTTCACATTCAGACACAGCTTCTAACTGCTTTTTGGGACTAAAGTTCACAGCCTCTGCCAGACCAGTTCAAGTAATGCAGTCATCCCCCCCTTTAGAAAAGATTTTACAGAGTCTTACGGCAACGTGGACAAATGTGTATTATTTATATATACACACACACACACATATATTTTTATTTATATATAGAGAGAGATTTTTACAGCAATGTAATAGTGACATTTATTTGACATTTTCTTTTGGTACTTCACAGATTTTCTGTTCATATTATAAAAGTGTTTTTTTTTTTTCCCCTGACATCACTGGTTATTAAACCATTGTGTTGTGTGTATTTAATTGGGATTAGAGCACCTCTCGATCCTGGAGGAGCCGCCAGTCCCATGATGGGAAGCAAGCTTGTCTCCCAAATCCATGATCTCACCTGTTCCTGGGAACGCGTATTCTCCCTGAGAGACGAAGCACCGCAGCTTTCCCTTGCCGTGAACAAGAGTGGGATTGTTGTTGTTCAGCTTGGTGTGAAAGGCGCATCACCACGTCTCCGTCCTGCCCTGAGCTAACAGGTCCGTCTGCAACATGGGCCTGACAGTGGGATTGTTCGCAGATGGAATTACTGCCGGAGACCGGCGGTTTCTCCTGAACCGTGACATGGTGCATTTAAATCCCACCTATATTGTGCAACATCTTCTAGAAATATTAATAAATCATTAAAAATCATTTTTAAAAAAAGGCAAGAGTAACCGAAGCTGCTGGGGAATAGAACACCGTCACAGCTGTATTCTTGCAAATGGTTCACACAAGTGCAGGAGTCAATGATCAATTCTGCAGTTACTGCCCCATCATGCCAAACGTACAATACTCACTTTGTTGCTTTTATCGCCCGGATCCTTTCTGTCAGAGTATAATAGAGTATTTATGGTCTCTTGTTTCTGAGGGCCTTGCCTTTGCTGTCCCTGTCTTTCTAGGGACAGTGAATTGGCTGCACTCTGAGTCCGTCCGTCCCCTTGGCAAGGCTATGAACCGCCCTAATTGAACTTTTGGGCTGATTTCCTGCGAGAAGTCAGGGTTCGGCACTGATGTAAGACCCGTGGCACTCTGTAATCACCTCCATACACGGCCAGGGTTTAACTACACTCTTGAGGGAAAGGCGGAGGGGCTTAACTGGATTTTATTTCAAGGTTCCTATTCAGGGGGGAAGAAAAAAACAGCCAGGTCCCAGCCAGGATTCAGAACCACCAACAAATAGAGCATTTGGTTTTACTTACCACGACGTCAGGAATGCCGATCATACCCGGAAACACTACTGAGTTCTTATGTACTCAAGCTCGTGTACGGTGAGATTCCAGCATTCCGGCCTTTTATCCATTTATGCTCTCAGAGCCAGGTGGTGAATGCAGTTATCCAAGCCTGCTTCGAATCTGTCTTAATTATTGAGAGCACGGCCGGGCTCCTATAAAACGTAGGCCTGCAGTGAGCAACCTGCTTCCTGGTGGCTGCAACTCTGATGATCTCCCCCCAGATCCTAAATCATGAGCAGGCCGTACCTGATCAAGCTTTTCTCCAGCCACCGTCCACCGTCACCCCCCGAAGCAACGTTTTCGGTTTTAATCAGGGCGCCGCCTCAGAGTCGGTGCGGCGGGAGCATCTGCTCTCATTTGTACGGTTAACTTGCTCCCGTCTCGCTCGAGGATCAACAGTGACTTTGATCTTTATTCTTTAGCGGGAGGAAAAAAGAGAGAAAAAAGTCGTCTCAAGTGCTTCCCAGAAGTGGATAAGGACGGTTCTGGGTCCGGACTGTGGAGGCGCGGGCGGGGCTCTCGATTCTTCTCCTGTGTTTCGCACTGGCCTCGGAACAGGCCCTCTTTGTGGAGAGTGCAGAGATGAAACGCACAAACCACCGACTGCCTTCATATCTTCTCTTTTTTTTACTGCATATTACATAAGTGCAGCACAGACGAAATTTACATTAACGTTCCAGCCACGTCGAAGTAAATATATTTGAACGAATCCCAGTGTTTTTATTAGGATAATAGTCTAGCTGACAGCATTTGTTCTGTGTTTAGCCAAGGCCTCTGGAGTGCATCACCAGTGACTCAAAAGGACCAGTAATGGCCCAACAATAGTTTCTACTGCGTCCACCGAAGACCACATGACATGTTTATTTAAAAGCACCTCCCATCTGGTACATGAAAGGGACCTGGACTCCTCGCAGAGACAAATGGCGTCCAGTCTGCAGTGGCGGGGTCCTTTCTTCGGAAGGGAACGGCCGCGGCCTGAGAATGCGCACGTTGCGGGAATTGCAGAAATGCGAATGGAGACGGGGGAAGAAAAGCGCCCTGCATTCTCCCCTCCGACTACAGTAAACAGCAGTAAAACGAATGGACGCGTATTCCAATGAAACGCGTGTTTGGAGTTCGCTCTGCGAATGCCGTGCAGTTGCGTGGACACGCACGCGCTAGTGAAATGACGTAAACTGTGAGCTGTTTACAGGAGTTCTCCTCGGTCACCCTATTAATTCAATATTTGTTTTGCTCCGTTTGTCCAATTAAAGAGGAAATCTGGGAAGAATGAACACACAAGGCCCGCTTCTCTCTTCCTGAACCCCGCGGGTCGATGATGAACTCCTTCCATGTTCAGACAGTCCATCACGATAAAGCAGAGTCCGCCATCGTCTTTGCCGGGACTGTCAGCTGTCTGTGTTTTCTGCACCGGTTACTGTTCTTGGCACTTGTTGCTTTGACATTTATCACCGCATGCGCGTGCACCCTTACGTTTATTCATTGGGTTTTTTTTTACCCCATGTTGTCTTTGGACTGTTCTGACCTTTTCGTGAGATTCACTGGATTTTGCGCCCATAAGCCAACCTGCCCAGGGCCCTTTTTTGAACGCTGGGGACAGTGACGAGCGGTGATGAGAGATGTGCACATCGCTTCCCAAAAACCTCAACAGACACCAGATCACCCGAAACGGTGCTGGACTGGGGTGGTGGGGGGAGGTTCTGACAGTTGGCCCATTCAAGCCCGGGTCCTGAGGGGTCAAACGCAAACGCCCTTATCTGCCCCTCTTGGCATGCCTCTGGACATCTCCAGCGCTTTGATCTTCAAGATAGGTGGGACAATGGAGCGATGTGGCACCGCGGGCTTGTGGCCACTGCGCCTCTCAGACACTGAGACCTTGTGCTCAGTGACCTCACCCTCTTCTTCAGGCAGGCCTGTCCTTCTCATCCCGCACCAGACCTCTGCGAGCGAGACGCGAACGTGAATAAATCAGGCGCTGGGGAAGGGAAGGGATTCTGGCTGGGATAAAGGACATGGCTGCGGGAATAAGGTCCCAAAGGTGGTGAAATCAATATGAAATCAGAACAAAGCCAGTTCTTCTTTTTTTTTTTTTTTTTTTTTTTAAATGAAAGGCAAAAAAAAGCCCTCGTGAAGAACCGCTGCAAAGAAACACAGATCGGCAAATTAGTAAATCAAATTACTGCGAAGAGAAAAACCACATTCCTTCATTTAAAACATGCATCTTATCCCAAGAGCTGTTTGGGTTACACGAACTCCCGGAGCTTACTTTGCCCCTTCGGTACAGCCCGAAGGCTTCCTCCACCTCCTCCGCGCCGATGAAAGGTGAGATGGGGGATCAAAGGGCCGCAGTGTTGATCCTGGCCTTGCCAGGAATGGTGAACCTTGCGTTTCGACCTGGATCGCGCTCACTCAACATTCGCTTCATGCCCCTTCGGTCGGTGATAACGTGTTAAGCGGCTGAAGGGCGGCGGGCTGGCTGGGCCGTTTTTTTTTTTACAATCGTTTCATTGTCTGTATCTTGTTAACGTCCTGAGCGCTCTCAGTACGGCAGATCGGGCGTAGATTGCGGGATGCAAGGCCAGACGTTGAAACAATCTGCCCGCGACTCGCGTACTCACAGGTAACTCAACCTCTGGTTGACGGCAAGGCCCAGCATTCTTATAAATAAGGGGGTTGGTTTGATTGGCCAGTTGCAGTGACATATATGTGACAGGGGGTCTGGGACAATATACTGTGACTTCATTTGAATGTTCATTTTTAATTGTTAGGGACAAATCTCCACAAGAAATATTGCTCCATTACAGATTCGAGATATTATGACATATCTGGCACATGGGCCTATATTTTACAAACAAATATTCTGCAATGATTTGAAGCGGATGTGACAATGGGGCAAACTTTGCAAAGCTCACATCGTCAATGCAAAACCCATTTTTTTGACATGCTATCGACTTATGAGATTATGTTTTTGGATCAGTTTGCACCCGAAATAGACATAAGTGCCATATCCAGTTTCAAAGGCTTAATGGGTCCTAATGATGTCAAAGAGTGACACTGGCCGCACGTGCTCCAGGGCCATGCTGCATGCATGCTGTTATGCTGCCAGGAGATATGGAGGCCGTGCGAAGCCTGTGAAACGATGCAGCGGTGAGCGCGGCCTTTGTCTGTGGTATTTCATTTGTATTGTCTTTCCCTCTCCGTTAGTGAACAACAAGCCTCAGCAGATGCCAGGAGGATCTGTGAAATGGATGTTACCGAGGCCTTCATAGTTCCCTGACTCCCTGAGTTCCCTTGGAGCCCTGAGCCAGACATGTTGTTAATTTCACGGCTGCATTCATTCATAAACTCTTATGCGTTGAATTAGTGGCGATGACAGATTCCAATATATGCACAAATTAATGCGCACGCTACTATCACTGTAGTAATGAGTAAGAGAAGGGTGATCTGGACATCCCCGAGACACAGGCAACTTCTGACTATTTTCTGTCTGTTCTCTGTGAATTCCTATTAACACCCCATAATGTTTTTCCATATTAACGTCAGAAATAAATAATAGAAAATACTGGCCTTAGACAAAACACCGACATGGAAACGTTCATAATGCTTGTATTGTAGGCTAATTGCGTGGTTATATGAGGGCTGGTGTGTGTGTGTGTGTGTGTGTGTGTGTGTGTGTGTGTGTGTGTGCAGTTTTATTACGCAGCAGAAAGCCAGGTTAACCATAAAATTACATGGCGCACAATCAACATCGTGTTTTTTTAATATACGTGTGTGTGTATAATATATATACCCACGACGTGACCGCTTCGTTCGGCAGATTAAAATGCCTGTTTTTTTATTCATGTATTATATAAGAAAACTTTGGTTTTACCAGTAAAATACATTAACATTTAACATTATATCGGCGCGCCAAATCGTTGTTAAAGTTAAACAGGCTCAATATGCATGAAATAAATAATAATGCAAAGACACTTTTCAGCTGTTAAGATATAAAACTACTACGCGAGGCTTCAGAAATATTCTAACGATCCCGTTCTGCAGGGTGAAATTTTTATTAAACGCAATGTTGCCTTGTTTTTCTGCGCAAACGTCGGCTTCATACTTAAGCAATATTATGCGGTGGGTTAACTTTAATATTTTATCTTTTTTTCCACCTCGAAGTCTCGTCCGATTATTGTTGCGCCAAATCTGAACCGGGTTTATTGGTGGACACACGGGATTTACCCGCATGATCATATTATTATTTTTTATTTCGATCGTTTCGTAATACGAAAAAAAAAAAACTTTTTTGTATAGTTTTTATTGCGGCCGGGGCCGCGTCGTCTCGGCAGCGCGCGCGCAGCCTCGTTATGCTAATTGGCCGTGACGTCACCTCGGAGTGAAAGAACGGCGCCCGTGCTGTTATAAAGGCGCGCGGCGGCCGCGCGCTCGCTCAGTGCAGCACGTTCCGCGGAGGAGAGAGAGAGAGAGAGAGAGAGAGGGATATATATATATATATATATATATAGAGAGAGAGAGAGAGAGAGACAACCCGGGGGAGGAATGATGCGCTTTTTTACTTGGGGATTTTCTACTTTCCTCACTCGGTGGATTTACAAATGCTGCCTGTGACTGAGCAGGTCTTCGGTGAGGAGGATATTACTCTGGGAATAATCTGAACCGCGCCAGAGCCGGGAGCGACACCCAAGTAAGTGCAGTAATAACCATAAGTATTAATAACAATAAAAAATCTCGCCCGGGATGGAATTAAGTAAAAAAAAAAAAAAAAACAACGACCGACCCCTGTTCGTTTATTTACATCATTGCATTTGCCGGGAGAATGAAGCGGTGGTCAGGACAAGACAGGAGAGAATAAATCCCTGGATCAGTCCGAGACACGTATGACGATAACACTAAAACCGAAACGCACGGATCTAATCTAATGTCACAGAAAGAAAAGTACCCAGCTATACCCATAAAAATGGCATTATTATTCGAAGTCGTATTCATTTTTTTTATTGTTAATGATGGGGTGTCGTGTGTGTGACACCGTGACCCGGTGACGTAGTTGCGTTTAAATTCAGATTAGATTCAAATCCACGCACTCGCAAGCCAGGTACTGTTTATCTGCGGTCCTAATAATAAGTTATGATTATTATTGCACGGCGATGGGCAATAACACGTTTACTGACGTTACTTAGGTCTTTATCGCCCCATTAAGATCTCCCGTCTGATTAAGGCAGGGAAAAATGTACAGAATGGTGATTTTCAGGTTGTAGACGCTCGCTGCAGGGCTGGTCCCCTCGAGGGGACATCTTTTAAACTTGTAGTGACTACCTGAGAGTCACAACTAGCTCTTTTGTTCCTCGGAGGCCTGCTGCACATCGCCTGTAAATTTATTTCTGGGAGAGCGATGAAGAGTCTTCATTGTCTTCCGGTGGATTTTATTGTCCTGGACATTCCTGAAATGGTCAGCGATGAGACATGAAACGTGATTAAATCTGGACAGCTAGGCCTGAAAAATGAGGGCCAAACAAGTGGGTTTGATGGAATGAACCCGAACAAATAAATACCGGTGTGTGTGAGTGTGTTTCATTTAAATATCCCTTTTGTAATAACTCACTGAATTGGAGTGACTGCTAATAAAAAAATTATAAATGAAAAATGTATAATCCTGGAGTAGTAGTAATTCCGTACACTTTTTGCTAATATGCTTCAATAAACAATAAATGACTTGGATTGCGACTGATTCTTTTGTTGTTGTAATCAATATTTTAACAGAACAGCCAGAGACGGGTAGGTGTGTGTCAGGTGCCATGTCCCCCGACTTCTGATCGTCACAAGTCCCGGCAAAGACGACGCGGAGCCAAGGCACGCCGTGTGTTACCGAGCTGTAGGCCCGCTGCTGGGTGTGACGCTGTTACAATGGAGAGCGTTTTCATCCCCCGGCTCCCACTGACCTTCCTCATCCTCCTGCTCTTATCCCAGCCCTGCAGTGGAATCAAATGGCTGTAAGTCCCCCCGCCCCCAACTTTCCCCCTTCTCGGCGAGGGCGCCATCTAATTTCCCCAGGCCTGTCCGCCCTTCTCCGTACCTCCGTTGTAAGTGTGGTGGAAGGCTGAAACACGCTGTTCTCTGTGGAACGAAACACGTTTCAAAATAAAAAAAAACATCCCCCCCCCCCCCCCCCCCCCCCCACATTCACTCCCTGTGTGTGGAACATTTGCACTGTTTTCGAGGCAGTCGTATTATTATTGCTGTTATTATCATGTAAAATCCGGGACAGGTCTGATGGGCGTTGTGAATGGGTTGAGTATAAGAGACGGCTCCGGCAGCTTCTGACAGGGTACGAGCCGTGATGCGAAACAGATGCGGCCATAAACACCTGCGCGCCATGGAACGCAGGGCGATGGAGGGCAGGGTTGCCAGGTCACGTTGTTTTCATGCCAAATTTCTCACGCTAGCCAGAGAAATAAAGAAAACTGTAACAAAATTAATAAAATAAAATGACTATTCTCTGTGGGTATGTTGGATCATTATTCATATGTATGAAAATGTGCTGATTTTTGTGTGCCACATATAAAAACCACTTGCTGATGAGATTATTTAATTTAAATTGCTGATTGATTTTGCATATTTAAAATGTCATTAGCGTATTGTTAATAAGCTTCTACCACCAAAACATGGGCTACATTATGCCAATGGGGCATTTTGGGGTGAGCGCCTGGACTGAAAGGTTTGGGAACACAGACGGTCGTTCATACCTTATCCCTTCTCGGGGCATGAAGGGATCGCCTTTTACTTTGTAATCCGAAACAGGCCAAGGTGTGAGGAGAGCAAACGTTTCTCATGAATCCACGTCGTCTGAGAGGGACGCGGTAAATCAGCTGGGTTTTGAAAGACTTTCCGTGACCCCCCCATCCAAGCTGCAGTTTTTCATCTTCAGCAGCCAAAACCTAATTTAGTTCTAGTGAGGGAATATTGGGTGTAGGAAAGAGGCGGAGAACATTGGAAGTCTGATAATCTGACAAGTCTTGGATGGTGGATGATGATAAATGCTTCCTCCCCCTCCCTCCTTGCCATTTCATGGTCACTGCTTGCCATTTTGTGGTGCTGAAGCTATTCTCTTTTTACTGGCTCGGCGCTTATTTTCGACTTGCTGCTTACAGCTCTTCCAAAGGTCTAAAGTGCCAAGAATGTCCCCCCTTCCATTAAATCTTGTTTTGATTGATTTCCACCGAGGATCGCTTGTTGTTTCGCGGCCTGTCTGCAAAGCACATTTAGCACGTTCTGATTATGTTAGATGTGTGAAAATAGCTGCATTTTTATTTTAAACTGCCCGTGGCACGCAGTCTTTTTCAAATTAACAGTAAATAACATTTTAATGGCTTTAGTGACGTTCAGCCCATTTGCATGTCATCACTGTGGCCATTACCATTATTGCAGGCATGTGTCTGAGGTGCATTGAATACACACACATGCTAACGAACTGATATCTGTTCAGGGCCTTGTCCCAGACGCCGCCCAGCCAGCACGTAAACAAGACTCAGCACTGCAAGCTGCTGCCCGGCCTGGTGTCCGCTCAGGCCCAGCTGTGTCGGACCAACCTGGAGCTCATGCAGACCATCATCCAGGCAGCACGGGAAGTCAAGAAAACATGCCAGAAGACCTTCGCAGACATGCGCTGGAACTGCTCGTCCATCGATGCCCCCAAATACCTCCCCGACCTGGAGAGAGGTATTTCTGAGCCCACATTAACCCAATAAAACATTTTTGATCGTCTTTTCTATGCAGTGTTTCTGCTTCTGGGGCCTTGTGGCAGGTAACGACGAAAATGTTCATATCATGGAAAAAGCAGTTGATTTTGAAATTCCATTGAAAATGTAACTTTCATGATTAACCTTCATATATGCTATATTATGAATTCTAATTATTTCAATTCCAATGATTGATAGAAAAAAAATCAGAAGTGTTTAACCTAATGATGAATACTAATGAAATAATGATTTAGCCAATCTGATTGCATATTTAAAGAGACTTTTGCTGAAAGTGTTTCTGTAATCCTACATTGTATTCAATAACATAATATGAAAAAAATGGCCTAGCGGTTAAGGAAGTTCGAATCCCGATCCTCCAAGGTGCCACTGAGCAAAGCACCGTCCCCACACACTGCTCCCCGGGGGCCTGACATGGCTGCCCACTGCTCACTCAGGCTGATGGGTTAAATGCAGAGGACACATTTCACTGTGTGTATCAGTCAATAAATTCTAATACATTTTCTCAGGATCCAACATTAAGCATACTTGTTCCTACCCAATGGCCTTTGGGGAAAAATTAAGTTCTAAGAAATTTTAGGCTGTTCTTAATCAGTGTTAACCTTTCGATTGTGACCTCACAAATTACAACAGATGCACAAACAGTCACATTATCTCCATGTGAACAGTCGGGTGCAAGGGAGTCTGTTTCATGCTCATTAATTCATTATTCTTGCGAAAAAAAGAAGACTCAGCACTCATTGTTGGCTCTTTGAAATAATTAAACCAATGGTCCCCGCTTCGTGGCCCTGAGAGCTCTATTCACGACTTCAGCGGGATCTGAGGAGTCATTCCAATTGTTTGAGGGGGAAATTTACGAGTGAGGCCAAGAGCCTTAATGGCCACTGGTGGTGGTCTCCGGGCTCACAGAGGAATGCAGAATGTGCCAACCAAAGGGTGTCATTCTTCTTCTGTGGCATGTTGCATGATAAAAGAAATCATCCATCCGCCCACCCCTAAATGGCCCAGCTCCCCAAACATTCGGTCTACAAAGCCTCACTCTCTGCAGTGCTTTTTGATGTGGTCGTGTACTTGGAACGAGAGTGTGAAACTGGCTTGGGTTTTTTTTTCGAGGTCAACTAACAATAGGTCCCATTCTTTGAGAGATAGGATTGCATTTGTCAGTGAGGATGAATAATTTTTTTTTTTTGTGCTGTTCCGTTTAAAACCCCCCAGTGTCACTTTTTCACGTTTGCATCCCGGATGTGTCGCTGTAATTGTTTCGTGGTTTTCATTTTAGTGAGCTTGAAAACCCTCTTTTCCGATAGATCTCTGGGCTGTTGATGTTTTCCTGTCAAGTCAATCAAGCAGCCCCATGAGACGATGTCCATCAAGAAAGCTAGCAGATGTGTGCGTGCCTGTTCTTTCTTTGTTTAATTGATCCAAGACCTGGAGGTCTGACATCAGTTGTGTTGCTCTCAGCATTCAGACGCGGCGAGTGTGACAAATGTCAAGTTGTCCGGGGAAATCCGTGCCTTTCGTTTGATTTAGACTTACACAAATCTCTCCCTGTCCTCCTTTTCCTTGTTCCCTGTCTTCTGCAGGCACGAGGGAGTCTGCATTCGTGTACGCCCTCTCGGCAGCAGCCATCAGCCACACAATAGCCCGGGCCTGCACGACGGGCGACTTGCGGCTCTGCTCGTGTGGCCCGATCCCCGGGGAGATCCCTGAGCCGGGGTACCGATGGGGCGGCTGTGCCGACAACCTGCACTACGGCCTCATGATGGGCTCCAAGTTCTCCGACGCCCCCATGAAGATGAAGAAGTCTGGATCGCATGCGAATAAGCTAATGCACCTGCACAACAGTGAAGTGGGCAGACAGGTACGCAGGGCTTTTTTCCCCACAATAATTAAACGTTTCATGAGCTGTACGTCGAGCGAAGTAAAGACTTTTTCCGTACCGCCTCCAAACTTCTAGGCTCTGAGAGATGCGCTTGTGATGAAGTGCAAGTGTCATGGAGTGTCAGGCTCCTGCTCCATACGTACCTGCTGGAGGGGTTTGCAGGACCTGAAGGACATTGCCATGGACCTGAAAACCAAGTACCTGTCAGCCACCAAGGTTGTGCACCGGCCCATGGGCACCCGTAAGCAGCTGGTCCCCAAGGACATCGACATCCGGCCGGTTCGGGAGAACGAGTTGGTCTACCTGCAGAGCTCACCTGACTTCTGCGCCAAGAACGACAAGCTGGGCTCTTTCGGCACCCAGGACAGGTAAGTTTTGCACCGCTTTTTTTTTTTTTTATTATTATTTGCTCAAACAGTACAATAAAAATACAAAATGCATAAAAAGTTCTGGCTACTTCCTGGTACGGAGCAATCCTGGAAAAAACCCCCACTGCGCCGTTCTGCGCCGGGCCCTCTCCCTTCTAGGATGTTGATTTAATTAGCCGCCTGAAAAATCTCCCCGGTGGCACCGTTTTGATTTAACAAGCTCTGATAAAGCAAGTGGGCCCCGAGACAGGCTAGTCTGTGGTATGTCTGTCCATGTGTCACCGGCGTGGCGGCTGTGACCGTGCCGTGCTGGGCCTGTTATCAGAGGCCGTGAGTAATGCGGTTATTCTTGGTCCTGAGTGCACTCAGCTGATACTGGTTTCGCGAGGTACGCGTGGAGAAAGGAAATAGCCTCACAAAGTTCAGGCAAAAGCAATTACAATCGCCGCTGATTTATCCGCCATGAACCGGATTCAGATCCTGTGATAAAAGCTGCTGCGTGAGCGAGTGAGCGAGTGGATTTCATTCTTGTGGAGTCCGGATACGTCGGCCCTGGTAAACACGCGGAGACCGTCTGCCGGCTGAGTCGGGAGCGTGCCCGCCACCAGTAATCTGAAGATGTGCTGTGTGTCACATGCACTCAGCGCGTGCGGCCGTCCCCTGTCACCGTCGCGATAACGCTGCTCGGACACGCCACCAAGGGTATATATTTAGTATTTTGTGTGGCAGCCGTGGCTTAATGCTGACAGGGACAGGGGGGAAAGTGTGTCCTGCCCACGGCTCAAGTCTAATTTCAATTCACTGTACCAGTATTAGCAGTAAATGCAGCACTGTGGCCTAAGCATGGTCGATGGGCAGGGGTTTAAACCATTCAGAATGTGTGAGAGCTGTCAATCATTGAGCTCCTCTCGATCTAAACTCTGAAAAAACACCATTAAAGATCATGCTTGAGGTGACAAAAACGAAATCATCAGCCTACAACAAGTGGTTCTTTCTGGCTTTATCTATTTGCATAGAGTGCTAGATTTTATGTTGTCATTTGTGTCTTTATTCATTGATATATATATATATATATATATACACACACACACACGTGCTCCACATCAGCTTTTAACACTGATTTTTCAACACACTATGAATCTTTCCCTTTGTAGAAAATTGAGTTTTCAAGACCAATCTCAGCCTTCACAGTGGTGCAAGTACACATCTGGTTTAAGACTTCTGCACCAGCGAGGCTTCCTCGAGTCTTGTGGGCTACGAGGATATTAGAACGTGCGCTTTGATACCAGGCGTTTACAGCAAGTTAAGTCACAATAACATCCCAGAGGCTTAGCAATGATCACTATCACAAAAGAAACAAGCACTGTGGCCTCTACGGGGAAAACGCGCCACTGGAAGACGGGGCGGCCTCAGGCTGTGGAATACTCGGCACATAATGTTGATGTGTGACTTGTATGCTCACTTCAGGAATTTGAGACAACGCAGGATCGTATCAACCCAATAATAATGTCCAAATTACTGCAAGGGTTAACCACCCCGGGAGAGGCGTCCGCCCCCACCTCTCTTTACCTCTTGCCCCCAACCTCTCCCAGCCATCAGCTCAACGTCTCTCTCACCACTTAAGCCATTAACTGCCGCACAATTATAAAACAGCGCACTTATGTGGACCGAGCCGAAAAGCAGCGGGGGCGGGGAGGTTTCCCTGGCGTATTAAGTGTGATTTATGACAGGGCTATTCTGCGCTTACTTAAAATGCCCCGGGCTTCGGTGAATGAGGATCTTCGCGAGAACCTGCTTTTGTTTAGGGCCGACGCCGACCGCTATGCAGTCCGGTGCCTCATTAATAACCGTGCTGGACGTTGCTTTTGCCTGCCTTGTGCACAACAGTTCGGCTTGTCCAAAGTTTTTATGATGAGCCAAGTCGGAAAATGTTTCTCAGCCAGTGTGTTTCTGTGTGTGTGTGCGCCTCAAAAAGGCCAAAATGGCTGTTAATCCTGTGGTGGTGGTAGGGGGCAGGCTCTCATAGCGGCTCGCCAAACATTTTAACCCCCCCCCCCCCTCCCCTCGATTTCTTTCTCTCTCCCTCTGCCCATCCCAGACAATGCAACAAGACCTCCAGCGGCAGCGACAGCTGCGACCTGATGTGCTGCGGCCGCGGCTACAACCCCTACACGGAGCAGGTGGTGGAGCGCTGCCACTGCAAGTACCACTGGTGCTGCTACGTCACGTGCAAGAAGTGCGAGAGGACCGTGGAGCGATACGTCTGCAAATGAGCTGCCGCTCTGTCCAGCACCCCTTATCTGCCAAAAACTCTGCTCTGTGCCCCAGAGCGCCGTGTCCCCCCTCCCTGCCCAAGTCCAGGCCATAGACAACCAAAGCACTAGTTTACCAAGAAGGCTTACTTTTGTTCTTAAGCTTTTGTACATTGTTTTTGTGAGGAAAAACTTTTTTTCTACTTTTTCAATTACCAAAACACACAAGCTGGACTTTATTTTTTGAGAAAGCTGATATGAGCGTTGGGAAAATGGCTATTGTTTTTTTTTTTTCACTAAGACCGCCGTCCTGCCACGTATATGAACTTTTCAAGTGTGCATACAGTTTCCTTATCTGGATATCAAAGGTCTATTTTCATATTCATTTATTAAGAATAATGAGGTTGGATTTTCTTATCTAGAGGCAAAGCTGCTGTCTCGGCACAGTAGGAGGTGTTGACTTTTTGCTGGTGTTGACTTGAAGCATTCTCCTGAAGAACTATATCCTGGATACTCCTAAGGACCCACAGGTTGCCATCTCTGATGCTACTCTTTCCAAGTGACAAAAGCGAATGGGAAAAGACTGAGAAAGAAGAGACAAAGGAGAAGTGGTGCTGCGAAGGGAATTTTCTACAGCACAGCACTCATGAGGAACTGTAAAATAGCTGTATTCAAATTTCAGTACTGAGGGACGCCATTGGGGAAAGCTTTATTTTATATATATGTACGTATATATGCCTGGGCGAAGGACAATGAACACTATGTGCTATTAAACAATTTTATGCTTTGCCAGAGTCCAGCGCTAACCTTTATCAGAGCATTTATAGATTTATATATAAATATATATGTGGTGTCTCGGTATTACCACATAATGAACCACTCTCTGTGGATGTAAATACTGTCATTTTTGTATGCTGAATCAAAAAAAAAAAAGAAATATTTATAAAATAATTAAAGAATCTTTTACCAAACCTTTAAACTGACATGAGAAAATGGTTCATTCCTTTGGTTGAGATTTAATTGCTTTCTTTTATTTTTCCTGAATGAATATTGAATTAAACTAATTATCAGCATGTTTGGTTTGAACAAAAAATGTTTAACTCAAACGAATATGATGTTGTGCAGTTGGGAAAATTATTATTTTCTGAGAGTTCTTATAATTGATATGGACTTTTAGAGTTTTCTGAGAGAATTTTGTCCATGAATGTGTGGTGAACTGCTACCCTTGTCCCAACCCAGGACATTTTCTCCCTCTAAAGAGGTTCTCGTGATATCAAGTGGTGAGAATTAGCCTGCATGGGGTTGGAGCTTAGAGCCTTGGCCACAGTTCTCTACTAGCACAAGCCCAGCACCTGTTGGCACTACTGACCAAAGATGTGAGAACCCAGATGCAACCACGACGACAAAAGAAACAAAAGATCAATAAAACGCAATTGTTGTATTGATTTATATATTGCCTTGGTTGGAGACAGAGGCGTCTGTTTCTGATCGGGAGGCATGCTCGAGCGATTAATGTCTTCTGCTGAGTGTCCCACTAATGATGGAAGTGAAACCCTTATAAAGTAGAGCATTCAACTTGAAACTCAGCCAAGCCGTGTCAGAGATTCATACGGGTTTTCATGCTGCCATCAACTTCAGCCAAGAAAAATGGCTGCATTTTAATATACACTGAGGAAAACTCTTCAGCAGAAAAAAAAAAAACGTTTGTACTGCAGGATGCAAAAAAAGGGAGCCGTGCTGGTGTACATCGCCCTGGAAATCTTTTACACAAATTTACCATGGATCCTAAAAAAATAGCGGCACAGGAGATGACATACAATCCTTCCAATGGGCCCATGTGAACTCTGTCGGTCATCCTCCTGGATTAAAGACCATTTGGGTGAAGATAGACGCTGTCGGGTCTGGATGGGGGGAAAAAAAGGAGGAGGAGAAACTGAGTCTCAGGGTGGCAGAAGTAGCAAAGGCACAAAGGCCCCTGGTACAGGCAGTGGAAGGAGCTTAGGGTCCCCCTCGACAATTTGATCTGATGACAGATTCGAGGACCTTTCAGTCTGTGGCATTCCCCAGGCTGGCTGGTGGAGGAACCAAATGGGGCAGGGCGAGACTGATGGGTTGGCAGGGTGCTTGGTCTGCAGCTTGACGGAGGCCCAGTTCGCATGAATCATGCTGGTCTGCTTTGTGAGAGGACACAGGGTTGGCTATGGACAGAAATGACAGAGTGGGGGAGCAGAGGGACACGGAGGGGTGGAAGATCCTGTTTCCAAAATGCTTCACACTCTGCACATTTGTTTACCAGGCCACTGAGGCTAATTTGCATACAAGAAAACATGTGAAAACACATTCAAGCTGCTGCTTCATACTCAAGCTTTCAGATCAGGAAGTCTATTCTGCACGTCCAACTGCACGTCCAACTTGGCATCTTCCATAACATCTCAAAATCTCAATATCTTATGCTTCATAATTAATAATTGCAAATCTCTATTTCTGGTACAAGGAAAATGTTTTTTTGGTGGCAGAAAGGTCTTCACATCAATAACATTTCCACTGAAGCTAATGTAACCCGTGATGATGTGGTCTCTTTTGGACATTCCACATTCAGTAATGAGAAGTGGTGGTTAGCTGAGGTCCATGTATCAGTGGAGGCATGTGCTATGGGGGCCTGACAAAAGCCTGGCCAGCTGCACTCCTGGTGCAATGGTAGCAAAAAATGTATTGGAAATAAAGATTCATTTAGATGCCAATTTGTACATAATGTACATAATTTTATGCAGGCCGATAATTTATATTCACAGGATTAATGCCCTCATTTTAAGTGTAAATTTCTTTGCTGTGTGTAATTTGTTTGCGCGTTGTGCTTTTGCCACACTGTCATCACATTTCTAACCAGCTGTAGCTGGGTTTGGTGAATCCTTCGTGATACTGAGAAACCACACTCATTTTCCCACTTCATAAATTTTAGGCAACAAACACCAATTAGGGATTTTCAGCTGTTTTTAAGCACACATAAGCATGCTGGTAGTGTCGCGGTCCTAAAAAAAAGTTCTATCAAGTGTTCTGCCTTGCTGCCCCAATTGGATTGACCCTTTTTTGACCTTTCGCAGAGAGGGATTAGGAAAAGATGGGACAAGAATGCATAGAGCTCAAACTCAGTGTGAAATCTTGGTTCTCCCTCTGTCTCTTGATTCAAAGCCAGGATGAAACGGAAGCATAGTTGTGAGCTAATGTGTGCAGAACGGATCCAAAGAGCAGGGGCGTGCTTTTGTTCCTCAGATTAATGTCTCTTCTGCTATGGAATTAACCTCAGTGCCGTTCCGAGAGAGGGAGAATAAAAGCGGATGCAAATTTCTCTATATTTGTGTTTCCGCTGCTGTAATTTTGGAGTGGTCTAAACAGTTGGTGTGACCCGAGGCCAGCGGGAATTGCCCTGTAATCGAGAAAGGGGACTTTAATGGACAGCAATGTAAATCTTGGGGGTTAATGTCAGCGGAGACCATAAAATGACGATCGCCTTTGTGCGTGCCGCAGTTTAGAGGCTCGGGATAAATGAGAGGAGACAAAGAATTTGACTGGAGTGGTAAAGGTATTGAGATGTACTGACCCGTACTGTAAATGGACTTTTGTGGGGCGGCCCACCCCGTTGCCCTTTTTAAATAGCGGTGGCAGCATGTGCTGTTAAATGCTGTTTTTGCTATTATTGTGCGCTCTAGGCAGTTAGGATGTGTCTTTTAGGCTTGTTGCCGGGATATCGTTGATGCAAGGCATGCAGGATACACAGCATTCAGAGTGGGGTTTTTTTTATTTTAATTTTTGTATTTTAAGTGCTCATGTGCGGGTGTGTTTAGATGCAAAATGGGACATTGCAAAGGCAGGAGGTCAATGCTTATATTTGAGATGAATTATAGATTCATGCATGATAAACACATCTGGTCACAAAATTTCATTCCAATTTAAACAGTTTAAAAGTGAAAACAAAAATAATTTAAGTTTAAAGTTTATAGAAAGTTTATAAAGTTTAAAGTTTATAGGAAATGCCTAGACAATTCTTAATATTGCTAAATAAAGTGCTTTACAATTTGTCTCAGTGGAGGCCTAATCACATAAATAATTCATGTTTGAATTTAATGAAAATAGCAGCATTTCTGTTTTTTTTTCCCAACAAATTCGATAGCACAATAGGAAAGGCGGAATATAAGTGGCAGCTGAAGCCGGCATGAAAGGAAGAGCGAGCTAAGCTCTCTGGGAAAAGTCAACAGCAGGCAATGCAATTGCAGCCAAGCTGGATGGAGGAGGCCCGATAGGAGTTTTTAACCATGAGCAGAGAAGTCAACAAACCAGGAACCAACTGCAGAACAATGGAACCCAACCGGAGCAGTATTGTTTAAATCGACACTGTTTGATCGGGTCCAGTGCCAGGCTTTCCTATGTCCCCAGCGTGTTTCACAAGCAGAACTGGGATTCAGTTCAATTATCTTTGGCTAATGCTGCGCTGGATGTTTGTTTTAACCAGCTGCTCGGCACAGCCTACAACCGTCACCGCCATTACCTCGTCTCGCGCCTACTAAAGAATCTACGAATCGGGGATAAATTATTTTGATAATTTCCCATTGGCAAGCCGCGTGCACCCTTGACACGCACCAATCTCGTCTCCACCGTCCAAAGTAAGCGGGGCCAGTCTCCAGTGCCCCACTTTACAAGAATTTCAACTAGCAGGCCATGGATTCCGTGTTGATGGTGCGATAAAGTGTCTCATAAATGGTCAATAGGCATTTGGCCTTTTTATTTCAACACCTTATTGCACAGAATATTTATCCTGTGCATTTTATTTCTAGCCTATTGCAAATATCACAGTTAATGAAAACGTACGGTGCATACGTTACTCTGCACTATGCATGAATAATTGTATGATTTGCTTCAACCTTCAGTGCACTTCTGTCACATGACAAGCAAGGTTTTAGATTTCCTCAAACTATTCAAAAAATTTCCTAGTCCTGTTTCCGGGCTGATGCATACTCTTCAAAACAGCATTATTGGGCTTGAGGTCCATTTTACTGAATGGCTTCCAAAGGTGGTTTGTGGTTCCATTTCCATTGCTGTGGAACACAAGAGAAAAATCAACAGGCCGACCCTGGCAGCTAATAAATGCAATTTATCCATTGGGATATCACACGCATGAAAATGGACACTCTGGTTAGATGCATTATGTCTGTTTTCTCCTGGTATTCGATAGCCTATGTTCCGCATTACTGCAATGTTCTACGACACATTCTTGGACAACAAAGACCATACCAATAGAATCCTTTATAGCTAAGAAATGCATCCTGCTTAACTGAAACCAGCAGAGCCCTCCAACATTCAATATGTTTCAAACAAATCTTCTACGCAAAATTATGTTTGCAACATACTGGAACATAAATAAAATATTAAGGGGAAAAAGGAAAGGAACTGCCCATTGATGCGCTTAACACGTTTAAAATAATGCTCCAGCTAGGTGTTCCGTATGGGACCAGAGGTTGTATGTCAGTATATAATGGATTCTTCCTTGGACTCTAGACAGGTTTGACCTGAGCCCCCTACACCTCCTGTGGAGCTGGTGAGAGAGGAAGAGCCTGGGGCCTGGAGAAATCCAACTGCAGCCTGTGAGAACCTGGCTGGCCCAATACTGACTGTCTGGCATGTGTGTCTGACTGCACATGTGTACTCAGAAGTGGGAGCCTCTATGTTTAATATGAGTGGTGAAGCGATTTGGTCAGTTTTCTCCCCATGCTTGAGCTATGGGCGAGAGCAGTGTGTACGTGCTGGAGCGAGAAAGACCTTCATATATTTTGGGGGGAGCCATATGTGCATTTATGTTTCTTTCTTGGAATCTGGACTGTAAATCTGTGTGGGACTGTTTGCTCCTGTGTTGTGAGGTGTCACATAGTTTCAGAGGGAGCCATGTGTGCACACGGCAAGGTGGTTTACATATTTGTGTATGTTCTTTCCCAGACATTAATGTCCATGTGTGACCTCTATGTAGCCATGTAATCAAAAAAGAAGGCCATTGCCACTGACTCCATCAAATGTGATCATGATAATTGATTTAATTCTCATTTCAAAACAAGATTGTGGTTTCAAAACATATGTTGGTGTATGGGAATGTATAATGCTGCAGTGCTGGTACTACAAAAATGCAGAATAAGATTAAATCATAGTAATCATTAGAATTAGCTTAAATGGCAGGGCGTGGATTCCCTTGAGCTTTATCCCCATAATATTTTATTTGGGTATGCATGTTTATTAACTATCAATCATTTTATAATTGAATCTTATAATGTAGTATAATCCTTCACACTGATATATATTATTGTTTTATTGTTTGATAATTTTTTTCCATTTGTTCTTCCAGTCTAGCTGAGCACTTTAGAGAACATTCCTTTTGAGCTGTATTTGGAGATGAAGGTAGCAATCAGTTGAAGTAAAAGTGAAGTGATTGTCATTGTGAAGCATAGCACAGCACACGGTGACACAACTAAATGTGTCCTCTGCATTTAACCCATCACTCTTGGTGAGCAGTGGGCAGCCATGACAGGTACCTGGGGAGCAGTGTGTGAGGATGGTGCTTTGCTCAGTGGCACCTTGACGGAATGGGATTCGAACCGGCAACCTTCTGATTAAGGGGCCGCTTCCTTGACCGCTAGGCCACCACTGCCCTTTGACTTGCACTACTGACTTTGACTTTACACTAGCAGACAAGCACTTTGTTCATAGAGCTGTGATTAGTGGCAGTTTGGAAATAGTGCCCATAAACTTTTTGAACAGATATTGAACAAATTTATAATAACCTCATGCACAATAGCCAAAGAATTCACGCTGTGAAAACACCATGAACCCATCATGTCCTGTGCTCCTGGACAAATGGCTATAGTGTTCCAACATTTCCATCTGCATAGGAACATCATAATTAGTCATCCAGCACCCAGTTCCTTCAAATTGCACTCCTTTTGCACATTTTGTTGAGCACGAAACTAGTGGATTAAGAAGAAATTACACATATTTGTGTACATTTAAGATTTCTTCCACTTTCAACATATGGGTAATTTGCAGTGGTAGCCAGTTCCCCCACACTCTTTAATTGCTTCCATATATATTTCACCATATGAGGTAATGCCATTTATTTAGTACTGAGTACAAATGGCAGCCCTCGGAAACCATTATGTGTGATTATGAGTGTTTGCAGAACAGATTTTTCTCAAGAGCTCGGGAATAGTCTGATTTTAAGTGCAGCGGCCGGAAATCAAAGACGACTTAACTTTACGGAGGCAAATTTGTCCAGAGACGGCCTGTCACAAACACGTAAATGCACAGTTTGTTCTTTGTTTGTTTGTTTCCTGACTAAACCAGTCATTAACAGGAGCTGCCTTTTCTGGATTTCCATGTGAATTAACCACAGAGGCCACTGTGATAATGAATGCCTCCGACCTTTTGATTAATAAAACAGCAACCCCATCACTCCCCAGCTCATTTCAGCAGAGTGGAGTTTTGACAGGGAGGGCAGTCAGTCATTTCTTAGGCAGCTGACCCTATTCACAGGCCACATATATCACACTCAGACTGAGTGGAGGCCTGATTTACAGTACTCTATTATGGCCCAGCAATGTGCTAAACCCCCATCTGTGTTGTTAAATCCATTCCGTGGCTGGGTCTGGGGGGATTTTGCACTTTTACATGCATTATTAATGCAAATTCTCCTTGAAGAACAGCTATTGATGGGCTGCTTTCCCATATTATAATTTTTTTTTTTGCTGAAGATGTCAACAAAAACATCCCAAATCCTTGGTTAAGTTTTGCCTTTGACGCTGCATTAACAGTAAAGAACTTGGTTGCCTGGAACTGGAAGTGGAACTGAACTCATTCCCAACATTCGCTGGCACATCTAGGCAGTCTAGTCATGGATTAGACTTTTAGAGAAAAATAATCTTTTGCAAGACATATGTCATTATTGTCTACTCACTGTCCAAAAATGCTACTGCCTGGTCAGTAGTTACAGTGACAGTCCGCCTGGAGCAAGTCAGGGTTAAGTGTCTTGCTCAGGGACACGATGATTGAACCTGTGGCTTTGTGGTCCTTCCTCTTTAAAGAATATTTAGATTAACTTGTAACTTTCTTGTTGTCGAACTTGTGTACCGAATCTACAACAGAGTGAATAAAAAGATTGTATTCATAGTTGGGGTCCTAGTGAACCGGAATTGATCTCTTCATCGATGGTAACTTGAAAGCACGATGTAAGTGTAAGGGTGGTAGTAGCCTAGTGTGTAAGACACTCGCCTGTGAACCAGAAGACCCGGGTTCAAATCCCACTTACTGCCATTGTGTCCCTGAGCAAGACACTTAACCCTAAATTGCTCCAGGGGGGGACTGTCCCTGTAACTACTGATTGTAAGTCGCTCTGGATGAGGGCGTCTGATAAATGCTTTAAATGTAAGTCGCTCTGGATAAGGGCGTCTGTCAAATGCCGTAAATGTAAGTTTTCTAATTTTGACAAAGAAAAGAACATACATGACAGTCATTCAGATTTAACCAATAAGAAGACATTTGTGGGCATTGTGGGTATTTGTACTGCTTTTAGATGATCACACTGAATGAATTTATTGGTAATTTGTCCAATTTCTGCTCATGATCTGCGGCATGGGACATCTGCAAGGGTAAGTCTCGGAGGCTTTTAGATATGTAAGAACTGTCCCTGTGGTCTTCTGCAGTTACTGGCAGGCACAATGGCCATAGTTCATTTATAATATGTAAGAATGTAGACTGGGATTCACCCTTTGTGTTTACAACAAAGTGTTTCATCTTGCACCACATCATGGTGCTCTTTAATCTTTGACGATAACTTGAGGGGATGGAGGAAATGAGGTAAGTACACACAAGAACATTTGGAATACAGGCCTCAAACTGAGGGCACCAAATTTGGTATTCTGCAATCCTCTTTCTCCAATGCTACTTTTCTCATGAATTGTATTAATATTAATGGCATTGTGAATTTTGTTGTACCCTGTCCACTCACTTCAGCTGTAACTGTACTTGCATTCACCCCACCCTATACAAATATACTTCTGTCATGAATGTGAAAGCAGGCATGGTATTCGGAATACCATTACCATTGGAAAAAAGGAGGAATCGGCAAACAGGTACAGTTTACATGGTATGCAGGGTATGGAATGTATGGATGGATGCCTTTCATAAAACAAACGTTTTAAAAGATTTTGGATGAAGATAAATGTAGGTCACATAATCATATGTGCTGTTTGTGTGTTCATTCACAGCAGTAATGTACATAGGTCTAGGTAAAGCTTTACAGGTTAATTAGCACATTTTCAAGTAATTAATAGATGACTGTCATCCATCATCAAGTCATTATTAAACATTAACAAATCGTTTTATACAGGATAAAGTATGTTTTATTGGTACTGTTCCTGTTGGCAAATGAAAAGGTTGTGTGTGTGTGAAAGAGTCAAATATACATATTAGTTACTCTGGAGGATAGATGTTCCTGTAACTTTGTGGACATTAGTCATGATTTTTGAGGTATAAAACTGCCATAGTTGAGGAATGTGGTAGTCCATCTCAATTTTACTTCGAATGTCGCTGCGGTGCAGGAGCAGATGAGTGTGTCTGTCATAATTTAGCTCCAACTTAAAATCAGGGACGGTTTCCAAAGGGAAACTGAATCCAGTTGCCTTCACTTCCAGATCCGTCTTGATTAGATCCTTTCCCTGGTGGTCTCAGTGGCCCATGAGACTCCCTTGGTACTCTCAGAGAAGCATGGAAACTATTCTCTCTGGTCTTTTAACTGGTGAAAATATGCCACTAATGGACACTTTCAGGGTCTTGTGGATCATTTCAGTCCTCCAACCCAATTCACCCACCTGGGAAGGGCCCCCCAGATCCCTGACCCTCCTGAAATTTTCCCCCAGCTAAACCTACGGCCTGAACCCCATCCCACCCTACCACACCACCAACCTCCACCCACATGTTTCCGGCTCGTTTTGAATAGCATGTCCTAATATTTACTTCCCGGTCAAGCTGAGGCAGAAAGGGAGCTGCTGGCACGGTCCGAAGTGAAATTCATGCTCTCATTAATTTAGCTGTGGGAGGAAAGGGGGGCCATTTGTCCTTTCATGACGGATGGAGGTGGGAGGTGGCGAGCCAGTGGAGGCAGTGGATTTGAGGATTGACTCGCGGTTGAGGCTATGTTTGTGTTATAAGCCAGTGAGTGATGGAGTATTCCAGGCTCAGCATGCTTACAAAGAGAACTATGAGAATTGCTCAAATAAATCGAACTGCTCTGTGTGTGTGCGAGTGTGTGTGTGTGTTTCATCATCTTTCAGCATTCATCATTTTTTCATTTATGAACGGTTATGCACCAGCCCAACAATTTCTTTTTGAAGCACCTGGTGCTCGCACTGACTGAAAAGTGTTCAGTCGCACATTGGCCCCTGTGAGGAATGACTGAGGAAAGCTTCTGCAAACAAGCTGATTAAATTATTCTGTCAGCGTCCGGAACACTGCGCATATACCCTAATACTGTATCCAATAGATTTAAAACAAACACAGGTCATTCGGACATTCCACGACTGGTCACATGCTCCCAACCCCTGTGTGAGTGGAGTTGTGGGCAGGGGAGTCAGTGCCAACATTCCGGCCCAGCGACTTGTTTTGTTGGAGGGATTTCCTGAGGCCTTTCAATCCAGCGTGGTGCGTGTGTTCTGCTGTCCCAGAGGCAGCTTCCATGACAGGTGCCTGGGCTCCATGGTTCTCCTGCCTCCTCTTTAAGCTGTTAAATGGTCTCAGAAATGCTGTGTGCACTGTATGCAAATCAGGTTCTTTTTCATCCCAATCTATTTAATGTCAGAGCCAGTCCAGGGTCACAAGGCAGGAGCCCAACATAGCCAGATCAGATAAAGATTATGATTAAATTATATTTTACATAATTTTGAGCTTATTCATATTAAAAATGCTTATTTATTATTAATTTGATTTACCTTTTCTCCCGTCACAGATGGGATGTACGACCTACAAACTTTCTGACAGTTTGTAAAAACCTGGATTTAAACTGGTTGGCAGTCTAGTCAGTTTGTTATTAGTATGAACTAAAAACACACTTTGCTAGATGAATATTTTCTGGAATATAATAAATAGGTTTGAAATAAAAAAAAAAATTGTGGCCAAAACAAACCATTACCAGACATCTGTATATATTATCTCCAAATATGATTTATGGCAATAATTTTTTATTTTCCTTACTTCCTTTCTTGCATGTGACTGGACGTTAGGAATTTACTTCCTGCTTTTTCTCCTCGTAGTGCTCACGTTCTTAACCAAGGTCATTCTTTCATTCTTCACAGATTAATTGCTCCGAGATTTACAGCTGTTCTTCTCTGCAATCAAGCTGCAGAATGAGTTGCCTGCCTAATCACTTCTGCTTCTTAAAACTCCCCCGCGTATGGATATGATGTTCAGCAAGGACAGCAGAGCGAAAAGGCGAGGGGCAAACACTGGGCTGCTGGCAAGTGCTCCAGACAAAGGCCTAAACGTGGAAATTAGCTCATGTTTAGAACGGCCTACATCAACAAAATCAGCGTAGACCGTGAATCACTGTGAGCCTTCGCCTTGGCCAACAATCACAATTATGTAGCTAATAAGCCTGTAACGCTCCAGCATGTAGGTCTCCATGCGGGATGCTTGTAGGCCAGTGCAGCCAAACGCTCATTTATAACCACTATCTGGTGTGGAATACATGTTTAGGAGGAAAATAGCACAATATTCTTTTGGTGACTTAATATTTTTATGTGGGTGGTAGTAGCCTAGTGGGTAAGACACTCGCCTGTGAACCAGAAGACCCGGGTTCAAATCCCACTTACTACCATTGTGTCCCTGAGCAAAACACTTAACCCTAAGTTGCTCCAGGGGGACTGTCCCTGTAAATACTGATTATAAGTCGCTCTGGATAAGGGCGTCTGATAAATACTGTAAATGTAAATGTAATGACAATAATTAATATTTGCATTAGTTTTCTGTGTATATCCATTTTTATATGTGGCCATTATATGTAGTAACAAATTGATGTACATTGCGTATATATGTGTGTGTGGTGTGTGTGTGTGTGTGTGTGTGTGTGTATATATATATGCATAAGGTAGAGATCAACGACAGAAACCTCTTTGCTTTGCGTTTTTCCCTCTGATTAGTCTCTGGGGGACTCCGGCACCGTGTGTTTTTTCTCCATTTTTCTTTGCTCGTAGGGCAGACTGACCCGAGATTTTTTTTTTTGTTGTTGAATGTCACAAGGAAAGTATATTTCTAATGGATAGAATTTACTCTGTCATGACCGAAATATTTAGTGCATTCCTGAAAGCCCAGAGGACGGGCAGGTCGCCGAAAGCTGGAGTCACACCTGTGAGAGGAACGACTCTTCGTCAAACTGTGAGCTACTTACGGATGAAGAGGAAACTTGTCTTATTTTGCTGCCATTGGCAGCAACGAGATTTTCGGGCCTTGGAAGTGATGGAACACTTGATATTTCCCACACGAAAGACGTCTGCTATCTGTGCAGCAATCACGGGTGCGAGGAATGCTCTTCTTTTGATCTGCTGTCTTTGTTTAGATTTGCATATCTCATGTTTGTTTGTTTGCGTCAGGATTTTTCGATTATCATTCATCTGTTTGGTTTCCCTGCACTTCCCCTTAACACGCATGCCGTGTCTAAGCTGTATATTTATGTGGCACTGCTCACAGATTTGGTTTGGAGCATTTCCTCTCATCCACGTCCAAAGCAGACGGCACTGATCAAATAAGAGAGAAATTTGTATTGTCTTCAGAAGATTAATGATTTAGGACCCCAGTTTCTTCACTGTCTTGCTCACGTCCATGTAATGCATAACATCATTTTTCATTTAAGGCCGTTTTACCTATATTTTCAGCCAAGGAAAGGAATAAAGAAATGTCTGACACAGAAATCTGGAAGTAATAAAATGACTGCAGAATGACAAATTTGGATTTTTAAAATAATTTTTAAATAAAAAGTTGCCTGACTAAACTACCTGTCTTATCCTCTTTCCTGCACTAATTTCATTTTTGTATGTATTAATGCATTCGTCATTGCAAAAATGTGCAGGTAATGTTTTTATTTATTATTGACAGACCTTATAGGATAAAAAAAAAAAAGATTTATTTGTTTAAATTGATGATTTCTGCATTTATCAAGATATATTTTTAACCATAAATGTTTTCACTTAATTCACTTTTATAGGTGTTATCATCTTGAAATCTGAAGAACTATAATAGACACATAAGACCAGGCTGTTAATGTACAAGAACTACAGAATGAGCCATACTTTTCATACTTTAGTCTATATCGCACTTAAAAACAATGAATAAACCCAATAACCGATACTGACCGATATGAGCCCAGCCCTAGTCGACATGCCACAACGGTCACGATTAAGATAAACGTTTTAAGGGGAAAAGATGAAAGTGGCCCCTATGGTCAGAGTACACCTGCTCCCATATGTCCTGGGTGACCGTGTCCAGCTACAACAGTGACAGCTGACTCTGTTCCCTGCTGCTTTTCACAACACAGGATCAAAGCGCCACGATTTGCCATAAACTGAAAGAACATCTCATGTCTTTTAACATGGGTTCCACAAATCTTTTCCTTTTTTTTTAATCCTGGTGCCTGTTTTTGTTATTCCGAACATGTGACTTCTGCTAACTCGCCCCTATTTGTGCTCTTCAGCACACTATTGACCTTGCACTTTTTTTTTCTGTCTGTAGCTGGGCTGCTGTTGCAGCTGTGCGAGCTGAAATGTCTCCTGTCTTTATCCACATGGATCATTTCCTGTGAGCCTCTCTGCCCTTTCTCTCCCTGACAGTGGCCCTAATCCCCACGGCTGCAGACGGCTGTGCCGCCCAGGCACAATGCTGGCTTGGTTCTGCAGAATCAGCCCCTTCCTGTTTCCAAATGGAAATTACCGTCTCCCCAAACTAAAACCCCCAATCCATGCTTCTCTTGTCATACTAAGAACAACCAGCACCATTAAAATATAAAGATCCTTGGTGAAGATGAATTGTATTTAGAATTTTGCCTTTCAGGAGAAAAGAGAGCGCTTTTGTTCTTTTGTGTTGTCTGGCTTTGTTTTAAAACCGCCTCACAGAGGAAAGTCTTTGTCAACAGAAACGTGACTATTTGTTCTGTGTGGAAAATACAAGACTGTCTCCCTGATGGACACGTTTATATATGAACGGCTCCAGCAGCTGAGTGCAGTCCTTCTTCAGCCTTCCCAGCCTTTAGAACTGCTAGTCCAGCTCAGGCCCGAGGGTCTTCTCTGCAGATAGACTCGTGAGCGCTGTCTGGTCAAATTGACAGTGACACCGGGAGCGCTGCGTGCACCACCTCTGGGTGCGATGCAACAGGGAGCAGCACGGACACTGATTTATGGGTCCCCTTAACGTGGAACAGAGCATGGCAAAAACTCTCACATTCTCCAACTCGAACCCTCTCGGCCCGATCAATGGCCCTCCCCTCCCCTTCCACTGCCATGTGCACTGTCAAGCAGACACAGCCAGACAGCCACTGCCGCTCGAAGAGCATTTCTCAATCCTGCCGGGGAACTAATAATGAGACAAGAATGTTGAGGCACTTAAGGAGACGAACACTGATGGATTGGGGGATCAAAGAGATTCTATTTGTTCAATGGAGAAACACAGCAATGAATTATTGGCTAGCAAATGTTAATATAAACCCCATCTCCAGCAGTCATGTGACTGCACGCTGTAAATCCGAACAGACCTTGATATCCTATCCTGTAAATATTTATTTGCTGATTAAAGCAATGCTTCATGTCTAGTGGGTTGTTTTTTTGCAAATTTCTTTGAATCATATAGCAAAATTGTGCTCGCCTGTAACGCATCCATCTGTGGGTGACGGGGGAAGATTCACAAAGAGGCTACAAATATTTACAACTCTCATTGTTCTCTTTAGTGATCCCTTCAGTACTGGCAGCTCCATCTCTCACTCATACTCCAGGGTCCGCGTCAATCTGGGATCATTGGTTAAAGGTCATTTGGCAACATCCTGGCTTTTGCTAGTCCGTGTCTGTTTTTTGCTCAGGTTCCAGTTCAGCACTCTTCATCTCATTCAGATACACACTACAAAACCAGCGAGAGTGGGCACAGAGGGAACTGTGGACCAAGCTCAGATTTGCTTTATGCAGTCATATTATCTGAGCATGTTAGTCCAACTTTGGGGATAATTAGATTATGACTGAATTCGGTCCAGTCCACATCAACGCTGAGCTTGATGATGTCTCATATCAGGAACAAGTCTGTTACGGTTGTTCCTAATGCAGGTATGTGCCATCATGTGCCAACCCAAATATATTGGGTTAACAGTTGTTCTGCCCCTGTTTTTTCAGGAACACTGTAGATCTGGCTTCGTGTTAATGTGAAGTGTGAAAGACCATCTGTCCTACATCAGGTTTCGCATCTGTTGTGTCTTGCATAAACTCTCAGAACCGTCCGTCTCATTTTTGTGAGTCTCCCAGGATTTAGAAACAACCAGACCTGAACTGGTTTGGTTAAAAATGCTTCCATATCATGACGAGTTAAAAATCCTGAAATTTCCAATGTTCTTGTACACAAAAATACTATAATGGAATACAATACTATACTATACTTTAATGGAAGACTTTTAGGCTTAAAGTTTATATAAAGATTTATTAATAAGCTTATGAGTCTGATTAAATGCAGGGAAATAGTTAAATTTTGAACCGACAGTAGAAACTCAATGCAAGGGTCCCAATTCATCTTATCTACCCTTTCCCTGTTTCCAGGGGCAATGACAAGTTGAGGGCATTTCGGCAAGTAGGTGGGAATTATGTTCCCCTTAACAGACAGTTCAAGCATCGAAGGTCAGCTTTCAATGTAACGTACACTGCCTACAACAAAGGGATTTTACTGGTGTCGCTCCCTGCAGGGCTTTCCAGCCCTCCCTTTCTCTCAGTTGGAGAGGAGAACTCCGAAGTGATGGATCAACCATGGCCAGAGAAACCAGGTCTTTCGGGGTCGCGTCCAACGCTGCGGCACCCACACGGCCTGGAAAACAAGCGCAACATTCCGCTTTGGACACTGGGGCCTGTGGTAAAACTCAGGTTACAGATCAAAGTGATACGCCTCACGGTAGGAGAGGGCCGGCACCATGCTGAGAGATGCTGGATGAAACACAGGGTGGCCAGGAGCCTGTCGGCCAGCTATCGTTAAGGCTGGCCTCTTCAGTTCAAAGCAATGGCATATGTTTGCACTTTGTGCTTCTCTCTGTAGGTGGCACTTTATCGGCCTTAGATTTGATCTGCGTAGATAGATAGATAGATACATAGATAGATAGCACAGCTGTCAACAGGGCTGTTAATGTAACTGATCGATCACACACAAATTAATCCTGATCTGGGTTCAGTCTGCAAACGTTTTCTCTGAATCGGCCCTTTCATTCATAATGTAGGGATTGTGCCCAATCATAGAATGATTTTCATATTTGCATTGGTGTCATAATTTATTTTTACATGTTAACATTTCATAATCCGACTGCGGCGATTTTTAACAGCCCTAAAAGATCCTTATATATCATGTGTATTTCTGCGGAATACAAAATCGAATTAGAGACACAATGCCTTTCATATAAAAGTACTTTCTGTGATGGTCAACTTTTAATGTGATTAGTGGTAACAATATTGGGCAACCGGTTCTACTCTGTCAGTGAAGCTCATCACAGAAGATTGAGATCAGGCCTGAATTTTTGGCTGTTCTATGGACAGCTGGAGGCCCATTCTCAGCACTCACCATGCCGATGATCGTAAGATCATGTTAAAGCCCGGTTTCCCTCTCTCTTACACTGAGTGTGAGGGGAAATTGTTGTTATCTGCATCATCTTTTTGCACACTCATGAAAAAAGTAAGCATGCATTATACTTCTTTTCACCCCCTGCGTTCCTGAACAATTCCAAAGCGAGTCAGCAGGCCCATCCTGTCCAATTTGGATTCATCTATTCCAGTTCCATGGGACTGTGCCCAAACCAGCGTTCTGGTTTGCATCAGTCACTCTGCATTAATTCTGTCTCTGTGGGGCTTGGGTTTCATTTGTTTGTGTGTTGGTGGACTCTGTAGACCTTTGTTAGGTAGAGGGAGGAATATGGTGATACAAATTGACACAATGACAGTAATGACACAAGTGTCCATTGATGCCTGATGACTTCATGCAACGAAAAAGGACAACTGAGGAATGGCATGCATCATCATATGCAATTCCTCTTATTTTAAACTATGCTGGGGAATATTTATGAAATTATTCTCAATATCTTTAGTCAAAGCTGTAAAGTTGAAATAACCAGGTGTGACTGGGGCACATCTGGATTGTTTAAGTTTAAAGTTTAAAGACTTTGTCATTGCACATTGAGGATGTGCTATGGTCATAGATGTTGTTAAAGTATGCCTCCCTTTGCAGGCCTGATGCCTGTTGTGCTGCAAAATAGAACAAAAAGACCCAGGCATTTAGTGTCATCCAAACAAAATATATAGGGTCTTAATGGTGTGGTTGAAATTATTCCCCGTAAATCATCAGAGGAATGCTGCCTTCTGCATCGTGCGCCAACATTGCTGATTGTTCATGGAGCTGGAACATTGGACCACAGCTCAAGTGGCGTCATTTTGTTTCCAAACCGGTTCTCCGTATTCTTTAAAGCCGCGGTGCCCAAAATGAATCTTTAGAGGGCCAAATCAGTCAGTCTGTCTCATTGGAAGGTATACCGTGTTGAATGTCCACATTTAATATTATTAATATTTAGCCAATGGCTGTTGCAATCAATAATTATAGTTTGAGCACCAGTAGTTTAAAAGGACTTTAACGCTGTAAGAGTTTACAGTTGAAGTCTGAGCAGTTTCCCTAATTTTGTATGACAAAATATTAGAATAAAACTGCATACTGCCGAATAAAACTGCATTCTGCAAATGGCCGCTGATGATCTGCTTTCCATTTGCTGTTAATGTCAACGACACCGCAGAGTTGTGGCTTCAAAAACAGACACACTCCGGGCGTGTTGTCCACAGGCAGAAATTAGTCATTGTTCGGGGCCTTTCTGGTTTTCGTTTTTTATATATGACTGGGACAATTTGGCAGAGGACGTCAGTGACTATTCTCTGTTGACTTTGAAAATACTGCTGGTTCAGTTCATGCAGTGGCAGCATGGCAGCAGGTAGAAGATGACGAGCTTCTCAGACTTCAACTGTAAACTCTTACAGCGTTAAAGTCCTTTTAAACTACTGGTTTCTCTGAGGGCTCTGGAAGATGTATGGATAGGTGGACAGTCTTCTTTAAAAAGTCATTAAGTTTTGTCATCAGAGAATGGTTCCATCTAAAGTCACGTGAAGCCTCAGTCTATCTGAACTTCTCTATTTGCAGAAGGAGGCCTGTTTCCTGGCCCCAAGAACTCAAGGATAAGATGACTTTGGAGACTCTCAAGCTTTTGTTTCAGGACTGAAGCTCAGCTTCTTGTTCACTACTCCCTCCACCCTCCCCTCTTCATATTAATGTGTTCAGGGGCATGGGTCAGGAACATCAAGGAACTCCTACAGCCACCCCAACCTCCTCCACACCCCCTGACCCTGTGGCATCTCTCCTTCACCGATCATTTAGCACCACTGCCAGTCTGAGTCATGCCCGAGGAGAAGATGCAAATAAGTCACTGTCCACACATGGACAGCGTCCTGCAGAGGTGACCTGAACTGTCTGTTCCCAGTCAAGCCCCCTCTGAGCCTAGTGGCTCATGTCCTGGTGTCCCCTGGTGGGCCTGCTTTGAAAACCACAGGGATTTGGCTCCACAGTCAGGTTTTATTGCAGGGAAATGGAAGGTCAGGTGCCTGGACAGGGCGCTCATTATCTACCCAAGCGTAATCTGCTCAGCTACTGTGGATTACATCTGAGGTGCTACTGACTGTAGATTCTCCAGAGAACGGCGAGGGAGTCTGTTGTTTGACTTCTACTGACAGTGGCCAGGGAAAGGAATTTTCATAACAATATAACATTTTTAAATGAATATAAATGACTTATCCAGGGAACTTTCATGCTCTAGGCTCAATATGAAACCAATAGGCCAAGGCAAATGATGTCCCTGTGATGTTACCCTTTGTGTGATCTGAACAAAATGAAGAAACCTCTTCCAGCTTTTCAGCAGGCACATTTGAAACATAATACAGTGTCTGACACTACTTTCATTATTCAGTGGAGATCGAAGAGGACATTTCATATTCTACAGTTTTTCATCAAATGACAGTTTCTCTGTAAAGTAAAAAGTCGTTGGTTCTTTAGTTGAGTTGACATACAGCAAAGTGCTTTATATGGACATACCGTCAGTGTATGTTTGTCTATTTCTAAAGGCCCTGACATTCCTTCTCCACTGTGACCTCAAAACGAAACTGCTTTGTTCTCACTTAACATCACACAAATCCCGCTCGTCATCAAGCCTCCTTGGGTTTTCCCTATCCTGGGATCTGTTAATAATTTACAGAAGACAGAAATAAATCACCAAAGCAAGAATGCAGAGCCATGAAAAGCCATGTCCTTTCTGATGGGGAGATATGGATTTAGAATTTCATAAACATGCCAGTCTCCCGAGCCCCCACAGGCACCCTGTAACCATTAAATTGAGCAGTAAATGTCATTGAAAATATCATTACTTGTAGCACGCTAACACATAATGTGAGGAACACGGGAAATCTGAGTAATTAATAATTACAACAGGTTTCTCATCTAAAGAGCATAGAAAATTCTGCAAATGTTTGAAATAGTCAAGCAATATCATTGTCCTTGACAGAAATGCGGGGAATGTTTAAGGTGACTCGATGACTGCACCTTTTTTCCTCACATTCCTTAGCTACTTCGTGATATCAATAATTCACTAATCCCACTATGTCATTACAGTCTCAAAAAACACCATGATTTTTTCTTTCGCTGATTCCATCTATGTATTATTAGTGTAAAATCCCGCTGGGCATCTTTGTTTTGATGTTAAATCATTTATTGAGACCTGCAGCTCCGCTGAAGAGTGCTTGTGGAAGTGACCTGTGGCAAACGCCGAATTAAAGGCCCACAAAGAAACCACTGCTTTATAAACCCTACCTCCAAAAGACGTCACCATTTCCCGACGGTCATTAACAGTCTTTAACAACTTCATGAAACAAGAGTGTAGAATATTCACCATGATGCGGTGCTGTGCCGTAGGTTGTCGCTGTAAAAATGGGGTTTGCAATAGAAGCGGCTCAAGAAATAACAAGCTGAGTGTGAGTGTTTTTGATTATTATCCTTTAAACGAGAGTATATGCCCTTGCCTAATTGACTAGCATTGTGGTCTATTCCACTTTTACTGTGCGCTCCAACCGTTTCATCCTTTATTTGTGGCGGGGGTGAAGTGGATTAGGGCTCTGGCACTGGCAGCATTTCAATGTGCATTTCATCTATTGATAAAAGATCAACTCAACCGCCACCAAATATAAGTTTTGTAATTCTGTTGCATAAATAATAATTATGATTACCTTAACTATTATTTGTTGTTGCTATGTTACATTTCAACACAAAACTAATATGCAACCATTTTGCCTTATAAAAGTGCACTGATTTCATGGCTCCATTACCTTAGGTATTTATTTATTTATTTAGGCAAATGTGGGACCTTACCATAATATGCTGGATTTAAAGGAGAATTGTGTGTTTGTTTTAGTGTCTGTTGTGCATTAGCCTTTAATGTTAAGCTTTAAATTTGCCTTCATTAAGACATTAGTCATTTATTCATATTTTATTTATTCATAGTTTTCTGGCCTTTCATGGGTAAAGAACATATTTCCAAATGTTTGAACACAACAAAGATTTCTAATTAATGGTTTGCACTGTGTCTTCATCATCATGAGTGATTTTGGAGTAGTTTTCCAGATGAACTCTCCCCTGTTGTGTTGGAAGAATAGAGAACTGAATGTAGAACGCTGCAGATTTTATGCATGAGAATAGCATTTGAAAATACATGGTTATTATGTTGAGTCTGTGACAACTACTGAAACGGAGGCAGATTTTTGTTTAAAAAAAAACAAAACAACCTCATCTGCATGCCAAGCGTGGGTCCAGAAAATGATGGGCCAAATTGTGTCAACAGACACGAACACGCCCTGGCTTCACATGGCCCACAGTGCGCTGTATGCGCCTCGGGTGTGCAAAACGCTTTCAGAAAACGATTCAGATTTATGTGCTATTATATGCGGGCTTTCATCGCACGATTTGAAGGAATAAATCAGTAATGATGGATGGTTTAAATGGGGATCACTTTCATGTTTAGTGCCCTTCTTTTCTTTTGCCAGGGTGGAAGTGTCACAAACAAAGTTCAGAGCATCTTATTCTCATTTGCTTTCCAGTCCAAACCAGGCTATATGATGATATGATGATAATTTTATTAGCACTATTGCTTTTAAGCACTAAATGCTTTAAAGTAAAAAGAAAAGAAAAACTGCCAGTAAATCTGATGCCTTTACATGAAAACATGCAAAACGCTAAAAAGGTATTTTAGAGGAATTTGTTTAAAATAAATTTAGCACAATGTGCTAAAATCAGCCTAGTGATAAATATAAAATATTTTATATTACATGTGCATATTGTATGTGCTATAAATCCTGCTAAATATTATAAATCACTGTTTAATGAGGACAGATTATATTTTTCATTGTATTTAAGGTTTACATTTTGTGTGTGTGTGTGTGTGTGTGTAAGGGGAGGAAAACACACATTTTACTAACTGAAGTTATTAAATTTATTTTTTGAGACGCTCAGAGATTCATGGTCATCTCTACCAATAAACTAACATGTTTAAAACAGATGAGCATGCATTACATTTCATTATCTTTCTTCCCCATTATTCCTGTGGGTGGTGGTCAGTTACTCACAGGTTATTTATGGCTGAGAGGAACTTTTTTCTGGGGTAATTAATAACGACTTAACTCATCCCAGTCCAAGTGCACTCATACTTCCAGGAGAGATGGCAAAAAGGCACAGCCCAGGAAAAAAAAAAAAACACACTGATGATTTGTACATCCATCCACCTTTTTTTTACACCCGCCGCCCCTTTACTTACAGATTCAAGTTATCCAGCTTGTAAGAGCCGAGTGTCATCCACATGGAGAGTGTTTCAAGTATATTTTTTTATTATACATTTAAAACACAATCCATTTTCTAGACAAAAAAGCAGCACTGAGGTAGGAAAAAAATATATATTCAAATTCAATACAGCAGTATTAGTTCTCAGTACTTTTTCCCCAGAATTCCTTGTTCCATCAGAACTCCGCTTGTATTTTCTACCCGTCCCAGGCAGGTCTGGACAGCCTCAGCCGCTCGGCGGGGTCACATTCTGGTGCGTGGCTGACCCCTGCTCCTTCCTGTGGCCTGGCCTGCGAATGCAATGTCAGGTGTTAGCTGATACCTCTTTTTTACAGAAGATGAAAAAAAAGAGATGTAAGGCGAAGAAGACGGAGCGGGCGGAGGGGGTAAACTTTTAAAGAGTCTGTATTAAAGCCAGGGATGCATTAGCGTGTAAAACGGTTTTGAATTTGAGTGAGGGTCGAAGGTGAAACTCTTACAGAATGCAAAAATAAGTGTGGCTCAGGTAACAGCACTAATAACACCACATCTTGTATATAACTCCCTAGAGTGGGGCGAGAAAGGGAGACGGCGAGGAGGAGGAGACAAAGCTGTGGTTTGCACATGGGACATGTCCGTCTGATTTTGGCCGACTCGGGAGGAGCTCTGTGGGAAAACAGACCCAGCCCCTCGGCTACTCTTTTACGACTCCACCTGAAGGATGCATGGGGGCATGCTGGGGGCACGCCGCTCCTCCGCTGGGGACCTCGGCGAGCCCAGAACCGTAACACGCCCAGAAGAAGTTAGCATTTCAAATCAGTCCTCGTGGATGGATCTCTGTACCCAGCTTGATATTCCATCAGGTCCAACGAGGAAAAGTAAACAGGGAGTCAGCGGAGCTCGTCCGATGAGCTGGCCGGGATTCTTTCGAGTCCCTCGAGCTTAAAAAATTAGGTTTTCCTCTCGTGGAACGGGATGTATTTCTCCACTTAATGAGGAACCCATGAGTGATCACGCATGTGTTCGTTGTGATGATCTTTGCAAGCTTAGCTTTCATTCAGAATTTGGAACGTAGATGCAAATCTCCGGAGAAACACAAATATGCCTCAGCACAGAGGGTAAATTTACCAACATCCCATCGAGTAAACACGGTATTCTACTTTACTGGAAAGCGCTGGCATGGAGGTGAGCTTTTGAAAAACTTCATTTTATTTCTCTTCAGGACCTTACAACTCAAATAATTACAAATTATTACAGAATTATTACAAAATCCGTGATTATGAGCCTATGCAGATCACCCCAGTTTCCTGGCTATTCACAAAAGTCTAAATGCGAACAACAGGGCCTTGGGGAAATCTGTGTCTGACAGCCGTGCAGAGGGGCGGACTTATTGCAGGTTTTCGGAGTTTAGCAATCACTTGGGAGCTTTGGAGCGTTCCATTAAATGAAGCAGTGATTTAGAGTTGCAACAGAGCATCAAAAATCTGATTTTGGTTCAGCACGGTGGACATGAGAGGGATTTTGCCCTCGTGCCGTCTGCGCTCTTTCTTGTGGGGAACGGCCTGGAAGCGCGGCACTTCCATCTCATGTGGAAGCCGTTTGCGCGCCAAGGAAGTTTATGCACAATCAACCAATTACTCATCTGTAAACTCTCCTTCATCCGCTCTGCGCCCCAAAAATGATGACAGCAAAACATGCCCGTCAGCCACAAGTCGCCCCTCCCACCGCAAGCTCCGGCGCTTTCTTCACTTAATGCTGTTTGGGTTGTAGCGATAAGCTCATAGGAATAAAAGAGAGCTCAACATTTCAACATTTTGACCTGCGTGTGTATGTGTGTGTGTGTGTGTGTGTGTGTTGTACCTGACTGAGTAAACACCCCGAGTTTATGAGAAGGGCACACCCCAGGGTTTTGGCTGGGATTTTTGTGTATGAACGCCTTCAACACATAAAAACGCAGGGGTGAGAGTGGTTTGGTTTATTTGTGTTTACAGCAGGGTGGGAGCGGGAAGACAGACCTGCGGGGGGGTGATTTTTTTTTTTTTTATGATTCAAAGGAGCGTATCAGATATTCCACCCTGCATGGTTGGTCTGCGTACCACACACACGGACGCCTTAGATCTGTCAGTTTTCAGCCGAATGTGGCACACACAGAGCCACATTAAAGCACATGCACACTTCCACCACATACATATTCATTCGGGCCGATCGAACAAGCTGCCTCATACATGTTAAACATGCACGTTAATCTGCATACTCCTCACTTTCAACAAAGTCTACTATACTGTTGATCTTGCACTATAGATTTCCTTTTAAACATTTGCTAACAATCAGGGCAGTTTAAAATCAACGTCTCCATTGCTGTGATTTCTTTTCCAAAATTTGCTGCTTTAACATAAATGAATGCTTAATTTTTCTTCACTTCCTGTGTGGGGGCCTGTCCTCTGATGTGAAATTCAGAAGACTTCAGGTTTCTGTGCGCATTTAAATTATTTTCTAATAGAGAGATGCTCAAATGCGGGAGTGCAGTGGAAAGAGGGGAATTCAGGCTTAACCAGATTAAAATATTTATCATAATCATTTTCGCTTTAATATTTTGGTGCATCATCTGAATCAGTGAACATTTAAAAAACAAACCCGCAGGGTTTCAGTCATTTCAGGGTGTCACCTGTCACTCCACAGCTGAGCCTCTTTGCCAGACGTTTGTCAGAGTTTTAAATAAAAATTATAGCAAGCTTTAGTTTTAACAATTAATCGTGACAAACCATGATCATTTTTAGGGGCCACAATGTTCCACTGACCTCCTTATTTGGAGCTACTTTAACCTTTGTGATGAGATGCCCAGTCGCTGTAATAAAATGCCACCGCCGCGGTGGACTGCAGGGATAGTTTTTCCTCGAGGTTCTGGCGGCTCTAGACCTGTGCTACACATCAGGCTTTGAACTTCTGCCATTTTCTTTCCTTTCACAAGAAGAATGTTCCATGCTAAGGTGCTTCTGAGACGGCACCTTGAGAAATGCCATGTGTGCCACTAACCTAACACTGCCCATGCCTGAAGAAAAACTTTCCCTAGAGTGTTTACACACACTTTTGGGGGCCACCAGATCTGTTCATGAGACTCTGGGCCCTTCTAGACTCACTGCCACGGTCGGCCCGCTCTCATCTTACCCACAATCCGCCGGGATAAGCCCCTCGGCGGGGTGTGTAAACCTGCTCTGGCCCCCGTGTGGTGGGCAGCCCGCTCTCGCATGCGGAGCACACTCGGCCGTTTCATGCCACTCCGCCGCCTCTAAAGCCGGCCATGTGTTTCCAGTGTAAGGGAAGCCCGCTCTCTTTCCTCCGAGGAGACACTTTGAAAAAACTGTTAATCTAATTCCCTCCTAAACATACATACACAGAGCTTCACACCAGTGTTACTCACTCCAAACTCCCAGGATGGTACGATTCCATCTGGATGGACGGATGGATGGAATTCCAAAGGCTATGAGGGATGGAGAGGGGTCAGACTTGACAAAAGCAACAGCCTGCCACGTGTTAGAAGCACAGACAAAACCAAGAGAACAAAAGCCATTAACCGGCCAGAGGCCACAGCTTCAGAATAGCTCGGAGCGTGTCGCTAGCTTGCTAAGTTTAAGCAGGACGCTTATTTTTAGGAGTGATACCAGTCTGAGTATTTCACTCGACAGCTGTGGCCCACTCAGGATCTTCAGCTTAAATCCAGTCATGTGCTCCACATGGTCACCTTCACAGGATTCATAGTGTGGAGACACGGGAGCCGGGCAGAAGCTTGTGGGGCGTGGCTTTGCTTTAAAAAAAAAAAAAGGTTCCTGCTCGCTTTATTGTTTTAAACACTCCAGGCTCAGATGTTGTCCCTTGTGAAATAAGTTGAACTCATTAGTTCAGATTTCACCCGCTTGCTTGCTTTAACATGCCATCAGACATGAATTATTACCCCATATGACACAGGCAAAAGGGGTGGGACGAAAATTTATAAACACGCTTCTGTTCCCTCTAATAATTGACTAAATTCATGATCAAGTTGAAAATAAAGAACGTCATTTTGATTTGTAAATGAATATTAATTATTGCACAATTCATATGTTATCACTGTTGTGGACACCATATCAATATTTGGGATTTTCTGCAATTCTGCAAGATCATATATTAGGATGTGGTGATTTAATAAGGTCACCCTTGCACAGTGAGTGGTCACCTTAGGCATCCTGCCTGCCACCAAATGGAATTTCTTTCGTACAACCGTTGCAGTTGGGGCGAAGCCAGCTGATAATAAAGTAAAGTACAGTGATAAAATGTGGATTTTACGTTTTTTGCATCTTTGCACACATCAGATATTCACACACACACACACACACACACACACACACACGCAGCTATACAGAGATCACTCTTGCAGCTGCGCTTGCCATGATAAAACGGCTTGTCAGGGTAGTGGAGGATTATTAACTGTAACAATGTGGGAGGGCTTCGGCCGGACCATCAACCACTCCCCCGAATTGTTTATACATTTCAGAGAAGGATCTGCAGTCCAAACATTTCATTTCACATAATACATGTAATGCTGAACATTTTGGGGCATGTAAAGGGGCATACCCTCAAAATGAATAATAACAGTAATGAGTAATAAACAGTAACGGGCTGCTGACGCTGCTTTTGCTCTGGAACTCCAGCTTGCTGCCATTTTCAGAGCTAAATTAATTCCTGCCTCCATGTGCCAAAAGCTGTTAGGGCTAATGGTGAAAAGCTTGGCTCTCCAGCAGCAGCTGAGGCGGAGGAGGGGTGGGGCTGCACGAGGGAGTGTGAGGGAGCTTTTTTTTTTCATATATGGAGCCAAGGTGCTTGTCCCGACCTCCAGAGGGACAAGAGGGACAAAGGCGAGCCGAGGACAGAGCATCTCCTCTCGAGTTTTTCGCTTTTCTTTCTTCACTTAGCAGGAGGCGATTAAATCGGAGCAGATAAACACGTCCCCATGGAGATGATACACGGCAGTGACACAATGCCCCATTCGGGACCACGGGAGAGGAGGAGGAGGGCGGCCTCACGTTCCCATGGCCGCCCTTTGTAAAAACGAGAGAGGAACACGGGGGCCGGGATATCACGAGACCACCGCAGGGTCAAAATGTCAGATGATAAGGGCTGGTTTTACACCACTGGACCATGACAGGTTTGTTAGATGAGATTTTAAAGGAGCCTGCCACCCAAATTCAGAAACGTGAGATGGGCTCCTGCCTGCTAAGTGCTTCTCCAAGACTTCTCCGACTTCTTATAAGTAATACTGCAAAATACAGTTTTCTGCATGCAAATACAATAGAAGACTTAAATGAATCAGCGTAGCATTGGAGCTGAATTCGGTTCAGAGGTACGCCCACACCGATCTCCTGCGCCTGAGCCAGGAAACACGAAAACAAGTAAATAAAAATAAGCAGTGAAACCGCAGCCGTGTCTGGATCTGGAGACCGGACTGCCTCGGCCTCCTCGCTCATTTCCCAGGCATCCAGCACCGGTGACAGCCATGCCCTCTCGCACCCGCCTCTGACACTTCGGAGCTGTCATCGCCGCACACAGACCAGGCGGGGAGGGGGGGGACCCGGGCGGCTACTTTTCAGCCGCGAGGCCCTGGGCTCCTGCGCCGAGGACGTCTGGCTTCTCTGCTTTCACCGGGGGGCCTGCAGGTAAACTGTCACCTCAGCAGTGGGTTACGCCACACAGCCCCCCACGGTGGGAAGATGGAGTTGTGTGCTGTGGCTTTGTCACCTCCCGCACAATGACGTCCGTTCCCACATATTACATCCTCTGCTGATGGCTGATCAAGTTTCTGGGCAAAATTAAATTTGAAAGGGACAAGAAAAAAATAAAAAAAGGGGAAAATACAATATCCTCCTGCTGCAGGTTTTATGGGCTTCCCGCCCCGGTCCATGGCCATTATTCATGCCTGTTGTTGAGGTGATATCCTGGTGAGCACAGAGCATCGTGGGGTCACTGTGAAATCTCCCTCAGCGCTTGTACTTCCCAGATTTATTCCTGTGGATTAGGCTGGAGAAGCACATGCTGTCGGCTCCCACGGAAAGACGACCTGGTTACTGCGGTGTCACAAATATGACTTCTTGCCCCGGTGACTCCTAAAATTCAGCACCTCTCGCTCCCTTCATACTTATTTTGATGAAGCCTTTTGTAAAAGCAGTGGTGGAGAGTAAATGTTCTGTACTGTACACATTCTTTGTGGGGAAACTATAAAACAATGCAATGCAGATGTGACTGTCATGTGTCCCTCTTCCTATTATAGTCAGTCCATGCAAAGAAATGTACAGATGCGTTACATTAAATAAAACCTTTATTAAATCCAACTTTTTATTCATTTTAAACTTGGAACTTGGCCTCAGATCCTCTGATGGTACCAGTGCGGGACCAGAACGAGAGCGAGTGTTGGAAGAAAAGAGAAACCCCGGTGCAATTGGATGCAAGGAGGCAGGTAAGTTTTCTTCGGTTTAATCTGCGAATGTGTGTCGGCGTGAGCGTTAGGGCAGGATTTGGGAAGCACAGGATGGTAAGGCGATGATAGGAGACGAAACAGGAGAGATCTTACTCTTGGGACGATGTGATGGAGAGCTGAGTCGAACTGACAAAAGCCAATCAATGATGGCAGTGGCCATCTTGCCAATTTATGGGAGTCACGTTGCCTCATCTCCACGTTGCTCCCGGTCACATGGATGGAATCATGTGACAGATCCTGTCTTCTCAGGGCCATTGTTCGAATGGAAACTGTTTGCTTTCAACGTTTTTGTGTTCATGACCATTTTGATTGACATCAGTGGCAAATAAATGTTAAAATTCTATTAAAATACTGCCATTAGAGTCTTACCACCTGAAGTTGAACGAGCAAGAGTGCTCTAACAAAAATGATATTAAAGATATTAGAAGACATTTATTCACATAGAAGATTGAAGGGAATGATTTTAATTGAGCAACAGTTTAACGCCACTGTACATATGAAAATGGCATATATTTCCACATCTCAGCAAGTGTTGCATTGATCATTCTGAGTGTTGCTTGAAGTGTTACTTTGATAAATAGATTGAATTCACACGCTGGGTGCACGTAACACATGTCACCCTGACTCCTGACAAAAGGTTACAGATAGACTTGTCACTTCTTCTCTAAATAGGAATTGTTGTTTTCTGAGCCCAGTATCGCATTCCCAGGCTATTTCTGGCACCATTTTTACAGGGCTTACATTTATGAGGTGTCTCTTTAATGACTCTTAAGTCACTTCAAGTTCCTTTAGCCATAGGGCACCAGGTGTCAAGTTATCAACTGGGCTTCGTGTCACCCCTGTTATGACACTTGTTGCACTCGAGTAGAAAGAAGCTCAAAAGAGCAATAGGTATATTAGGTGACAGTGAAAATAACGTAATCCATATAGAACAAGAACATTTATCAAGTAATCCTAGCTATTCAGTTCTTTCTTTGTAATAGGTGTAACTATTTTCTCAGAAAGATCTTCAGGACATGACCACGTTATAACATTGTCCCTTTATTAGCTGGGCCATTGGTGCTGGTGATTCAGTTTAAGGTTGGACTGCAGTTGTGGAAGCTCAAATAAAATCCTCATTTTGAAGCTATGTCAATGCCAGCCTGGGTTGAGAACTCGAAAGCTGCTGTGACGTGCTCAAACATTTCCGTTGTGCACATATGCCTCCAATCAAAGCCGGTGCTGAGAATCAAGGGGTCAAAGTTGAAGCTGCTAAGACCAAAGTAAAACACGTGAAAAAGCAGATCGAAATTCTACACATGCAACGATGTCCAGATAAGGTTAAATTAGGCCCCACAGAACGAATGAAGCCACTCACCATCAAGTTACACACACAAAAAAATATAAATTACACAAGTCTAGATCTTCTAAGACCAGTTTCATTTCTTCAGCCGATTTGTTTCAGTCAAGCCAGCCAAGCTGTACTGATAACCTCTGATCTTCATCTTGAGTCTCCAGGTCTCTATCACCATCGCAATATGTGTGAGGGCCTCAACTTCCAGAATGATGCAAATCTACTTATAGCATTAGTATATAACAGAACCAGTCATTCATTAACACAGAAACGAGGCCTTCAGTGTCTGGCTTCAGCCATAATGAAAATGTACCAAGATGAATGTGATGTATTATTACAATAAGATAAAAAATGTATATAGTATAGTATAATAATACTATGTACTACTCACTCTAGTTCAGCTCAACTCACATCACCAAAAGACTCCTATGTCCATAATGACCAATTCAAAACCTGGTTTACAGTTATTTTTTTCCACAATATTTACTGAAATCTTTTTCAGCACTGTTACACACACTAAATACTAACTGGACGATTGTCTTGTTTAAAATATATATGTCTGTTGGAAAATAAGCTCTGATTACACCCCAATTCCCCAGGTCTGAGGTGACCATAACAGCCTATCAGAGTTTGAAGAATCCATTTCAAATGCTATATTTCAGCACATGCTCTTTACAAGTCCATGTGCTGTAAACCACCACAGACATGTGGATATAAATTATGACATGGCTTCCATTTCACGTTCACAGCTACCGGATGTATCCATCTGTATCATGTGACACGCAAGAATTATCTTCAACAATCACACAAAACAGTAACTTACCCAAGGCATCCCCATAAACAAGCTTTTCTCATGACAGTCAGAAATTTCACAGAAGATCAGAAACATTTCTTAACCCACAACATTGCAGAAATATAGTACAGCTGCTAATCGGTTTTAAAATTGCAACTAAGTATTTGCACATTTTGCAAAGAATTCTGACAAGACAAACCCCAGTTCTGTGGTGATCATAATGGCTTATCAGGGTTTGCAAAATCCATTTCATATGCATGTGTTTCTGACTTTTGCATGTTCCCCAAGAGTGTCTTTTGATGTCCGCTTGAGTGGCACATTAAATGAAAGCCATACTTCATGGGAGATTTCAATTAGACACATCAGTCACCACTGGGGCTGTTCGCTGGACACTTTCGACATAAAAAGCCCCTCTGTTAGTACGATATTTGTCCCACTTATCATGCGATGGGTCCCTCACCACCCCATGTTACAGGACATTCCATTCAATAATATCTATCAACAGCAATAAAACAACCCACTTCAGTTGAGTCCACGCTCCATCTCGGAGGCTTTCCCAACTCCTGTTTGGAAACACATGGCCCTTCAGATGGAAGGATTTAATGCGACCCAGGCCACAGATGGATGGGGTCCTCCTTTCATCAGTCTACCTGCCTGGCTTTCTCAGGCTTCTACAACACAGGTGGTGGAGGGGACATGGGTGTAGGAAGAGAGGAGCATTTTCACTTTAGCCGCACGAATCGGCTGAGCCTCTCACAGGGAGAGGAGCCGTCAGTCAGTGGGTGTAAAAGTCAACACGTCTTGCACTGACCCCGCCACAGCCTTCAGCGCCGAAGCTTTGATCTCTCAACTGTCGGTTAAAGACCACCACAAACGCGCGGGTGTAAGCGATGATACGGCTTCACCTTCATGTTCACGGCTACCGTGTGTTTCCATACGTATCACATGACACTTGGGAATTACCTTCAGAAATCACACAGAGTAACGTGCAGATAGTAACTTTTCGCATGACAGTAACTCACAGGTCAGCATAGACTATAAACATTGTTTTTATGCTCTTTCTTTATTTTGTTTGAAGGTTACTCACAATTTTTTTCAATAGTTTGCTGAAATCTGTTCTTATTTAACAATTTAAACTGCCATATGAAATATGTGCTTGACAGAGTACAGACACAGTTGAATGTTATATCCAGGACTGTCTACGGTCTAGTTTGCAATTAATTAATTGCAATTAATCACGACAAATTCCTAAGACTAATGCTTGCTATAATGCAAATATCAATTCCAGAAACAAGTGTGAGAGGACATGAAGTGACCTTTATAATAGTATAAATGCACATGCATAAGATGCACCGTTTTTCTATAACTAGAATGAATTGTTCATCTATATGTTAGATCCCAGACAGGAAGTAAACTAAACCCAACTGCTTTCAATTTGTTAATAGCTTTAATTTATAGTAAGGCATTAAAAATTCAGAAATTAATCAGAGCAGTCAACATGTTTTTGAATGCCCTGCTTTTTATGGGTGTGAATTGTGTCTATAACCACTTTCGTGTGAATCAAATGAGCATCTTTTCAGAAGAACTGAATCGCCCTGAGCGAATCCATTACTGTAACCGAGTACCCGTGAAAGTGTGTCTCCATAATCCCCAGTTTCCTTTAGACTATCTCTCTGACTGTGTGCTTTCTGGTTTCCTTATTTTAGTTTATTTTAACTCGAAATCGCCCACCTGGGCAAGTTTGCGCCATTTCTGCAGTCTGATGTTCTGTCATTCATAGGTGAGTCGACCCCGATGACAGATAAATGAAAACCATACGCCAAACCATCCTGCCTTCCTTCCAAGCTCTGTTTGGAGATGCATCTCTTTAATCATCTCGGCTTCTCTGCCCTCTCTCCTGCCAGAGTTAATCACCTTGTTGCAGTATGTCAGTCAACAGACAGATCTGGAAGGACATTAGTTCTGGGGAGCTGCAGGAACATGTAAAAGATCAGCTCAGGAGTGATTCAGAGCAGGAGTGCTTTCTGTCTGTCTGGCATTTGTCATTTTTGCACATTAAAAAAGAAGCAGGTACTGGAGGGAAAATGCGTGCTTTGAAATACAGAATGGATGTCATTCACCTCATTTTTAAACGTGTGTCCCTGGTGTCTGGGGATGTTTCACATTCTATTTGGTTTCTTAAAGCAAATGTTTTATGCATATACATATAATCACCCTGGCCATTGCTCTTGCTTTATCTATGTTTGTGTCCATATTACAAGGATGGACACTGCGGTTGGGTGAAGCCTGGAATCTTCCATTCGATTTAAACATTTACATTTACATTTACAGCATTTATCAGACGCCCTTATCCAGAGCGACTTACAATCAGTATTTACAGGGACAGTCTCCCCAGAGCAATTTAGGGTTAAGTGTCTTGCTCAGGGACACAATGGTAGTAAGTGGGATTCGAACCCGGGTCTTCTGGTTCATAGGCGAGTGTGTTACCCACTAGGCTACTACCACCTTCTTTAAACAACCGTGGACGGATGACGCATGTTATTTTATGACTAAATAACACCATTACGTCGTAATATTTACTCTTATGAGCATTATTACTGTAACCTGACACACAATCAAAGAACTGTGGCATGTGTGGATTGATGTGTAGATCTGAAGAAGAAAGCATGACCATCTAGGAAGCACTTTGTTATTTAAGATGTCTCATTTGGTGACTTTCATCTTCAGCATGAACACATTCCTTTGAAAAGGACATGTATTTCGATCTATCAGCAACAAGTGTTTCTTTTTTGCTTTCAGATATGATGTACCCTTATCTGGACATCATGTAGAACATGTCATGGGCCATATTGTTTTGTAGGGGGATGTAAACTGGACGGGATCGGTGGTGTTATACATGTTGAGGTAGAGGGTGGCTCCTAGCAGGCACAGCATTTCCACATGTGCGTTCAGTGCAAAATATGAGTAGCATTCATAAATCCGCCCTCAGAATGATGGAGGTGGACAGAATCTTTTAAAAAATGAAAAGAGTAGCTGACTCAGCTTATTTGAAAGGTTACGTGAGCCACGCCAGTGTAGACATAGTGAGTAACAGAAACTTCTGAACATGCACATCTGATGCTTGAAATGAAATACCGGGGTCTCAGTGCTGACAGACCCTTATTAGAAGATCATAGAGGATCATAGTACAGCAGAAGGTTTCAGTAGGAGCCATAATTCTAGAAAAGCGAAGCCTCTGACCAGACCTTACATGAAGATCATGTCCCATGATGCCACATGAGGACTTGTCGTGCAGTGATAGCCTTCATAAACTCTCGAATAACAACAATTTGTTGGACTAGGGAGCTGGATCTGAGCAGAAACCCATATTTCCAAAGTGAAAACTCAACTCCTTTGAAGCACAGCACCCCTGCACCGGCGTGATGGAGCGTTTTTCATTTCTCGTATTGACGGCCGCAGGTTTAAATCATCCTGAGTGGGGAAATGGCACGAGTGAGAGCTGCAGATCATCAGGCTCCTCTCATTTTAAATAAATTTAACATAATTAAAAATTGTGTTCTGGGTGACAGAAACAACTGCACAACAATTTATTTATCTATTTATTTATTTATGTGAATCCTGAGAATTGAACTTCCACTTAGCGTGTAGCATTAGCGCCTGGTTTGAAAATAGTGCCCATGCTAGTCTCTGATGTAAGCTTGGAGGACAAAATGCCTGCGTAATATTCTCAAGAAACTTTATGGTGTCGGGGTAGATGCATAGATTGCCCGGTATCTGTACATAAATCCAGCGGCCGACACTGATGACCCATTCCTTATGTCCAGATCAAATATTTTCAGAGTATAAACATTCTTTATTTTTCCATGAGCGGGAAGAAAGAAAAACAGCATGCAAAGCAGGATCGGTGTTGGGGAACCTCGGCCTGGTCTACAGGAGAGAACAAACATTTTTTTTTTCTTAACGGGCCAATTAGGCCAACCCTGGAGAGGCTCGGGGTTGCTTGCCTTGGCCAGGGGGTGTCGAAAGATATATGTAATTCAACTGTCGTTCTTCAAGACTGAACTTTTCTTCCCTGCTTTGTTTAAGGCAACTTCAAAGCAGCAGGCGTAAAGCACGGGCTGGGTTTTACTGAGCTGCACAGCCTGATCCCGCGCTTATCTGGAAAGGGATACGTTAAAGGGGAAAAAAGAAAAAGGCTACACCAAGATCTGCTTGTATCTTGCATCCATCAACATGAAGGTTTTGATCCCTTGTGATGGACAGAAGTGGTCCAATCCAGGCACGGAATGCTGCAGAGGAGACGGAATTTTTTATTTCTGGTTTCAAAACTTTGCAGCAAAGTCCAAAAACAAATTTGTACACTTTAGCTAGAACATTTCTGTGTTTTAGATGTGGTAAAAAGCTTTTTACGTTTTACAGCATTTAGAAAAATCTTTCAACAGAACCAGGATTTAAACATTTATTGGCCATGTTACAGATAAGCCATGAATGTGACATCTTTATTGCTCCGATTATTTTTCTGTCATCAACTAAAGCTGTTTTCTTTGGCAGACCTACATGGTCTGCTTGCTGAGGACAGTTGGGAAATTTTCTTTTGAGGATTCTGGACTCTGCCAGATATTTGTGGTTTTGGTTTTATTGATCTCTAAATGGATTGTTTTCCATTCACAGACATCTTCATACACGTTCGAATGGACTGAGATCAAAAGAGCGCAGCAATAGACCAAAAAAAAACCTCACAGCCTCACAGTATTAATATCGATACGAGATACAACTGCACATGCAGCATAGAAATATTCATTTCTATATTCACAGTCTACGAGACCGATCCAGTTGATGACGAGGTGGTAATGATCTACGGAGCTGAGGTGGGTAAGGTGTGCTGAAGCAGTAAAGACTTTGAACCGTATGTGACAGCGGGTCCCCAGGACCAGGACTGCCAGGTCTGGTGAATAGCTGTGACCCCAATTTGGCCCTTGTCATGGTGGGCCCTCATCCTGTGAGGAGATTATGCTACAGCTTTCCCATGACCCTGATCAGGATAAGTGGCTTTAAATATGGGCAGAAGAAGGATGATGTTTTTCAATTTTCGATCTTTTCTGTCTGCATGGCCTTTGATGGATGGCGGTAGGTACGAGGGAATATATTTTTGAACGTGGAGACTTTCTATCTTTCTGATTTGTCAGGTGAAAATGGCAGTATGTGTTACTTGAACAGTAGGCTCTTTGGATGATGTTTTTCTAGTCCGAGCTACATGCTAAGTATGAGGTTTGTTTGCTAGTGTAAGGTCAAAGCATTTATTTAAAAATGAGATAAAACATTAAATGGTTTTGTATTACTGTGGTTAACATTCTGTGTTGAATGGAGTTATTTGTTTGAACGGATGGCAGGCAAAACCACGACTTACAAACAGAGGAATTTAATGGCACAAGGAGATCTCACACTGACCCAAGACATGAACACACGAAACAAAGATAAAAGATGAATGACGGAATGAGGACGGGACACAGCAGGGATCCAATATTACACTAGTAATCAGACAATACTCCAGCCTGGAAAACGAGGAAATGTTCGGAACGTGACAGTTGTAATAAAGGATGCTGAACATCCAGTTCTGTTTTTTTATTTGAATCTATCTGTCGTTTCAATATCTGTCTGAGCTGTCTGAGGATGGCGGTAACTACGGTGGAAGGTCAAAGGTCGTCAGGGGACGGCGAGAGGACCAGTTGCCACCGCAGCTAGCCCACACCACAAGACTGGATTAGAGGAAATCTCTCACTAAAAAGCGCCTGGAAGCAGGCCGGGCTCGGGCGCTGATATTGTTTATTAGAATGTTGAGTACATGTGCGTGTACTGATGATGATGATGATGAGGATGCAGTCTTCATGCAAAGTTCCTGCCCGTTAACGAACACTGGTCTGCTTACCATTTGAATGACAGCGCTGATTACGCGGATAAACACAGCAATATGTAATACGCAGTCCAAGCCCGTGTATTTGGTTTCGTACGGGTGGTGCCAGGCTTGTTTGTAACAGAGAGACACGAGGGGGAAAGCAAGAAAAATGTGTCCATCGGAGCGCTGCTGCAGTGAATGGGACGTTTTTTTTCAGCATGAAAAGCCTCATTACCTTGTCATATCCTTCTAATTGATATTTCTGGTGACAGCTGAGTGAAGCGTTGGCTCAGCATCATATCCCATCTACACTAAAACAACTTTTGGCTTTGGCCAGGACGGAGAGGGGTGTAATGTTTCCGACACACAGAAATCTGCACGGCGCAGGGAGAAATTGTTTTTTAAAAAATGGATTCATTAACAGAAAGAGAAAATATTTTGTCAGAGGAAGTTAGTTCTCCATCTTCCCTCAGCTGTCATCCACAGAAAGTCAGAGCGGCCGCAGTGAAGGTATTCTTCTACAGAACCCTCACTAAGCATAACTGTGATTTATGGTTACGTTACGATCAGCTGAGGATTTATCGCATCGAGGTGTGAGAACCATATGGGTGTAATTGACATTTTGGGAGCAATGGAGACTTTCTGCTGGCAATGGAAGTGAACTATTTTTTTCCAGAACTATTAAAGAAAAAGGCAAAGGACTTAACACTGAATGCACAGAAGCAGTTGGTGCAAAAAAAAAGCTCCGGTGACAATTTTTTAAATAAAATAAAAAACAATAAATAAAAGTCTCTGAAGAATGTGTGTACTGTCATCGAGTATTTAAAGAAAGGTGTTTTTAAAATGAAATCAACACTTACGGCCATATGGTTCGCATCTCTCGATAAGGTAGTTGAACTCAGATAACCTTCGTTGGCTGTGGTACTAATCCTCCATCCACTCCACCCATCATCATAACCCACCTTCAGTCTCATCACTAATATTCATTCATCATTCATACCTGCGCAGGCCTCTTCAGATCTTTTTCTCTGTTCCACCACAAGTGCTAAATGAAATGAATCAAGTGAAGCAGCTGTGGAGATCTTCAGTGGGCTTCTATACATCATCATCATCATCATCATCTGAAATGTCAAAACTCAGCGGCGATCTATAACTACAAACAGTTTTAAATTACTGACCAACCTACTCAACCGCACAGTCCTCATTTCATATTAAGAATCGCGTGACTCTCCACTGGGATGCAGTCTGACAAAAGATTATTAATTTAGCCAATTTTGCTCCCAGATCACTCTCGTTTTAGAAACGATCACCAGGGGGAAATCCATTTGGCCTTTTGTGTGATGAGACAGATTAGAGATTTTGTTACCCATTGTTAGTCCGGGTTATTCTTTTTGCGCTTTGGAGTATTTCCCCTCCTGGTGTCAATTACATCATTCATGGCAGGTACGGGTAATGATAGAGAGCAAGTGACGAGAAGTTAATTTAACACAAAGTGTTAACATGAGCTTGAGAGGGTGTGCTGTGGTGATGTCATCCCCAGACACAAATCTCTCGGGGTTTCTTTTCACAGGGTTGGGGGTGTTGTTTATGTCACGCAGGAACCGCTGCAGTTCACAGGTTTTACCTCTTCCGCAGTTCACTCCGGCAGAATCGTTGCCACCTATTAACTGATTTAAAATGAAGAGTATTAGCTCGACACTGAAGGCCGTCAGAACCATCGCCTGTCCAACACAAAGCACAGTGTAAAAAAAGGTAAAAAAAAAAGTTCAACAAATGAGGCATGTCAAGGTCGGTCCAAGCCTTGACCGTCACCAGGCAGTGGGAAAAGATGGCTCTGGATGAAAGGGCTTGCTGAAATGGCAACGTTTCCCAGTCTGGGTGATGCCCAAGCAACCTGCTGTCTTGCAAACAGAGCGCAGTCTGGGCCGCTTTGTAGCCACGCAAGACCCGGGGCCCGGCTTCACATCAAGGAGGGAGAGCGAGTCTCACGGCGCAATGGAAAGGCGGTGCCTTGCAGATACCGTGGCAAATCTGTGGTGCTTGGCCAGACTCATCCGTCAAAGAACAGCTCCAGCGTGGCTGCGGAGGATGACTGCATCGCTCCCGCGGCTGTACCCCACATGCCGCAGGAGCCCAACACGCGCCACATGTTTAATTCAACGTTGAAGGTGCCTGGTCTATAAAGCCTTATATAGACACATATGACGCTATAACAAATGAGTAAGTGTAGGCCAGGAGCTAGCTGAGGTGAGGAGGGGGATTTTGCGAGGTGCTAGGTGATGAGGACCAGAAATGACTGGTATGGGACGCCCTCATGCAGTCATGATGAAGGGGTTACCTTTGTAAACAAGTGTTAATAACTTTTGTGAGCGCGGCCTCATAAAACTGACATTCGCAGCAGATGAACGACTAGAACCTCGCGCATGTTAAAGAGACACGTTTACACATTCTTTCAGCGTGGTTGCCATGGCATTGCTGTCACCTGCGGCTCTGGTGTGGCTGTGATCGGATGACGTGACACAGAGAGCAGCCAGGACCTGCATCTGCCTTCCCAGGATTCACAGACACCTGCCTTGGATTAGCTCTCGGGAAGGACAGACAACACACAAAACGAGTCCAGATTAGAGGAATAATTGCATTTTATCCAGCAGCCAAGAACACAATCCCCTCTGTTTGGATATCAAAAAGACTTTCTTCCCTGCTTCGTCCTAACTGGATAGCAGCCCAAGCCTATTGCATCTGCTGAAAATCACATGACTGACCTCAGGGGTGACCTGGGAAGGCTGAAGCCTTTTAGCTGTTTACTTAAAACTGCTTGACGTTAGACTACAGCATATCTACATGAAGCGTGCCACTATTCACATATCTGAACCTGAGAAGGTAACATTCCCGAAAGTCAGACACACTTGCTTATTGGTTAGGAATCTTTGGCATTTAACCTTCGAGTCTATGAGCTTAGAATTTCTAGCACTATTTCTAGCAAATATTCAAATATTAATTTATCTGTATTCTTTAAGTCAACAGCAGACTCATAGTTGTGTTTCTCAAACCATTCCTGAACCCCATTCCCGATTGGGGAAAGGGTGCAGTAGTAACATGTGAAGGTAGGTGGTACTTCCTAGTAAATAGGGTGCACCCTATTTATATTCACATAACCAGGCCAGCTTCCGATGCTCAGTGGCATAAGTTGGTGCTTTTGGTGGTGGTTGCATGTAAACCTATTGCAGTAAAAGGTGGCTGTATCAAGTATTAATGCTCACGGTCTGCTTATCCTCATGCAAATCCCATGTAGCATAAATATATATATACTTGCATTGTTACATAAATAATATGGTGTGTAGCGTGTCATTGTTTACTTGAAAGAAGTCTGGCAGTTCAGGTAGGGTGTATGAATGTTTTTTTGTGGGTACATACATTCTTCCATAAGGTGAAAAGAAGAACATTGAATATAAAGGATATTGGTATTTTACGGGGTATCTATTTTCCCTTCTGCCTTTCAACTTCACCTCTTAACAACACTGCAAAACCCTAAAGAATTAAAAGAGGGACTTACATTTTTTTTCTTAAATACTGTTTGTGGCATTTCCCCTTGTCTGCATATTCTTTGGCCAGTTAACAGAATTATATATGAAAGGCCGTGTGAGACGTTGCCAAAGCTGTCAGCACAAAGCCTTCCTCATCTGCCGGGGCGAAGACACGTCAGTTTGACACGAGTGCTGCTCTGGGCAACCTCACATATACAGTCTCTTATTCTCACATATTAGGGGAGGAAAAAAAAAAAAAAGTGTACAGTCACTTTCCAAAGCCATTTTCCAAACAACGTTGCACTTGATAAGACAGGAAATAAGCAAGAACATGTTTTTTGTATTATAACTGATGGACTTTGGTAAGGTTAAAACCCATAATCGGTGCATAATTGTTTTCCCACAATGAAGACATGAGGCACTGGGGTGGGGGAGATCTGATAGTCATCTGATCTGAGATTAATTCTCCTGAGAAACCTTTGTTGCAGAAAGGCAACAAAGAAAAAAATGTCCACAGATTATTGATTTGTTTGCAAAGAAGATAATTCCGTGTTTTGTTAATGCTCTGATATTTTATATAGGTGGCTGTTCAGTACCGTGATGTACTGATACACCATTAGATATTAAGATGAGAGGTAATATGGTTTTGAGTCTTCACTCTGTTGCTACAAGCCATACGCTCACTTGAGTTGCATTTCTTCACTCACATCACATTACACACAGACACATAGATGTCTGCATATTTGTCTATGATTAAATGCATTTAATTAAATGAGAGCAAAAAAGGGTAGTTTGTAAACAGACATTGCTTATGGTACATATGGTGCAAAAATGTACAGTTGAAAAGAAGAAAGATCAGACAGGTTGCCATTAAACTATAGTGTTTAATAAAACATTCGCCGTACAAAAAGTATATGTACAATATCATACGTTCATTACATGGAAACCACGTCCTTGCATCAACCTTAAATATAATACACATTAGCCTTACACATTGTTGTTGAGAGACACCATCTACTGGAATCAAATTATTTGCACATACTTGGCCAATAAACACGATTCGGATTCTGAATAGTGATCAAACCACAGTACTCAGTCCTGATAAAAAAAATGTGCAGGCATTTTGGAGAGTAGATGGTCAACTTCCATCTTTCAGTCACATGCTCTCTGTACATCGAGTGTGAATTTCAGATTCCTAGGAATTCACTCAGCTGCATGTTGTTGGCAATATTTATTAAGCATACACTGACAGTTGAACAGACAGACATGAAATAATTTTAAAAATGCAACTCAAATTAGCTTAGCATGGTGTAAACACAGAGTGAATGATATCAACTCCATTGAAACAATACATTTCAAGTAATGAGTGAAAAACATGGTGATGCTGAGGAGAGAATGTTAATGATTTGTGGTCAAATAGACAATAAAAAATAATAATTCAATAACGCAACATCATGTCACTTCTTTAAACAGCTACAACATTTTTAGAGACAATCAATCAATTTGACTTTAACAAAATGCTCAGAGTATCTAACATGTCTGCGGCATCGCAGTTAATAAACAATAGCAATATCACCCCCTATGAAACCTCAGAATGGAATTGATTTGGAATGGAAAAGGACATCAAGTTCTTTCTACCTAGGGGATAGATTGTGTTTTTCCTAAAAATCTCTTCCACAGTGTAGCTAGACATTTTTCTTTTGCATCATTTTTTTGTACAGAGCTTTCTGTGTTTGATCTAAGTGTAACAGTTAAAACATGGAAAATATGGCAATATTAGATGAAGTTTGTCACATTAAAAGACACAACATAAAACAATAAGCGCATGGAATCCCTGATGTGTTGCTTGTGACGTGGAGTGCTATTCCCAAATCCTTCCTTCCGTCTGCTGTCTAATAATCTTGCGCAGATTATGTTTCCTTTTTTTCCTCACTAATCTTGACTCAGCAAATCACACGCAATCTCTAAGAAGACAGCTGCTACCACTGTTCACCTAAATTTTGCAGGGCGATGCTACGTGATGTTGCCATCGCCTCCAGATACTACACCGCAGAAGCAGGCGATCTTCCTGGTATTGGCGAGCTGGAGAGGAACAGTGCAGACAGATGTCCAGGCTCCCTCGGTGGGGAGAACGTGCGGTTATACGTACGCACGTTTGCCCCATAGAATCAAACTTTGCTATTCCGTCTCTTGTTCTGAAAGCCTTGCATATCCCTGAATTTACATGCTACCTCTTCTTGCCTCCGATGCTTGTAACATTTTACTCAGCGCTTTGCGACTACCTCTTCCCAGTTATCAGTGTGCAAACCCTCTATGGTGGACACCCCTGTCAGGCTTAAGCTCCTTCTGCCCCTCCAGCTGAAAAGCAAGAACCTTTGCCCTCCCCACATTCACCTTGAAATAACAGTCACCAAGCTTTTCACCACAAACATTCATTTTATTTCATTTAAAGGATTATAGAAATGCTTAGGCAAGTGCAAATTGGTCATAGTTCCAGATATTTCCTATTAAACGTATCTGCCTGCTCTCTTTACGCAAGTGCCCTGCCCATGCCTTGCTACCATCAGTCTTAGCTCTGTCAGCTGTCACTTGTCTGTGTTCTTGCGAGGTCGGCGAAAGCTAGACATGTTCTCATTCAGTGCAAAAATGCGGCGGGAGAACTCCTCGAACCCGGCATCCAACTCACCCAGCACCTGCTCATCGCACTCCACAGCCACTGCGTGCTCCACAGGAATGCAGGGGAAGTCCTCTAGCCGCGCCCCTCCCCCCAGCCCCAAACCCAGTCCCAATCCCAAACCCAAACCCAGCCCTGTGGCCTCTGTGCCCATGATCTCCTCCGCTTGCTCCACTGAGCAGCACACGTCCGCACCCGTGGCCAGCAGCCCCTCACCGGGCACCGCCGATCCATTCATGGTCCCAGTGTGCTGAGCTGGTGGCCCTGCCACACCCAGACCCACAGCGATGAGGTGGGGGTCAGATATGCTGCTGATGTCAGTGGCTTCTGGCTGATCCAGCTCTTCTACCTCTTCATCTACTTCCACTGCTTCTGTCTGGACCGCCAGTGTGTTGGACAGGTCAATGGCCCTGTCCAAGGCGGACATAATGTGGTTGTCCAAGTCTGCAGCGGGTGCCAAAGAGGTATTTGGGGCCGGCTGGGCCGCAGCTGTGTTGCAGCTGGGAGGTGGGGTCTTGTACTTCTGCTGATCAGCTTCAGAGCTGGCCCTCTTTCGGACGCCCTGCTCAGGTGAAGCAGTGCGGTCTGGACACCCTGTCTCAGACACACTGAGGTGAGTCTTCAAAGGAACTGGGATGGAGCTAGAGACCTGGTGCCTGTCACTGAGCCAGATGGGGAGAAGAAAAGAGAAAGAGAATGATAGTGAGAAACATATAACCTATTAAACACTTAATGGGGAAAAAACAAAGCACGGACGTTGAATGTAAAGAATAGGAAATATATAAATGGATTCAAAAGGCAGCCAATTTGGACCCAAATTGTTTTGACACCGATTCATGTTTCAAAATGCAAACATCTGAATGTTCGTCAGTGGCAATTCAATATTATAAGTGATGAAAACAAATTAGATTTCAACAAAGTGCAAAAACATCATATATGAAGCAAACTGAAATCTTATGCTGAGCACAAGTCAAGTGTGGCTCAATGTGGGTGATGGGACAGGCCTTTGGATAGAAAGGTCAAAGAGGTTCCCTGTGTGAAATCCAGCTTGAAAGTACTGAATTGATTTCAGAGACGTCTGGTCAGTTCGTGTGTACAGTGTGGAAAATATGACCTCAAAAACACAACTGAATATCACTGCATTTCTTTCATTGATAAACACATAATTTTATGAGGTCAAATCTGACCACAAAACTTTGTCCATAAAGAAAGATAATGTTGTCAATAGAACATTTCAGCCACAAGATTCAATGTTTATAAAAGCAACACCCGTGCTTCAACACACCCATAGAGTGAAGAATAGTCGTAACATCATGCTGTTAGGATGCATTTATCTAAAACAGAAGACAAATTCGTGGGAAATACAAGAGAAATACAGTACATGCCAAAAGTTTGGACACACCTTCTCATTCAATGTGTTTTCTTTATTTTCATGACCATTTACATTGGTAGATTCTTACTGAAGGCATCAAAACTCTGAAAGAACACATGTGGAGTTATGCACTTAACAAAAAGTGGAGACCTGGCCTCCACAGTCACCGGACCTGAACCCAGTCGAGATGGTTTGGGGTGAGCTGGACCGCAGAGTGAAGGCAAAGGGGCCAACAAGTGCTAAACACCTCTGGGAACTCCTTCAAGACTGTTGGAAAACCATTTCAGGTGACGACCTCTTGAAGCTCATGGAGAGAATGCCATGAGTGTGCAAAGCAGTAATCAGAGCAAAGGGTGGCTATTTTGAAGAAACTAGAATATAAAACATGTTTTCAGTTATTTCACCTTTTTTTGTTAAGCACATAACTCCAGTAGTTTGCAATACCACTGATCTTACAGATCTACAAAGTATAAATTATCCTGGATGTTTAAATATAATTTACAATGGAAGATTATTATTTCTATATGGAGGAGCTCCAATTAGTGAATATTAAATAGTATTCAAGTGACTCTGAATAAAAAGGCAGAAATATAAGGGTGAAAGAATACAGCTACAGCAGAAAGCCTCACCACCATGACGTGGATGTACATACATGTTTAGCCCCAGTATGCACTCAGTCCTCCACTGACAAGCTTCCCAGCTTTAAAGAACAGCCAAGGAAAAAAAGGCGGCGACACATGCTCATCTTACCCAAACTTCAGACTACCGCTGGGCATTCACAGGTTGACTTTACTATAATGTCAAACAAGGAAAATTAAATAAGAACTCGTATACTACGTATACACTCACACAAGAATCCTGTACACTGAAAAATAAAGATAAATTGTCATTTACGATCAGGTCCAAATATGGATACTTATGGATTGATACTAGGACCCATAAATAAATAAACAAATAAAAACTGTATAAATAAAAAAAATGAGCACTCAGGCACAGTTGGTCTTTTACAATGATTATGTATACAATATAAAATATAATGAATTGCCAAAGGAATCACAAGAAAGTATGCTAGTAAGGTACTCCTCCACTGAGAGCCTGATAAAACATGGATGGGGACCACGGCCACACTGTTGCACACTGCAGTTGAGACAAGATGAGACAAGTCATTTTTAGATTGGATAGAAAATTGTTATACTTGAACTTTCTGACCCTATTAAATGGGCCAAACATGTCAAATGAAGCAGGTTTACTAAGTGACTGCAGAAAGAAAGGGAGTGTGTTCATGTGTTGAAGAATATAGGCTGAAGTGAATCAGAAAGATCTCCCAAAACAGTCATAATATTTTAATGCATCATTCATTTTGTTGGACAAGTACAGCATTTAATTTGGCCAAACTTGCTGTCCTTTCCCCTCTCTCTCCCTCCATTTGCTGGCAAAAATAAGCCTTGAGGACTTGATGTCGATCCAACAAATAATAAGGTGATATAATGATTGCATTATAATGATCCCTTATGTGGTCACATTTTTGTGTGTCCAAAATTTTGTATGTGAAGTGACAAAACAAGTCTTATGTGAAAGTGAAGTGATTGTCATTGTGAAACACTGCAGCACAGCACACAGTGACAAGACAAAATGTGTAGGTAACACACTCGCCTAAGACCCAGGTTCAAACCCCACTTCCTACCATTGTGTCCCTGAGCAAGACACTTTACCCTAAGTTGCTCCAGGGGGGGACTGTCCCTGTAACTACTGATTGGAAGTCGCTCAGGATAAGGGCGTCTGAAAGATGCTGTAAAATGTAAATGTACATGAAATGGGTATCACCAACCTGAACACAACACAAGGGTTAAGCAAGGTCACCCAAAAAGAGCCAAAGGTAGGGCCATAAAAAAACAGCGTAAAAAGGAGTTCAACCCTCCCTTGCACATGAGCACACACATCACCAATAAGCGCGGTAAAAAGCTGCATTCTGAACACGTCCTCAATGCTGATTTTTTACACAGTCAGTGTCACCCAGTTCAAAAGAAGTTCACATACTGAATCAATATCAGGGAGAGATCAGACTTATTGAAAAAGTACTAAGGGGCTTCTAGAGAGAGAACAACACACAGGCAGTAAATTTAAACAGAAAATATCAATAAAAGTGAACTCATGCTTGGGTGTCCACACACGCACAAACACACTCAAACAAATGCCTTCCTCTTTGCCCAATACATCTGCAAAACACATTTGTGCATGTTTTTTTCTATGTAGCCTAGGGACAAAAATATATGTATTTTGTGAAGAAACAACCAAAAAGAAGCCAATGAAATATTTAGTTAATGAATTTGCAGTCATGCAAAATCTTTGACTTTGAAAATGGAGGAAATGTTAGCGGGCTATCACGTAGTAATCAGGCATGTGTGTTTGTTCAGTTGAACTGACTTGTGCCAGTAACACATCCTCAATGGCTTGGGGTCAGCATCTGAATCAGTCCTAACCTTATTAATTCTTGATGCACATGAAAATTGATTTCCAGACCAAAGCTGAACCTATAATCCGGTCTTAATAGCATGCCACGTCAACAAATTTTTATTGAATCTGCATGCTATTAAAACGCTTACAGTCTCAAATCTTGAAGATGAATTACAGTGAGTGCCAAGGCAATCCTCCTTTTAACATTTCAGTTTTAGTTTATTTTATAAATTAACCCAGACCCCCCATTTCACCAAATAAAATCACCACATAAAACTTACATGCTCCACCCAAAGCATTACGCCCTTTGGCTGCTGATAGGTTAACGTCTCCCATGTTTGCTTAAAAGGGTAGGCATGGTTGGGCATCACTTTCTTTCCCCCTTCCCAGTATTAGACCACGATATTCCAGGCAGTTTTGGAATTTACTAAACCAAACATTTCGTAGTGTCTTATCCGCGGACTCTGCTAGTCTATCACGTTCAGGGCGCAAATAAATTCAGGTCCAGTTCCTGCCAGGCCATGGCCAGCAGGCCAAAGCACACAGTGGAAGATAAGACCGGTCCTTTGAAGCGATGGCATTGGCAGCCCTTTTTCTCTTATGAATAAGTATGCATTCTACACCACAAAGAGCATCAAGGATGGAACATAATACACAACAGTCCGTTTTGATTACCTTCAGATTTATTTTTGCAAACGAATACGGTCATAGCCAAACCTAGATGTAATCTTGAGGGCCAGTTTGAATTAGGATTTTTAAAGGCAAATTTAAATGATATGCAGTGAATTTCCATTCTTCTGTGGATGTATGGAAGTGCTCTGCAGCGTTCTGGGATCAGGAGTGCGACAACACACACCTATATCCTCATAGAGGTTTCTTATTAATTGGGGAGAATGTGGAGGAACGTTTCTCCAGATGTGAGCAGAGCGCGCATCCTCGAGCAGGCCCTGGGGATCACTTCATTGCTCTGAACACAAATCCATCCAGACAGCTCCACAACTCCCTCACAGTGATTCACTGCGGAGGTGTGTAATGCAGCGAGTGTGCGCATGCACGTGTTTGGTATGCGCAGATGGTGGGATCCACCTCCCATTGTTTCTCATCCAATTCATAATTTTATTTGTATGAGACAGTTGGGAACGGTAGGGGATTTGAGTGTTAGGCCACAAAACCGTATGTGATAAATTGGACCAAAGGCGGGGTAACAAATAAATCTGGGCACTAGTTGTGACATAAGAGCCTGTTTTCACCTCATTATTGAATTTTCAAAATCATATACTGATATGCAATGAATAAATAATAAATAAATAAAAATAATAAAGTATTTTCTCTGATTAGAGAGTTGCCAAATCACTCTCTCATTCCGACTTTTCCCAAATCTATGCTTTAGGTTCTACCAAGCATTCAGTTCTTTCCTGTATACTTTTAGCATCCACCCAGCCACTTGTGCACTCACACCAGTATACTGGAATTATTGGAACATTTCTCTGCCTGCTATTTGAGGTTCTTTAGAAAAAAGGAATGTTGCATGCTGCATTTGTGGGAGATGGAGGAAGGAAGTCAGGTAAAGTAGCTCTGTCTGGTGTCTCAGACAGGGGTCGTACATAAAACCCCACCGCAGCATTACAGTCCTGTCCCCACAGCTGCCCTCAGTCATTCTTTTATGCATCCATATTTCACATTTCTTCTCTTAACCCAAGGAACACTAGCTTGAATTTTAAGCATGTTTTCTGGAGGGGGTGAGCAGGGAATGAAAGTGATATGAGGTTGAGGGGTATGCCTGGAGTTTTGCATTTAATAATAATCATAAAAATAAATAAATGGATGAATAATATATAAACGCATTTCCTCCATGTTTCACCGGTCACTAGAACTGCAGTCTGCAGCTGAATGAGGTCCTCTGTTCCACTCAGCTTAGCAAGGAAATCTATGAGGGTCTTAAGATCCTGACAATGCCGTAACTTATTCCATAAACCCAAAGTTTATGCAAGATGGGCACTGTTAGTGGTGGAAGCAGAGCGGGACGCTTCAGATGAGTGACTCTGGGCTTGTGTGCCTTGCCACGGGGAAGAACAAGTGGGCGTCAGAGGAAACCAAACTTCATGGTTCTCAGCAAGGCACTGAGTCAATACAGACTAGCGTTGCCGCTGCCGGACCCTGCGGTCATGTGAGTGGTCCGGATCATAGCCGTGGAATCGCTGCAACTACCTCTTCCTCCTCAGCTTTCTGATTCTCCATACATTACCAAGGTCAGGAGGTCAACCTTTCATCTGCGCCATCATAAGGGCTTCCACATCACATTATTACTTTTAGGGGACACTGGAAATGCTTTGGTTATTTTTTTAAAGCAATCCCTTTTATCCCTTTCGAAAAACAAAGGTTATTGAATTAAATGGTGCGATAGACATTTTCCCTGTTGTTGACCCTGATAGAGGGGGAGACATCAAAGCATACAGGGTCCTTAAAACCTGTAAAAGATAGAGTGCAAAGGGACTCTACACCTATCAAGCTTTCTAACATGCTCATTATGGTAAATTAATTATTACTGTCTGGCCAACTAATCAAATAACGTTGGTGTATCGGCTACGATCGGGACATGAGAGTAACTCCTAAAGGACAAAAGCACATGGCCTGGGATCTCAACAAATAATCACAGGTAGTCTATTGGTTTAGGCCATAGTAGATACACAGTTGGATGTAGTCACCAAGATTTTGAACTTTGATAACTGATAACTCAAATGTCACACGGAGGTGAAATGAGGAGCAACACTCACCAGTGAACCAGAAGCCCATGTTCCAGAAAGTTCTTCAAGTTGGGTAATGTCTGCCGAAGATCCGGAGTGGAGAGGCCATGCTGGTACCGCAGCTGGGGACAGAAGCACACAGAAAGAAAAGCATGTGGGTTAAAATCCTGGGTTCAGAAGCCCTTCGGTCTCATAAAAAGCTGGTTTGATGTAACATTTGGCGGAGAAAGAAAGAAATTGTTTTCCAAGGATCCAAGGTTTTGTTTCAATTACAACTGATAGAGAGAAGAAAAAAAAAAGGAGCTAAGAACATGAATCTTGTGGCGACAGACAGACCCGCGTTCGGCGTCCAAACACAATTCATCCTAAATGAAACATTTATTGTTACGTGGCTCAAATTTATCCTTCCAGGACAACTTCACACAAATTTACTACCCCGCGGTCCACGCGCCAGTTACAACACACTCAACATGCCATGCACTTCACGTTTATGACTTACACTACCGGTTTCCTCTGTATTTCCGAGGAGGGCTATCAGGCAGATCAGCACTGCCATGAGGTGGATGGATTTATTTTTTCAATCCACCCATATTCCAACAGGACCAATCAATCATTCTGATCAGTGCACTCCACCTCAAACACAAAATTCTGGAAACACAAAAAGATGTAAATAAGTAAGGTGGTGAGAAGAAGAATAGGAATGTGAAAGGAGAGGGAGGGAGGGGGGGGGAGAGCAGACATCTGGAATGCATGGACAAGGGGAAGAAAAACACCTCCACTCTGAACGTGGTTCATCTCACTTCCAAAATAAAACTGACTTGCCCCTCCTGGACCACAGAGGCTGATTCCAAGTCTCTGGCCCTTCCTGTCTCACTGTACTGTAGCCTCAAGCGCGTCCAGGAGGAAGCTACCAAAAATGCAGCTTGATTATACAGATGTCCCCAGACGAGCTAAGAGAACCCAAGAGAGACTTCTCAGGCACTGGTCCAGGACTGTAATCCTTACCGTGTTTCTCAACTCACAGGTCCCTCTGCAGGATGGGAGGAGGGAAAGGGGGAAAAATTAAAGAAAAAGAAAAGCACACACCTGACCACGGTGATCCAAACCGTGTGTCCATCATAATCTATAGTAGGAATTGCCGAGGTCCCAACACACACACACACCCTGGACACATTTACATTGCTACACTATTTGCACTATATTCCCACACCGACAGTGACTGAGAAGCACATGCTTTACGGTGAATAACGGAGAGCATGTGATCCTTATTCCAGCCCCGCGCCGCTGTGTGTCAGCTATGCTCCCATGGGCCGCGCCCATAATGAAGGCGCTCTGCCTCTTTATGATGAAATTCTGACGAAAAACACGATGCACTGAGGAATCGAGAAGAAACATATGTTTCTTCCTCAGCGTAAAACTGAACATTTCAGCCTGGCCACAGCTATAAAAGGATCTAGGCCAGAGCCCCTGTAAGGTATATCATACTGAAACGTAACCCGTGCAATATAATAAACGCTAGAGCAGGGGGTCATCAACCCTGTTCCTGGGGGGAACTTATCCTACACATTTCTTTCGGTTTACCCTCATTTAGCCTTCCTGTCTGAACCTACTTGTTAAGAAGCTCATTAATTTGCTGAGCCAATATGCTTATACTAGGGCCATACATGATAACGTTCTGCAGCAAGTAATGCAAAGTTGATGCGAAAAGCTGCCAATGACACCATCAGCATGTACGTGCCAGTGTACCATTACAGCTTGAGCCTCTTTCCCACACTTCTTTGTTATAGTTTTAAATAAGAAGCTTTAGAATAAAGAATTTCACAATTTTATTGTGAAATTTATTTGATTGACATATATATATTTTTGTGCGTCTGTGTGTACTATATTTTGGAATGGCTAAAAACAGCACTAGTTTAAAAATCTTTTTTTACATGAAGTCTCAAAACCATGAATTCTGGTCACACAGGAAATATGCACATCTGTCATATAAATGTGAAAATGATTATGTTCTATATGTGTTGTCTCGGTATGTGTCTATATGTCTGGAGTTTGCAGGCAAGGGCTTTTGGAAATGGGCGAGTCGCTGTATGCGGCTGCGTGTTCTCCCTCTGCTCTCCCCAGCCAGCATGGCAAAAGCCCCTTACCCGTCTGAAGTCCGCTCTCCTGGGTTTTATCGAAAGCAGATCACATTCTCAGTGGCCGGGTCAGGAGCCAAGTCTTTACTGGTGATGAAATGGCAGATGTTGTGTAGGAATAGCGCTGCTATTCATTCAGGGATAAAAGTAAACCTTCAGGTTTGACCATATGACTGCGTGGTGGTGTCCACATGCACACCAAACGCAAAGGGGTCAGGAGCAACCGGCCAAAAGCAATATTCCTCCATTTCACATTCAGATTAGACGCACCGCCTATACTTGGCCAAGGGCCTAAAATTATGTTTATGAAATCCTGAATGGGTTTTCTGTGACACAGATACTGATTAGATTAAATCGTACAGACTCAAAAAAGGTTGTGCTAAAAATACAGCGAGCCGGATGTAGCGAGACACCTAAAGAAAAACACAGCCTTCCCACAGCCTGTGTGTTTAGGGGGCCGTCCTTGTTGCCGTGGGGAAACCTGCGGTGCGTTGTGGAGCCAATCGTATCTGATGCATGATGAAAACCCTGTGGTGTGCGTCTGTGTAAGTTCATCTGCAGTCATGCGTGCTGAACGATCAGTTGGACTTGAATGGTCGCGGGGACTGTCATTTTCCAAAGCCATGTGTTGAAATGCGGCCAAGCGTGTGGAGGAGAAATGTGATAGGGGTAAAAGACAGGCGGGGGACGGAGGTGGTGAGCTCATGACATCACTGAAAACAGCCCATTGTTGGGGAAAGGGGCAAACAGAAAATAAAGAATTCCAGAGCACGCGTGTGAATATATTGCACGCCCTATTGTACGGCCTCAACAAAGGGGAGCCTTGCCGGCACGCAAGCCATTTCAGCAGCAGTCCCTTATGCCATAAAGTTTAAAGTGAGGCGTTTAAAAGCCAGATATCGAAATAAAAAAGCAACTAGTGTTTTTACATTGATTTATCTGACGCCCTTATCCAACGCGTCTCCGTAGTTACAGGGATGGTCCCCCATGGAAACACTCTTAAGTGTCTTGCTCAGGGGACACAACGGTAGTTAGTGGAGTTTGGACCTGTGACTGTGGTCTTCTGGTTCATGGGTGAGTGTCTAAGCCACTAGTGGTAGTGTTGTAGTGCCAATATGTACACCAATTGCCCCGAGCAATGATTTTCACCAAATATTTCGAAACTAGTTTGCTATTAAATGTCAGTGTTGCTTGTTGTTACTGGATTTTAATGCCAATTAAAGCTTGATTACTTAAAATCAAACCATTTTCACAGATTTTTTTATAGATATATTAACAGTACCAGTTAAACATTTGGAAAGACCTACTCGTGGGCATTTACGAAGACTAAGATGGAGCCATTTAAAAGAATCAAATGCAAAAAAAATATTTGTTATTTTTATGGCAGAAGAACGTGATTTTTTTTTTTTTTTTTTTTTAACCTTACTTATTTGAATTTAAACACAATTTATCTGAAGTCCTCCCACGTTCCTTTGCTTCACTTGATTATCACAGCATGTTTGAATGATGTGGCCCATCTAGTGAACTAGTCTTGATTGTGCACAGCTCAAGCGATGTGTGTACATGTTTACCGACTCCCAGTTCTCATCTGAAAAACATTTGAATGCATCTTAAATATATATTTTCAGCTGTTTGGTGTTAGGTCCGTGGTCCCTGGTCTACGTGAGCATGAGGATCAGGATTCTGAGTGCTCTGGAATGACCACCAGTCCTGGGGCAGGAACGGAGATGCTCTTGGCATGCCCTACAGTTTGTTCCCCCTTGTGTGATATGCATTACTCTCTTCTTTGTGTAGCACAGCACGTTAACTGGATTTGGCAAGGGTCCTGTATGCATTAGACCCCGAGCAGCAGGCAACTACACCATAACTCTTATTTCAACCTCTTCTAGCATTTGCTTGTCTCTTGTTCGCTCCTTTCTCAAAAAGCACATATAAACAAACACACAGGGTTGGCTGATTACTGAGCGAAAACCCAAACGCCAAACCCCGGGAAATGTGTGTGCAAAGAGGTGCGCGTCTGTTTCAATTAAAAGCAACAACACAGTCTCGAACACATGCTGGGAAACAGACCGCACAGTGGGCGGGCCTGGCTTCTCCAAAACGCCTGGTCATTAAAAAATTATTTCATTTCCTTAGACTTCTTGACGTCTTCCATTGAATGAATCAACACACAGTATACAACACCATGAAAAATCTGGTTCGTGCACCATCATTTTCAAAACACGGCCAGCCCCTAAAGATGAGACGCATACCTTCAGCATAATGCCGCTGTCACCACAATTCATAACGTACACTCTGTCCTCAACAGACCACAGGCTGCTCCGCTCGGTCTCAGGAGTCTCCCAAATGCTTTGTGGCTGAGATAGGATGTGATTTTTTTTTTTTCTTTCAGTCGTCCTCGAGAAAAGCAATGCTTTGTGACTCACCATGCGATTGTCAAATGCTCTGTTTGTCCTAGCTCATCCATGGAGGAAACTGTAGAGCTTCCCTGGCCAGTCTGACCTGTTATAGAGGATGATCAGCAGATGGGCAGTGTTCACTTTCTTCCATGGCTTTAAGACATCACTGCTCTATTTCCGCTCTCAGCTGGTGCTTTATTAAAAATGATTGATTCATTTGTCAAAATGCTTCCCATTTGGTAAAGTATGGAATGACAAAGCCACAAGAACAGTTACAATGTTCCTTGGTAAATAAAAAAGCAGCTCTCCCTAAACACCTGGTGAGTCAGGTCCTCTGCTTTTGTCCTCTAGACCACTTCAATTTTAAAAACCATGACATCCAATAGTCATGCTAATCCAATGTAAAACAATAATTTATTTGAAAAGAATAACTGGGTGAAATTTGAACGTCTGAATCATTAAAGAGCTTCCCATACAGCACACACTAATCCCGAGTACAAAGTGGCTCTTGTGAACACATGAGCACAATTAATAATGACAGCCAGGCTCTCAGATGCAAACAATCAAACCAGGGCTTCGCCTTTGGTCACACATAGGTATGCAGCTTGGCCAAGCAGCTCCCAGAAGGTCTCAGTCTGAGAAAAATTGCAAATGACATCCTATATGGAGGATAGCTTGCCTAATGGAGTGGTCATGTTCACCTAGGGCGAGTCAGTCTGACGAGTCTCTTGTCAGCGTCCGAATCACAGCAGTTCAGGCAGCTGATGGTGTTGAAGTCATTTGACAACCTATCTCACTAGACACACACACAAGGGATAACGTTGAGAGAAGAATAATTATTGTAGAGCTGTACCTTTTCAGCAGCAGCAGCAGCATTATTTTAGAGGTCATGACACACCCCTGAAGCAATATCTGGAAGTTGTACCATCTCGGAAAGCAATTTACATAATTCACAATCAATAATCCTGCTACTTGAGGGCTGTACAAACTAGATTTTTTAAATGTATGAAAAGACACTCTTCAGGGCATTCACCACCAGGGCTTTCCTTTTTAGCCTTCTCCCAAAAGAAATTTATCCAGGGCCTCCTGAGCATCAACCGGGAGCCAAAAGAGGTGGGGGTGCCCTGGATGGCTGCTCTCAGGTCACAGGCAGGGGGAGGTGTGCCCTCAGGTCCACCAGGCATTTCACTTACTCTTTCAGGTCACAGTCTGTCTGTTCACTAACTGAATAACGGCAACAGATTTCTACTATTCTCTGGACTGTGATAAAGCTTCTAGTTCTAACATAACACAAAAACATCTTTTCATGGAAACATCATTGACTGTTGAGTGTGTTCAAGGCATTAGAGCGTCCCATCCTTGACCTAGGCCACATTTCCTAGGCACTTACAATATATGCTTGAGGGAATGTCTACTGAGTATAATTACAAGGTGTTTTATTCACATGGACATTAACAGTCATGGTTCGTTACATCAGCACAATCTGGACGATGCACTGACAAAGATTTAAAAAGATCCACTATTATCAGATTATTAAAGATCCGCTTTTTTGCTTTTATATAGGTCTTAATGGTCCCCCAGTACTGTATCTGTTTCTTAAGCAAAATTCAGCCGTGGTGCAGAATTACAGCCACTTTGAGCCAATCCCACGATGAGGATGCGCCGTTTCCTTATGTGTAGCTTTAATTGCAAATGAGGGGGAGTGAGGCGGGACAATGAGGAGAGTGGCCTATAGAAGTGAGCGGGCATTCGGAGAAGCCACAATGTTCGGATACTTTCTTAGGGGAGGAGTGGGAAATTCTCTGGCCGGGCAAAGCAAAAGAATGGGGAGTTAACCCCATTATGACGACATAAGGGGCCAAATTCCAGATCAGACCGCCTGAGCTGCCACTCTCTGAACAGTGAATCAGAATGACCAAAACACCATATCGTGAAATATGAATTATATTGGACCTTTAATCGTGACTCGCTCTGACTCTCACCCTCTGTATATCCAATCATAGCTGCGCCCCCCCAACACAACACTAAAAGCAGATCCATATGTTCATTTGATAATCCGCCACGTCCACAGCTATCATTAGATGGTTTCCTTTAAATTCCTACATGCTGTGCCAATGTCTATTGGAGTGACCCTGAGGCTTTAAATGGTTGGCAGGCAAAACTAAGGACTGGCGTATGTTAAAAAATGTACGCAGGAACAAGAAACAACCCAACTGCTGAGGTTATTATGGAAAAACTATGCATACATTAGGCTTCTGTCCCACACATTGAGCCAGTGTGCAAAGGCCTGAATGTTTTAATATTCAATATTCAATCCCTTGGCCAATAAAAAAAAATAAATAAATAAAATACTAGAAATGATTTTTCTGCTTTTAACGACCAAGGCACAATATTTTAATGAAGGTAGGGGAAAAACCCAGGTGAAATGATGGACTAGCCTCTTGAATGATAATTCATAGCATCCTCAGATAATCTCAGGGGGTTGCACCTAGCCAACAGCCTTATGCAAAACACATTCACGTCTTGTAAACACATGCTATCGCTCAACAGCGCTCTGGCAGAGACTGTAACCTAATTAGCCATGAAAAGGGCTGCATGAAACACAACCGTGGAGACGCCTCACAGCCATTCTCCGCTCAATCTCCTTCCCCAGATTTCTGGGCACTACACTTCAGCGCGATCACAGCTGGGGGTATGCATAAAAATCGTATTACAAAACTCAAGCTATGTCACTAGAAGATTTTGTAACTGTTTGAATGTTTCTGCAAAAGTATCAGTTGTCATAGTCACAGGTTTATTAGGAATACTTGCACAGTGTGACCCAAGCTCATCCCACCACCTGTTGCATTAAAAAAAAAAAATAGATAGATATAATAATTTATAAAATTCTTGTTCAACAGCTCAATACACTGTTTCTGCTTGTTTACCCAAATTGCCAGTCATATGTTTAACCCATCTTGACTTCCAGGCAAACAACGATGAGAGAATGTAAAGTAAATAGTCAAGAGCGCGTTTTATGTGGCGTCATAAATATACTGCCGCAGACATCTCGGATTCAACAAGAGTCAGGCCATTCAGATGCAGACAAAAACAATAACAGTATAAATGTGTGTGTTTGCCTTAGTCACACAGAAGATGTCCAAATACTCTGCCTAGCAGCGGTCAGTCTGAGTCTGTCCTGTGATCTGGTCTGCTCGTCCAGAGACGCAGACTCAGCTTCCTGCAGAAAGATAGCAGCGGAGTGGTGTTTATTCACTGATAACACACTGGACACACACCACTGTAGGTAACCAGTTGAACCCTTTCGCTCAGTCCTCAAGTCATCTTTTCATCCTGCTCTTGGTCCGGAGTGTGATAATGGCTTGCAGGAGAGACGCTGCGGTGTGACATGGCCAGACTGATGCCATTAGGCTCTAATTCAAGCCACCTTTGGCCTCTCAAACTACCCAGTTAGCTGTACTCATTAAACTGACATGGTCACCAAAAGGACTCAACATATTTACAGAAAAAAGGCCTGGTTGAAATTAATGGGAAATGTAATTAGGAGACCACCAGTAACAGGATTATTGCGTTGTGTGTATGTATATGTAAATGTATGTGTGTGTTACACTGAAAGAAAGAATTACCGACAGTTGCATGATGCTCTGGTTAAATTCCATAACAAAACTCAGTGTATGTACATGACCTGCACTGAGGTGACACATCCAGGAACAGCATGGGCTGTGTGGGTTGAGGCAACTTGAACATGGTCATGAACTTGGCTGTGTAACCTTACACCGGGATAACCACCAACAGGGTAACCAATGTAGTGCTAATGCTTCCGGTTTTTGTAACCTACTATCTTTTCCTCCTCCCAACTCACCCATTTTATCCGGTTCCGGGCTTCATTCGTGAAGAGCAGCTGAACAACGCATTTAGCTCAAATCATAAAAAAAACACCACATCACAGGCCAGGGTTACTCTTGGGCCAAGGCCATCCTCTGCTAAAGAAAGGACTTTGGTCCAATTCAGACATAAGTCTCGTATTATTGCCCATGCTTAGCATGGAAAGATGAATTAATAGGGTGAGATTAATCATGGAACAAGAATAATAATAATAATAATAATATATCCCCGTTTAAAGTGGCACTGCCAATTATAACCATTAAAACTCTAACCCCCTCTAACTCACTCTAAACCCCTCCTTTTTCCTTCAAATTCATTCGCAGTCTGGCTTGGTCACAGTCAACTTTTATTATTTGGAATAAGAAGTGTTGCAGTACTTTATGGGGCTTCATTCTTTTTTGCATGAATGTGATGTATTTCCACAGCGGCCTACAGCCAGATGGAACTTGTGGTCCACTACTCGTTTCTGACTGACCTCCAAACCGCAGTTAACTCCATGTGTTGGTACCCCACCATTCATCCTCCACTGCTGAAAGGGTCAATTGTTTTTTTTTTCTCTTGTTCCTGTTTTTTTAATTGAGGGTCTTTACAGGACAGTGCTTTGTAATGGTCTTACGGCAGGTCAAAGGTTGCATGCACTGTCTGATGGCACACCATAAACATTGCCTGCTGTGTCCCTTGGTAACCAAGAACTTAATCCATAATGAACTATGATTAAGGACATAATTTACCAGTAAAGTTCACAAGACGGCCTTGTGTATAATTTAACAATACAGAACAGGCAAAGACAAAGACAAACAGAATGTGCCATTACCCTTTTGTACTTCGCTTGAACTTTTCTGCTAAAACATGTAAAACGAGAATTTTTTCTCTGATAAAACTTCACCACTCACCCTCAGCTTACTGTGAATCTCAGCAAGGATCAGGCGATAAAGTCTCCTGCCTCTCTGGTGCACTTGGACGACGTATCCAGTCGAGTGAGAGGGGGGATATTCAGACACAGAGCTGTACTCGCCAGGACTGAGCTCAGAAACGCAATATCAACATGCCTTTGTGGCCTTACAATCCGACAAGGATATCATTGTTGTTCTTTTCAACTAAGCACCAATGCCCTCAATCCTTCAGCTGTAAGAATAACTGTATCAAAGCCATGCTAACCCCACTCTAAATTAAACTGGGTCAGGCCGAGGGGGGAAAATGTGTGTATAATGTAATCGCCAGAGAAACAAAGGGCTTTTATGTCAGGAGTGCATGGAGTGTTTACGTCTGGCAACACCTATGTGCAAGTATGCGAGATTGTCTGTTTCCATGTAATTCTATGAATCAGAAAGTGTGTGTGTGTCTGAAGATTGGACGTATTGTATCAAGTGTGGGTAGATGTTCAGCCTCTGTGATAAGCTACTCCTGATCTAAATATCACAAAGCCTGGAGATTACAGGTCTGCTAAGTACCAGAGCCACAATGTCCACATTATACCCTCCAGCCAGTGCTTAAGAAGAAGAAAAAAATCAGCTATATAACAGGAATAGTTAGAAATTTGTTTTCAGACATTTGGGAAAGTAATGAAACATGTGGTGTGCAAAAGGTGAAGAATATATAAAAATATTTATAAATATTTATCAGACGCCCTTCTCCAGTGCGACTTACAGTCAGTAGTTACAGGGACAACTCAGGACAACTCTGGAGACACTGAAGGATAAGTGATTTGCTCAGGGAGACAAGGGTAGTAAGTTTGAACCTGGGTCTTCTGGATAAAAAGCTTTCGTCTTACCCACTAGGATACTACCACCCAAACATGTACTATTCCCTTCTATGCATCAATTCCTTTTTAATTTAATTGCCACAAATGGCGTTTACTTTGGAACGCCCAAAGCTGCTCCTGTTTGGGTTTGTCTGGGTTTTTTGTCCCTAGACAAAAGTTGGCACAAATGTTTCAAGTGGCGCAAGTTAAATAGTACAGTCAAACTGATATTTCACAATGGATTCTAGATAACGATTGGTACCAACCTAGGCGGCACTCCATCAATCGAAGGAGAAAAAAAAAACGGATTTGCTCATTCTGAAATCTCTGCTCAACCACACTGTAATTATACCTAGAGATCACAGGGTCCAGAGCCAAATACAGGCATTGTGTAGAGCTAAAATTTGTTTAATGTCAGAGAGGGAAAAGTAATCTTCAACGAGATGGACCACTCAAAATAAATCTGATTAACTTTGTACATCAAAAGGTGGCCAAAGTTCACTGTACCTACCTCGGCCTTGGGGGCCACTTAAAATAACTTAGAACATAAGCCGCTGATCTATCCTACTACCCCCCTGCCAGTTCCAACTTCAAACCTCTCAGAAAAGCACAATGAGACAAAGCCTGTGTTAATATTATTAGGCACAATACATTAAACCATGAGATTGCATCAATGTTCCTGAACCAGAGAAAGCAATCTCTCCTAGGGAAGATAAAAGCAAAATCCCAAATATTAGCTTTCCTAATACTCAGCTGCCCTGGCAATGGCAAACGGCGCGTACAGGAAAACAGAGGAATGAACAATGATAAGCCCTCTTCTCTTTCTACACCAGGTGGCCAAAGGATTAAATGCCAGTATCTACAGGACCACAGGACACTTTCACAAGGCTAAAGCCCGTGACTCGACACATGCTCTTGTTCTGGAAGACAATATTGGGCGGGTAGGGGACGGAGAGATGGAGAAACAGGAGAGGTGGACAGATTAAAGGCATGTTAACTCCCTGCCTCTTATATCATGCCAACTATTATTTGGGCTACTGGCAAGAACCTCAGTGGAAACTGCAGGCTTTCAAGAGCCAGAGAGAATGAAGGATCCAAGGGAAAATTATTTTTCAAATTACAAGCGGTAGCCTATATGAAATAATGATGAGGCAAGAAGAATCAGAGAAAATAAAGCTGCCAATAAATGTGCAAATTTATTAAACCTTAATGCATTAATGGTGCAAATGTTCGAGGTAAGATGTAATTGTGCAAAATAAAATAAAAACAGTACACAGCAATGTTTAAGGTTGTGCAAGGACATTCTATTATGGCTGTAAAAATGAACATGTCAATTGCTGCAATTTATATTTAATTAGAAAAAAGAAAATGAACGCAGCTGTATCTATGATTCTTATCTATGATTCATCCTAGCCAGACAACAATTCTTTTTTATTAGGAACAGATCATCTCCCTGTCACTCCCTACCTAAGCCTTTTTCCCCCCCTAACACTTGTCTCAGTCACTACTTATAACACTAGTTATAAATTAACATTACAGCAAGCTTTAGTCTTCAGAATTAATTCCGGATTAATCGATGTGCAATTAATCTGTTTAAAGACATTTTAAGGAACAATTAAAGTATTTTGTCACAGTCAGAAATCCCTTAAAACCCACCACGAAAATACTGACCCTAAATCAGTAATCCTTTCCAAACAACCCAATGTGTTTCACAAGGGAACATTTAGGTGTGAAGCCAAAGAAAGACATAGACTACATGTCGAGCAAATGTTCTAAAGGTTGTCTGGTGAGATGAGTCACATGTGAGGTGCTGAAAGGTAGCCTTCCTGCTGGTCATAAATTCTCAGGTTGACTCGGGGTGGAAGTGCCCTCATCGCTCTCTTCTGCAGACACGAGAAAGAGGAGGTGAGACTTGCTGAACGTGGGCTGACTGTACCTTGCGATGGCTCATTCCTTTAAGTAGATACACACTTGCAGTCAAGCCAGTGCACAGAGTTATGATTACTACCAAACTCCAGCATTCCCATGGAGAGGGGTCCGAGAGTGGCAGTTCTCACCAATTACTGGAGAAGTAGGAGTAGCTGTGAGATGCCAGATCCGTTTCATATGACGCTGGGGTCTCCTGTTTATTTAACTCTCTTCTTCATTAAGGCAGTAAGTCCACATTCTTATTAGCTGGAAAAGGATTAAAAGGTCCAGAGGGAACGAGGTGGGGGAAAGAGTTAAGCTCATCACTGCGCACTTCATTAATAAATTTCTGGAGAGATGGCACACCACACAGACAGATATTCAAACCTAATTAATACTCCTCCCAATCACATGCAGTTTAATGCACTGAGACAGTTTTCAAGGGAATCCTCCCCAAAGGGGCGATCATTTATTTGCCCAAGGGCGGCGTGTGACACCTGACACGCGGAGGAATGTCTGAACGATAAGTTATCATGACAACGGACAGATATGGAGATGGTGATGTATGAGACTGAGAGATTGCGGACTGAACGAAACACTCCCGTTCATCCAGTTTTTTTTTTTTTTTTTTTTTTTTAAACAATCGTAGGAGCATATTGCTGGTGTCCAAAAATGAAGATGAAACACTGCCGCTTTTGCCGCAGAGAAAATAAAGAGAGTGTTAACAAGAGCCACATGGCTGAGAGAAGGCCTAACAAGGCCTGACAACGACCAACGTGGCTGACATTTTTCAAATATTGACCAGATGGGAACTGGTAAGCATTTCTTTCCCCTATTTCCAGAGGATGTTTAGGTTCATCAAGGGAAGAATTACCAAGCAGATGTCCGCAAAGCTAAGGTAACATGATTTGTTTTTGTGTAAACTAACAAGAACACAAATTTTCAGAATCCACATGATATTAAATACGCTGTGGCCTTGCCCTCGTCAAGAGAAATGGAGCAGGGGATTGGTACAGAGCCCTTCCATTTCACCACTAATTTTACACATGAACAAATATCCCACTTTTTCTCATGTAAAAGTGCTCTGGACAGAGTGAAAAATGTTCCGGTTCCAGAACTCATTTGTACACGTTTGTCACAGGGCATTGATAAGACGAATAAAATTCCAGCCTGAGAAAAACACAAATTAGCCTGACATGCCCCCTCTCACATTTCTTCATCATTTCCCACCTATTTCTTTCCCCCTCAATTCATTATCCTGCTGATTCTACAAAACTTCCCCAAAACGGATCTTGGCCACAGTGGCAAAGGTTATCAGCAGTGGATGACAGGATTTTGAATGTGAATTTTTTTAAACACAAGTCTAGGGGAAAAAAAAGTGGCAAGTTGAGTCTTGCTTTTGCCAAAAACACTTATATGGTTTAAAAAAAAAAAAAAAAAAAAGCTATGGCAATAAAAAGTCAATGATTATATACAGAAGCCAACTTCTTCATTTTTTTTTTCTTCCTTATTTTTACTTTTTAAAAGGTCCACTTCTCAACAGGAGCTGTGAATGCCCCACCGTAGTTTTCTTCTAATTCATTCTGCAGAAGATACATGCAATATAATATGCTATTGTTAGATTTATGATACAGTAACATCCATCTGCTATGCCATCTGATGTTTCACGTCCCCCTGGCCAGGGAAGCCTGGTGTTCTTTTGTTGGAACAATTGGTTTTGGCGCAGGCCCATGCCTACGTAAATACACATACGCCAGCCAGGAAAGTGGAAGTGGAAGGGACTCCCTTCTAGCCATATATTTAGTGAATCCTTCTCCCTTGGCACCTCTTTGTGGTGCAAGGCAAACCCCTGGCTGCAAACCTCAAACCGTGGAAATTCAATTAGAGCCGTTTAAGTGTTTCATAAAAGCCATAGGTGGCTATCCAGTGGAATGTCCATAAAACTGGGAGTGAGGCAGAGTGGCGAAATACTGGTGGACTCACCCCCTCCTCTGCATGGCTCTCTCTCCCTCCATCTGGTCGCAGACGGTGAATGGGTTACCGCGGGGACTGCGACAGACGTAACTACAGCCCCAGATATGCTTGTAAATCTCAGCACTTGGCCGGACTCCCGTCGGGGGAATGGCCGCTCTCAGCCCGGTCTGTGAAGTGTGCTGTGGCTTGGAGAGAAAGCCAGTGAGGTTCACCGGTCCAACGTCATGTTTTAAAGGCTACGCAACCTAAACTAATCAACCCATCAACTCCATTTGACATCTACCATCGCATTAAACTGCACCTGACGATTCCATCGTTATTGATCCTTCTGACTCTTAATTCAAATGTAAGTGCTGTTGATTACAGGAGTGGTATGGCCCCACATTTTAAAGTTCTTGGATGTTGTAGGTGCTATGGCAACAAGAAAGGGACCACACAGGGTGAGAAGGTTGATGGAACAGTTAAAAAGGAGCCTACCGCTGTTTGTGTGTGTGAAATCACATAAAGCTAGCAGGCAGCTGACAACTACAGAAGCAGATGCTGAAGCTCTTTCCACCAGGCATCTCGCCAGGCCACAGTCATCACCCGCGGCCAGTCCCTCCCCATCCTTTCTCACCGTCGATCCCACTGAACCAGTACCACCCAATAGGTCTGAACCTCCTGTCACAGAGTCGCTGGAAGACCCTAGTGGTCCGCCTGGAAGAAGGGGGACCCTGAGCAAAATCACATAGGACCAGAGATGACTATTCAGAAGAAGAAAAAGCAGAAAGAATAAAAATAGATCCTTTCACTTACTGCCTCACCATCCCTACAGTAGCTCGGGCAAAGAGTCAGCACTTCCCACTCATCTCTAGAGACAGAGAGATGCAGAAAGCAAGAAAGGAGGAGAGACTGAGGCAGCAGAGGGAAAGGACAGTGATAGAAATGAGGAGGGCTGCCAGAAACCTATAAAACGGGGGAGTATTTCTGCTCACCGTAGTTTTTTCACTTCATGGCTGAGCAGCTGACACACTCATTCATCACTTGCAGAGTTAATATTAGCAATTTCTCCAAATGATGAAATATGAAATGAAATACGGCTGCAATTTGTTATCTAGGCCCAATGAGCTGAGTTTTATGGCTTTCTGGGTGGGAAACTCATACACACTCGTGCGCAGTCAGGAGGTAAAGGGTACATTCTGCACTCACCTTTACTAATATTGTTCCTCGTCTCATTATACCAAAAACCAACAGCCATTAACTGTTGTCACACACCAAATTAAACTTGCTGGCTTATTATCAAATTGTATTGAATCTAAATGAATATTTAAAAGTCACTAATAAAATGGTTTATTAATTCATGAAATTATTTAAAATAATTATTCTAAAACCTCTTGGTTCTCGACTAATTGGTACTCAGGCTCCCTCTAGTGATATACCAGGAAAACGCCAGTTATTCCTAGTGGCTGTCCGTTTAAATGCAGCATAGTAATTAGTATGTGTAGTAGAGCTAATGCCCTCGCTTGCTGTGTGTTTGACTGGAGAATTGACTGTAGATGAAAGACAATGACAAATAATACTCATATTAGGAATGAACCTGCCTCCTGTCGCTAGTTAAATAAGCTTGTCAATATTTTTTGCTGTGTTTTATATTCATTTTTCTTTATTAAAGCACAAAAAGCTTCCCCCCCCCCCCCCCCCCCCCCATACTATGGTGTCTGCACACACCAAATCCCAGCAGGCCCTATGTTATGCGAGGAAGGACAGGCCTGGATAGTGCAGACTGAGGTAATGTGTTGTTCAGCTGAAGGGAATCAAAGCTGCTTTCTGTATTTCATAAATCACAGGAGGGCCGAGCAGCCAGCAGTCTGCTCACTGTCTTCAGGTTGTGTAGATCCAAAATGCCGCTAAGAATCGCACACTACAGCAGGTATCGCTTTCCACCAGTTTACTTAGGCCACTTAATGCTCTGCCAAAAACGATTTTGTGCTTGAAATGTGACAAATAAAGTACGCTAATGAACTGATTTTTACTGTCGAAGTGCTCGCGCGAATCCCTTTAAAGTGGCACCTTAATGGTATTAAAATATAAACCACATTTTCAGAAGCGGCGCAGGAGGTGAAGGAGAGGAGAACGAGTCTCACATGAGATATAAGGAGACGATTACCCTGAAACTTATTCCACCGTCAAGACATATGGCAACGCAGGCTTTGAGCTCGCAGCAATTTCTTACCACGGTCAAATAATACCGGACACATGTTTGCAGAGCTGGGTGAAAAATTCACTTGCGCGTCTCGAAAGGAGGGCGGGAAACGGGAACGTACCGTACCAAAAAGAGAGTCCCGGGTCCATTATGCACATTACTAGAGCAAACCCTTTCAAATTGAGAACGGATGTTGCGTTTGGGGGAGGACTGGCAGCAGGCGGTTTCAGAACCTGATCAGTTCCAGGTCCACAGCTTTTTGGTCTGTGTGTGTAGGGCGAGGTAGTACCAAGAAGGTTTGGGGTGATTAAGGGCGAATAAACAAACAGCTTGCCACATACAGACAGCCCGGGACACAGGAGCCAGTTTGGTAAGATGAGGTTTTTCTCGGTGGCTTTACTGCAGAAGGAGACTCGTTGTTTTGGGGGACAGTGCAGACGCAATTGCCCGGCTTCTTGTGGAAAGCTCTGGGCACTCTGTGAGGATAAGTCACGGACCACAGGTCTCTGACCGGACAGGCACAGAGGTTTTTTGGGAGGGCCCTGGAATAGATCCTTCTAAATATGCCTCTCCCCTTGCATTTTCCTTCCTCTCTTTCTCTCTTATTTACCTGTGTGAACGTAATTAAAGACAGTAAGAGCAAACAGCGTATATATATATATATATGGCCTCAGAGACTCATTTATTCAATGCTCTGCCTTCAGCGGATGACTGAATAATGAATAGTGCAGTTTTCTCTCAAAATGCAGGTAGGCGGAGTAGAGGTAACCAGAAGGGTTTCTGGCCAAGAACTCAGATCAAGGTGTCTATTTAAAAATTCGACTACACTAAATCCATATACGGAGAGTTTCGTCTTATTTATTTATTTTTCCCTTTTCTTCTTTCAAGAGACATCCAGTCCTGACCTGTGATGGTAATCACAGAAGGCCGCCCATTCAGTATTGTGTGGACACTTCCCTTCAAGAACAAAAAAATATATATAGATAAAAAGGTGCAGTCATGGGAACGCTGCAACAGAGCAAGAGTAGCAAAGAAAGGGAAATGAGAAGAGAAAAAGGACAGGATATGGATTTGACTACAATTTGTGTGAATTATTCCAACATTGCTAAAACCAAACATTCAGGAAACCTTAAGTGTTAATGCTAACGAAGCTCCCAGAAAAAGTCACTTAAACCAGACTGTTAAACAAGCAATGGCTCATTTTTGTCACAAGGCACCGCTCTGGCTGCAGGATAAGGTCTTAAAAAAAGATAATAAAATGCATTTTCATGGCGCTGGGTAAGCAATCATGTTCCTTGGGGTATGATAAAGATACAAATTCATAAAAATGTGCATCAGCTTCCACAGCGGGAACCAAGTAAACATCTACTGTGTGGTTCTAAGAAAAAAAGCAAAGCAAGCCAATTCAGGTATTTCTCTTTTTTCTGTTTCTAGTATAACTTAGTTAACAGCTTGAACAATTTGAGAGAAAACACAATATACTGTTTGAGGACTGAGGGCAAAAAGAGGTTAAGAAAACACACCCCTAAGTCAAGAGTTTGCTGCTCTGGAGGATATCCCCATGTTTTAGTAACACCTGTAACACCATTTGAAATTATGCTGCGGTGACGTGTACCTCTGTTAAAGAAGCCCTTTACCAGGCAATAACTACCAAAAATTATTTATTTAAGTATAATACATCAATTAACATTTACAACATTCACTAGGGTGCTACTAGAGCCCAACTCTCCCGGTACATGTTCCCATGTAACCAGTTGCAGCCAAATCAGTGGCAGCTAATAGCTGTTGTGTATACTAAAAGTGAAGTGATTGTCACTTCCTCATTATGTATGATTTAAAACTGTGCTCGTCACGATGTCACACGTACAAATATCATTAAAGACTGCGTTTCATTCTCATTTGATCTTTTCTGTAAATGCTGAGGATGCCTTTGATATTACACTAGCGAACAAGCAACATACTTAGCATTTAATGCTGTTCTTAGTGCACTAAGGTACAAATACCACACAAACACACACACTCCTATCGGTGTGTCGTTTCCAATTAGGCACTTCCTGCTTTCTAACCTCAGAGAATTAGACTGCAGAAGGAGGCTAATTGTTATTTCCACCTGCCCTCCCTCCAACTACTGCCCGTGCTCTTGTTCATGTATGGTCTGATGGGAAATAATCAGCTCCACATGCCTGATACATAAACGCCTTCTGCATCTCCTTCTCTCTCACTCACAAAGTGCACACACATGAAAGAAATGAACTCATGCCACTTGTCCTTTCATCGATGAAAGAGCAAGTTGCAAATACGAATTCATACACACTCACACATGGTATAAAAACACTTAGCTAAAGCATACCTACCTGACATGGTCTGAACAGCTACAACGTTAATAAATCTCTTATGACTGAGGCTCCAATGATCTGAGGTTAAGAGAAAATTGTGCATTGTGGCGCGAAATCTGAAAGAGCCACAGGCACCACAAACCTCACCCCTTGTCACAAGACAGCCAACGTTCCAGTCACAGAAACGCCGAGAGGCCGCCAGCCACCTGACATCACAATCCCCACAACTCTATGACATGAGGTCTAAATAATAAAATAAAAAAAAATAAAAAAACGTATGTACCCTCCCGTCTGCCACTTCAAAGAAAGGAACCCCCCCTCGTCTGGTACTCATGCTTCCCTGGATCACTTTCAAACGCAGCACGCACTGCAATTTAATAAAAGATGGACGTTTAATCTCCCTCATCCGAGACAAGGCCGCTGCTGTGAATCCAGACCCCTGCTTAGTCTAACTGACAAGACAAAATGCTCCAGTACAGACCAACCAAGGGAAGGAATTTGTGATTCTGAAAGAAAAAAAAAAGCAAAAGATAAAAAGAATAAGTGACAGAAGGAATAAAAGAATAGTGTCTGAAAGAAATGAACAAGATTAAATAATATTAACCAGCTGGCGTTTCCTGGCTGTTGCAATGTTGCATTAGGTAAAAAAAAAAAGCGGTATGTAATTTTCTAATATTTTGGGGTCAACAAAGCAAGCATTATCTAATAAAAATCCATGGGGAACGAACAAGAACCACAAGTCCATGCCTAACTGGGCCAACACGAACCAGGTACAGATACAGCGGTTGAGTGGCGTCAAGGTTGAAGAAACATAATTAGGGCTTGAAAGTGAGGAAAAAAATTGTGTGTAGCGTGACACTCCATCCCAGCAGTATAATGTATGTTCTCTGAGGTTCATGTCTGTAACACATGTGCAGCCAGTGAGTTCAGTCACACAGGAACAAGGGACGGCTGAGACGTGTTGCAAGTTAAGGCTTTCCGGTGTGTATATAACACACACACACACACACACACACACACACACACACACACACACAGATAGGCAACATAGGCAACAACTGCAAGGCTGGAAGACACAAATACCGTTCTACTGATTGTAAATCACAGAAGGTGTTGCAATATAGACTTAAATTAGCTTATAAACATAAAATTTTCAGCGCTGAGGCCAAATTCAGAACCTTGTAACAACAAATGTTTCAAGAAACGTGATGTAACCAGAATGTCCAAACATTTCAACAAATTCAATTGACATTTTATAATTAGACAAAGTCAACAGAAAGAAAGCTAAAGAGCTAAAAACAAATAACTAAATAAACAGCAAGCACCGCTTACTTTATATGGATCAGAGTGGGGGCTGTAATGGAACCAGAGCAGCAAAAGTGATGATACAGAGCAAAGAAAAGCAGAGATGTATAGATGTGTTTTGATTCGCTAAATAGAGCAAACCTGTGACAGACAGCATCACAAATCTTCTACCTCACTACCACCTCTAATCGCTCAACCTATAAAGGAATATATAAAGGAAGAAGTGATCTGTAGCCGTTGATCCTGGTGTGTGGTGAGTTATGCTAGTCTCTTACCTGGGCAATGTTTTTATTGAGAAGGTAGACGCCGTAATCAAACTGAAAGCGCTCGCCTCTGGGATACAACGGGAACCTGCAAGGAAAGTAAAAGTTATCCGTTATTATTAGTCAAATTAGTGTCAAAATAGAAGCAAGGTGCATAACATATGAAATGTGAGGATTTATTCAGTTGTTGCAGACTGGAGGCGTAGCTTCACAAAAGTACACAGAAGTCGGGCCCTTGCTGGAAATGGAATGGGATGTATGCAGTCAATCCGTGGGAGCCTGACTGCACATTGCTTCCATTTCCTGGTGCAGAAAATGTGGAAAATGTTATGAGCTGCCTGTCAAGTCTTTTCAGGGAGGTAATAATGGCCCTCAGCTCTCCAAACTGCTCCCGCATTCATGAGCAGCGAGCGGAGAAGCAGAGTTTATAACACCCCCACAGATGGGAAGAGGAAAAAGAGTTTAATCCTTAATTTATCAGCCAAACTCAAATCAAAAGCCTGTCCAGCCCAAAGGGAGCTCAGAGATATTTCCCTCTGGGAAAATCCTATTGGATTTTTTATTCTGGATATTTTTTTTTATCCTGGAGGGAATATGGCAGAGCATGGATCCGGCAGGCTTTGCTCAGACCTTGCAGCACAGAAAAAGCCGTTGGTCCTGTCCACCCCAATCCCCTGTCATTATGTGCTTAATTTCTGCACCTCCGCCAGACAGACTGGTGTGCCCCCAGGGCCAACCACCTGCAAACCACTTACACAGCAAGAGCACTCACAAGTCTCCTTGTACCTGTGTGTGTGTGTGTGTGTGTGTGTTATACAGCTGACAAGGGTACACAGAGCATTGACCGACAGTGTTAGACTATATTCAGATGGAAAAGAACTTTTAATCTAACGATCACAGTGAAGAATACATTAATCTACCACAGTGCTAAAGTGTGTCTGGTAAGAAATTATGCTATTATACAATAACAGAATTGGGCGATTCTGTTATTGTTTGCAAATATACATTTAGCAAACACCACATGTTGTGTGTGTTCAAGTGTCTTAAACACCTGAACTGCACTCAGTTCAGAAATTCACCATACTGAATTACTAAAATTCAGGGCAAAATGCATATGGTTTCAAACACAATCAATGGAGTCGGACCCTTATGAACAAGGACCCTTAATTAATAAAACTCCCAGTTTACACAGGCCTACAGCATCTCAGCACAAGCCCCCTCAGTTGTTCAAATGAAAGAACAGTCTGCTACACAGACCGCCATCCACCTCAGCGCAAGGCCCTTCACCCCTAGGCATGAGGTATGATTGATCCTCCGGAAGCTTCTTTCACATTAAATCCCAACGAAAGGTCATATGCGTGCCCCCTGGTGCGGAGGCTAATCTTGTGAGTGGAGACAGGGCCTCTGCTCTCTCGCTGACCCACAGGAGCCTAAAGGCCTACTGTCAAGGCAAGTGGTCATGGCTAGTTACGGTTACAACACATCTAGAACAACCTAGCCTATAGGAATGATTATAAAAGCTTTTCTTTAAGCACCAATAGTTTTTCCTTCAGCAACACCTGAGACTCACTGTTTTAAAAAAGACTTTATAACCAACAGAGCATGCATCTACAATTTCACCACAGAAGAACATATCACACTGGGAATTATTGTCTAGAAGCAGAGGGGGGTTAGAAAAGTGGGGCGTCAGGTGGAAGCCCCCGCAGAGATGATTAGCTGAAAACATTCTGCTAACAGCTCCTGCAACTCATACATGTTCTACGGGTGTCCTTACATCAGACCCATGGGTTGCTGAGTGAGATCATTACAAACAGGGGAAACAAGCTGCTAAATCTCACAAAAAGAGTTTGCTAAAGTTAAAAGTTAAATTGTACTGATTGATTTCGCAATGACATTATGCTAACCCTAAGCAGATGTACACATCATCTTATACGCAAATACACACACACAGTCACACACAGTGAGGTGATTAATGAAGGCTGTGCAGTGTAACTGACATTACACCCAAGCGCCTGGTTCAGAGAACATCAGGAATTCCTCCTGGGGTGCATCCAGTGAAGTCACTTATTTATGGAGCACTTGTGGTGGGCTGCGAGAATGAGAAAGCCTGACACACAGAGAACGAGCAGTTGTTTGCCCCTTTTCCATTCTTCTTTTGAGGCGGCACTGAAACAATGTTACCCAACCGAGATGCAATCTGATCAAATAGCAGATGACATTCCTTCAGACCTTACTAAATTCCCAGTACTGCCAATTGCCTGTTTGGGATGCCATTGGGGTGACTTGGAAATAAACTTTAAATCCAGGGATGCACCACCCTGGATGTGGTGAAGGATTATGTGAAGGATTTGCTACCTACCTAGTGGAACCATGTCTCAGTGGATCAGAGGTGTTTTGGGGCAAACGGGGAGGGGTCCTGCTTCCTTAATATAAAGCAGGCCATCATATTATGGCTGATCTGTGTATTTTGACAACCTCCCCTTGAGCCTTTTAATGGGTATCAAACATCTCCAGAGACCAGGCGATAACTTCATTCTTAAAACCAACATTTTCTATTTAAAACGTGACAAGGTAACAACATGTGGGGCCTTGTATTTTTATTTAAACAATGTTCCAGTGATAACCCTTATAACTAATTTACATTTACAGCATTTATCAGACGCCCTTATCCAGAGCGGCTTACAATCAGTATTTACAGGGACAGTCTCCCTGGAGCAATTTAGGGTTAAGTGTCTTGCTCAGGGATACAATAGTAGTAAGTGGGATTCGAACCCGGGTCTTCTCTTCTGGTTCATAGGCGAGTATGTTACCCACTAGGCTACTACCACCCTGAGTGTTTATGCATATGAGGCGATATAAGCAAATAAGAACTATTTATCTTATTCCATTTCATTCAGACATTAAACTGCAAAATGATGCAGCAATATATGGTCATATATGAACTAGTTCAGGCTCAATGTGGAACACACATTTTTTGATGACCTCATTTTCTTCTATAGCTGCTTCACTATGATCTTGATTCTGGGTTGGCAGGATCAAAAAAAGTTCATTGGGTCCTGTTGGCCTGATGTGAGGCCTTGCATTATGTGTCTTTGAAAAGGTACAATGATTGACGGGCTCTAGATATTCATTCTGATTGAATTGTTTAATCATTTGGAAATTAACTGTAGAAAGAGGTGGTACATAGACAGCAGCCGAAGGCACCAAAATCACAACCCGCCTTCCTGTCTACAAGAACAACCTACGGCTGAAATGCAGACGAACCCAAAATGTTTCCACTTAAGAGAAATTTCTGACATGTTCTTCTTCCTAAAAGATGAAAATAATGACTAATTGAATGAGACAACGATGACTTGTGTGCTCTTCTTTTCATTCTTACGCAACTACTAGATCTCACGTGATGTCTGTCAGTGCCAATAGATCGTACCCAAAAGAGCCGTGCACGAACATGCAGCCTGGTAATTAATGAGATCTGGGGGGCATAGTGGATGCGCTATGCACTGCCGGTAAAAAATAATTAGAAAAAGAGAATTGGTTAGAAGTACATTGGTTAGAGATTTACAGTGCGCAGGTTCAGAGGCAATCGTAAAATATGATAGTGCTGCAGTCATAAAAAAAGAAAAGAAAAAAAGGAAGGAGGAAATATTTTTCACTTCAAACACCTCATCTGTATCCACTTGGTGACCCCTTGTTTATGGTGGCCCTTGACATGATTGTCCTCTTGCAACAGAGAGGCCAAGAACAGACCATGTAGAAAAGGCGACACGTAGGCCGCAAAGGGAACTTTTCATGATCTGGTTCCATGCAGTCAGGCACAAGGATTTATAACAGAGAAAAGCGCCGCCAGACAGCCCACCGCTGCACCCTTTAGAACGTCTCTTGCGATTTGTTAAAGGAATACAAATTGGTGCTTCATCTTGGGCGCTGCATCTTGAGGACTTTGCGGGTTAGCTTGTCAAGACAAAACCATTACCTCAGTCAAGTTCAGTCTGACTTAAACTCTCAATGGTTTCTTGCATCTCTTCAGGTTAATTTAGTCTGTGTAAAGATTTATAAACTTCTACAAAAGACAGTCAAAGTCTCCCCAAGAAAATGTCAAGAGATAAACAATCATAACCCAAACAAAACACAAGAAAGATATTTGTAAAAAAATAAATTCTTCATTCACTCACTCGCTCAGCTCACTCACAAATCATTAGCGCTTAATTCTAGGCAGGGTTGCGGCTGCCAGAGCCCATCCCAGATCACCAGGCACACACTCACCCAATCTACTCGCACACTCCCCTAGTGTGCATGCCTTTGGATGGTGGGAGGAAACCAGAGAACTCAAAAACAGAGAGAGCATACATACTCTGCACAAAAAAAAAAAAAAAAACATTTACAATTATTCTTATTCTTGTGAAAGAAGGAATGTGTAACAATTAAAAATGAAATAATAATTCATAGAACGAATTTGTGTTATGACAATGTGCAGAATGGCATTAACAAAATGCTGCTCAGGTTGTGAAAGGATTTCTTTTACAAAACAAAATAAGTACCTTTCTTTGATTATAGCTGTGTATGGTGCAGATGAGAAGCATTAGTGCTGCCCGCAATGCTCCGTTCTGCCCCACAACAGCAGTAATTCACTGCTAACGACCTCAAATGCGTCGTGCTCAATCTCCGTCACCGTTTCACAGAGCGTTCGCAGACTGCATCAGGGAGGAAGTTTAGATGCACTGTAATAAATAAGAAGCACACAAGGCCACTGCAGAGGCCTGGTCACATCCTGCGTTCGGGCTGCATTTCTGCTTTTAATTAAAGCTACGGAACGGGCAGTGGAGAGGACAGAAGGAATGGCTGGATATTCTTAGCCACCCTGTTAAGGAGCACAGACGACAGGCCGAACGACGTGCCCATCACTCAGGGGGGCTCTCATTCTGAAGCACTCGCCGATAACGGCAACGCAGAGACCCAAGGCCGTAAGTGGAGCGGCACTCGTTAAAATAGTGTTCCGCCGCATATGCTCAGTATAATCATTTCTGTGATATTGGAAATTACAGCTCCGTCTGATTTATATAGTAAGTGCTGCCATTAGCCGTGACAGTTGTGGGGCAGGTGTTTCTTTTTTTTAAAAAAACAGCTGCAGTGATTTACGAGCCTGAGATTCAAACTATACATTAAAGCAGCTCCAAAACTTCTGGGAATTTTCTGGTATGTTTCCCGCCCCCCATGCAGGCTGAGGATAAGTGTATTTTAAGTAAGTGTTAAAATGTAGCATGGTCTGCACTGTATGTATGCCTTGTAGCTGAACACACTGCAGGAGGAAGTAGTTGGGGGGAGAAAAGATTAAACTTGACATTGTTTTGTGCATTCTGAGTATTAATTAAGAGACATAAACAGTCGTCTAGAGCTCTGAAGCTCTGTGTACATATTGAAGGGGTCAGCCAGTCACTGGGAATTCTTTCAGCAGCTAGCTGAATCCAGCTTTTGGGTTCGTTCTGACCACCCACCACAGCTCAAAGCTAAACCATCACACGATGACAGCTTCAGAGGAAAGGATTTTTTGCCAAAAAAAAAAAAAACATTTAATGGGCATTGAACAGTGTCTGAATCATGGAAAGACACCCCTTGTCCCATGGGGAACACCTTTAGGTGATTAGGCCTCAGTGCAAAATTATGGGAAGATGTTAGGACACTTTGGGAAACGTAAAAGCTGCCAGATGGGACATCAAGACACCAGGCCCTTAGAACAACTCATTTTGTATCTGAAGCTTTTTTTTTTTCCTTGGGACACTTCAAAGCTCTACAAAATCATTCCCGAAGGCGACCATAAAAGGCCTTGACCATTCTTTCCGTGATCCCTAAATGGTACAGTTGTTTAACGAAAAAGGGAAAAAATTTAAGTGTGCTTTTTGTTAGTGCATCTGCACACTCTGGCGGCACAATATCCGTTTTGTACATTTCATAATCCGTGACTATTCACCTGTGAGTGTGTGTATCTGGGTGTGAGTGTGTCTCCTGTCTGTGTCCCATCAACAGGCAGCTCATAGCTCACCACCCCACTCTCACACAAGGCTGCTATCTGACCCTAAAGTCAGCAACGCACATGAGAACCCACCCCCACATGTTAAGAGACGTGAAAAAGATTCAGAGCGCCGTAACAGCAGCAGTCTCCCTTTGAGCTCAGGGGTCCTTGGGAGGCCTTGTCCTCTCGGCGTCGCCACTATCGCCATGAGCAGCTCAGTGAAAGCGTATTTTTAAAAAGCCTGATCTCTCAATGCACTCCTGTGGCAATTTCTAGTGCTTTTTTTTCCCCACCTGTCAAAAAAAAGCATGAATTTCCTACAATATGTCTTCCAATAGTAAAAAAAAAAAAAAAAAAAAGCCTCTCTGAGAGCCAGCGCTCAATTTTAACAGGATGGCCTCTGGAATCAGTCACCCAAAAGACATCTGGATCGCATTTCAAACACAATCACACACACACACACACACACACACACACACACACACACACACACACACACACACACACAGAGACAGACACACACACGCTCCTCTGTTCTTCGGTAATCAGACTTGCTGGAATAAGGCTGCAGCTATGAAATGTGGATGCAACGTGTTGTTTCGAGCTCATTGCGCTTCAAGAACGCTCTACATGGGGAGGGAAGATTCCGGAAAAATGTCCCAAGAGGAGAATGGGTGGTTGACAGGTGGCACGTGCTATATGGACCGTCGCCGTGCACACATGGACGATGCCTCCGAGACTGGATGGGCAAAGGCCCCCGCTCTGAGGCGTTTCTTCCACAATCCGGCCTGTTACTGGAAAGGCGAGACCTTAGTTAACCACGTAAACATAAAGTGCCACCCATCAAAGTGTGATGCAAAGCATTACTGCTCAGTCTCTCTGAAATGGAAAGTACACAGTCCACAGTTTTAGAGAGGTAAACAGCAATTAACACAAGCCCCAATCCATCTAATAAAGAAAAGTCTGTCTTCTGCTGCAGCTTTATGAAGAACACAGCGGTCGGAAAAAGAAAACATGAAGGGGAAAAAATATGGGTGCTCAAACTCCAGGGAAGTCCACACTGAATAAAGTTTCTAGACCAGAGGCCAGACCTGATGAAGACTATATGCTTAGTTACAAGTCCCAGTTCTGAAGGAAAGTGGCCTTATCTACACTGCTCAAAAAAATAAAGGCAACCCCAAAATAAGATGTCCTGAATGAGATCTGATTGAAGTAAATAGTCTTATTAAATAATTTGTACTCTACATAGTTGAATGTGCTGGCAATCAAATTTATCAACACATGGAGGTCTGGATTTGGAGTCACACTTGAAATTAAAGTGGAAAAACACACTACAGGCTGATCCAGCTTTGATGTAATGTCCTTTAAACATGTCCAAATGAGGCTCAGTAGTGTGTGTGTGGCCTCCATGTGCCTGTATGACCTCCCTACAACACCTGAGCGTGCTCCTGATAAGGTGGCGGATGGTTTCCTGAGGTATCTACTCCCAGACCTGGACTGAAGATGGAGCGAGACATGATGTCCCAGATGTGCTCAATTGGATTCAGGTCTGGGGAACAGCCGGGTCAGTCCATAGCATCAATGTCTTAGTCCTGCAGGAACTGCTGACACACTCCAGCCACACATGAGGTCTAGCATTATCTTGCATTAGGAGGAACCCTGGGCCAATGCACCAGCATATGGTCTCACAGGGGGTCTGAGGAGCTCATCTCTGTACCTAATGGCAGTCAGGATACCTCTGACAAGCACATGGAGGGATGTGCCACCCCACACTATTACTGACCCACTGCGAAACGGGTCATACTGAAGGATGTTGCCGGTAGCACAAAGTTCTCCACGGCATCTCGGCAAGAGCACAGGGCGCCAGTGGCCAAATCCAAAATGTGCTAAACGGTGTTGGGCTGTGAGCACAACCCCCACTTGTGCATGTCAGGCCCCTCATACCACCCTCATGGAGTCTGTTTCTGACCGTTTGAGTGGACACATGCACATTTGTGGCCTGCTGGAGGTCATTTTGCAGGGCTCTGGCAGTGCTCCTTCTGTTCCTCCTTGCACAAAGGCAAAGGTAGCGGTTCTGCTGCGGGGCCCTCCTATCTCCTGATGCACTGGCCTGTCTCCTGGTAACGCCTCCATGCTCTGGACACTACACTGACAGACACAGCAAACGTTATTGGCACAGCTCGCAAAAAAAATTCTGAATGATGATATCCTGACCTGTTTAGGTATCCCTCTATTTGCACCTTACTCGGTCATTTTGTGCCCTCTTTCCGACAGTTTAATCGTTTTTGGTGCGTAAACTCATCTAGGGGCTCCTTTGGTGACTTCATGTCCTCGCACACATCATTTCAGTCACCATATACACATTGGTGAAGGGCTTCTGGGAGGTCAGGCCAAAGGGTCAATGGAGACTCATGGAGCAGCTCAGGGACACCTCGCAGAGCGGACGTTCACCTCCCCCTCCACCCACAAAACAGAGTTTATTTTTCAGGCTACGTTCGGCCCAAAATCCCCGGCAGTAAGGACGATCTACAGGAATGTATGCACTGCAGAACTGCGATGGATCCTTGATGGATGGGGTTATCCCAGGGGGAGGCTGTCGGCATGTGCTGCTCCGTGACGTCAGTGAGAGCCAAAGTGTATGCAAAATAGCACTGCAAGCTGTTCTCTTGTGATCCACTGATGCTGATTGAAAGACCCACATCAAGAAACTATTTTGTTGAATTACTGGCTCTGGTAATATAATTGAATAGATGTAGGTACTCAGTCCTTCATGGTTTTGTTGGAGAGTAATGTTAAATTATGGGGTCTGGGCAGGTCTGGTTCTGGCCATTGTTGGCTAGATCAAGAAGGAAATGGTCTCACCTCATCAGTATCCACCTGTCTGATCCAATTTATGCGCAAGTGTTTATGCGCATTTGTGTGCATGTATGTAAGGGCAGAAGGGCGTGGGGTGGGATAAGGGCTACTTTGGGGTAAAGAGAAGAAGCAGTGGAAGGGAGTGTAACAACCCTTATATCTGGCTTTATAACAGCTTACAGCTGGGGGGAAAGGTGACGGAAAAATGGGATCAGATGGGGACTGATATCTCACAATGGCCTTTACACCCCAAAACACTGATAGACAAAACATCATAACAGCCCAAAAGGAAACTCGAGAAGTTTTGTGATTTTCAATATAGTGGCATGTCTGGTCTCAGGATGGCAGAACACACAAAAAAAAAAAAAAAAAAATGCCTTGTTCAACAGCGGCCACTTGAGGAAACTGATGTGCAGCCCAGATTTGGTGCCGTGACATTGGATCCTTTCTTCTTTTTATATGCATTCCCTATCTTTCATTTTTTTTCTTCACTCATTTATCACAACTGGAAGTGTAACTATTAATTGAGAATCGAAAAAATGTCCTGTCATTCATGTCTGCTTCTGTTTAATTATTGTCATTCACATTTATTATTTATTATTATTTTCATTAAGGGTTTTTTTCAACTCTTTCACTGTGCAAGGAATGTCCCATCAAGAATGCAGCAAATCTTTGAGCACGTTAGCCACAAACTTATAATTATCACACGGCAACCGCTTGGTTACGCATGGTTACGACAGCAAAACACAGAAAAATAGTCATTTTGATGCAGTAGCCGTTGCTGTAATTGCAGTGCCCATACGTGTTGGCATCCAAAATGGCAGCTTTCTGGACCCCAAAGGCCTGGCCTCCGGGAATGAATTTAAACTTCCACACCTCCACATCCCCACACCTCTGGTAACCATGGCAACCATTGCATCAGAACATCACAAATACAGCAAGTCCATGCACTTTCAGGAACTTGCAAAAAACAAAGCCATAAATACCACAGTGAGTTCAGAACATACCCCTAGGTTACCAGAGTGGGCTAAAGAACCTGGGAAGAAAAAAAAACACCGATTGTCTGGTTGAGAGCGTAAGAGAATGTTGGTTGGTCCAAATATGCCACCTGAAAGTTTTCTTTAGGGGAAACTCACAAAAAGTCAAACTTAATTCAGTCTTCTTTACAAAAGAAATCATTGTATATTTATTCTGAATATTGGAGTAATCTGTAAGAAATTTAAGACATTTCTCTCATGTATCAACAGACTTAATCACTCTGGATGAACTCCATGAAATTTACCTCATCAAGCACATACTCAAGTATATTCATTAATTAGGCAGGGTCTCTCAATGACCTCAAGCGGTTTACATGTTCAAAGAACACATGAGGGTTTTCCAAGAAGCTCACTGTACACATACAGAGTAGAAGATCGGAGGGGATTATTTATTTCCTAGGCAAATGCAGCGCAGTAAATCTTCAACAAGTGGATCGGTGGAAAGCTAGATGAAAGCAAAGGAAAAGATGAGAGTGTATGCACATAAAAGCGAAGCCCCTGTTGAGCCTGACATGCGTTTAAATTTGAAAGAAAACCATGACCAGGTCCAAGCATCCTTGTCCAGCACGTAGACACTGTGCAAAACATATTCTAGCTCAGGAATGAATGAACAAACTGGAGTTCATGAAGTGTAGTGAAGAATCTCAATTTTTGTCATCTCAATTTTTTGAATATGTATTGAAGGTGGCACTCACTCTCGCTCCTTCTCAGTCAGCTTGTCCGTGATTGTGTCCTTGATCGAGGACCGTGAACCTTTGTGGATTACCGGATACCTGAGCGGAATCTGCAGGAAGCAGGAAATCATCAGGACCAGGTGTGCCGTGTAACCAAGGGCAACCGCCAGACTGCCGTCGTCTTTTGCTGCAACATATACACACACACAGACAAAAAAAGGACAAACATAAACCAATAACCCTCCGACAAGACATTTATTGGGGAGGAAAAAGTGGTCAGAGATACTAAGCATACTCCTAAATACAAATGGGCTTTGTTTTCGCTCTGTGAAAAATGAGAATTGAATTAGCAAGCTGTTTACCACCAGGCTCTTCTTACTGTTGGACAAAAGAACAGGGCATTCCATAACCTTAACGCAATCTCATTCATCTCCGCTATGGGTTAAAGCAAAGGACACAGTCTACTCAAGGGCACAAACTGTTAATGTTAGTGTTTATAGTCTAACCACATACTATTAAATCAGTCAAGTGTGCACAGCAAAGGATCATTTACTCATACCAATGGTTTTATAACAATCTGTATAGTATGAAGACAAGGCACTTAAGAACATGAGAGTAGGCAAGTGGAGAGTGGTTCTTTTGCAGAAAAATAAATAAATTTAAACCAGCAACACCAATCTTGCAATTAACTGGATATTTGCTTCACCTTCAGAAAATGCTATACATAACCAGAATGCTTGTATGATGACATACAAGTTCAAATCACAAACTTGTTGCCTAAGGAGAATAAGTATTTGTTGCACTGCTGAAATCCTCAAGCCAAAACTACCAAGGTGTCAGGCAGCAAATCATCCAGGTTAGTCACAGGTTTAAACAATAAAATTTTAAAACAATTTAAAAGAATCACTGGATCAGTCTCACTTTTCTACAGGCAATGAAGATTGTGCAACTGTACATGCATCTATCTGTAGTCCACCTCTCAGGCCGTGCCCTGGGGGCCCTAACATGCTCAGTTTACTTACTAGAGCTCAGCAGACATACTGGATATCGGAGGCATGAGGTGGCCATTGGTTCATCAAGTAAATTTGCTGGAAGGACATACAAATGGGTCTGTGTCTAGCTCCTATTCACACTCTCAAAACGCACAGTTTTACTGGCCCCACCACCCACATCTATAATAGAATATCTGTAACATTCTAATTTGCAGTTGTTATTTGAAAAACGTATTAAAAGGAAGTAAAGGTTAAAATGTAAAAGCACAAAACATCTGTGGTTTCAGTTGAATTAAGCAGACTTCTGGGTATAAAAAAAAAAAAAAAAAAACTGGAGGTCGGTAAGTACATGTGATGGTCCTCATAACAGGTGTGAAATGGAAGGTGCCGAGATGCTCTACAGCCACAATCTGACAGGCAAAATGGAAGATAAAGGACACACCAGGCAGAGCAGGAAGCTGTAGCCTGGCCACTTACAAGCCTTTGAAGTAATGGTTCACTGGCTAGACACGATGTGTCTAGCAGGAAACGAGCAGATGAATATAACACCCCTAGCCCATTACTCTGGTTTACTCATCACATTCCCCTCCCAAAATCACGTTCACATTCATACGCCAGCACAAAACAAAAGCATAATCTGCTTTTATCACACCTGTGCACTTAAGTCCCCAGACTTCCGCTGCTCCATACTAACACAGGAGGCCACAAACCTGAAGCCCATCAATCACGGGTTTCGCCGGAGCTGACCTACACTGACGCCTGCCTCCTTACGCTACAAAGAGAATTCGGAGCTCTCCTGCGGGCTTCCACCCAGCAAAACAGGAAGCTCTATCTACATTCTTCTTTGACAGAGAACACTCCTGGTGTTTTGAGAGGGAAAACCACAGGGGAGCTAAAGGTGTATAGATGTAAAAAGATGGAGAAAAAGTGGGAGGCTGAAAGAGGGCAACAGGAAAAAGTGAAAGTAAAAAACTTTGAGGGCACATGACTATACTAAGTGATTTGTTTAAACTATTGGTAATGTCCCAGGCCAGTTAATTCTGCTGCACTATAAAAGCATTCAGTTTATGAATTTATATAATTTATGCTAAATCATGCTAACTTACCCAGTGTATGCGACAAAAGACAAGAACTTTCCCGATTCATGTATTTGAAGGCTCACTAAGCTATGAAGCAAAGGCAGGATCGTAAAAACAAATGCAGTTCACTGTATCTGGCACTAGATTAAATTTTATGTAATCGCATTTTTAGTGCTGAGGGGGATGGAGGTGCTGGCAGGCCAGGTAAGCCTTCACCAAATGCTCCGGTTGTAGAGCAGCAGACTGGAGGGCCTGGTTAATAGTGGGTGTGGTGTGATTAGACAGAGCAGTGCAGTAATTACCTTGAAAGTCCTCAGAGTTGGGCAGCTTCACACCACATATGACATAATCTGACTGATTGTTCTGTGAAAACAAAACAAGATTAGGTTTAACAAGCAGAAACACAAAGCGGCATCTGTTACTCAACATGAATGTGAATGCTAAAAGATAATAAAGTCGACGCAAATCTAAACTGAATGAGCACCAATTAACTACTTATCATTGCACTCCCTCACAATCTTCGGAAAGGCAGCAGAGAGGTTGGTGCCTTATTAAAGGGAGTGAAATTGCGGCTGTTAGTCCACTCAAAACTGCTCATCTTAGCTCAGACTCCAGGCTAAACTATTACTTTACTTATCTAAAGAAGCCCTGTCAATTCTAGAGGTGTAAGGTGTTAAGGCAGGAATATGCTTGCTAATGACTATGTACGCAAGTATGTATGTACAGCCGTGGTCCGTATCCTGAATTCTTTGCGTGGGTTTTTGTGCACGTAGTCAAAAAATAACAGAACTTATACGTATATGTATACGGATATGGATGCCATACCTGCATAATTTTACAGGGGCAGTGTTGCGAGATGTCTATTAAGATACAGGTATTCATTCATTTATTTGGTTTGCGGCCTCGAAACTGACTCCTGGTGGTAAGGAGTACACACTGCAGATTACGAAGCACAGTACAAACGCAAATATATCAGCACAAATGTTAACAACGCAACTGTGTACGGATACGTATACATACAGCAAGTATATTTCTGTCGCTAATGGGAGATTGTATGAGAAGGCAATATTATTAATAACAGTTACCCCTTACTAGAAAACTACAAAAGCAAAGCTGGCCCCATTGCTGCAGTTGAGAAAGTGTAGTATACTGTATTGTGGAAGGTGAATTATTACCACATCTATGGGGTAAATGTAGGACAGCTCAGCTAGAAGTTGCCGACGACGAAAGGTCAGTTGTGCATTGGACTTCAGGAAGAGTTCTCTGAGGGAGAAAAAAAAAACAGACTAACAATTAATCTGGTGTGACTGCTAACACATTATTTCTTCTGCAATACAAATAACTACTCATCACACAGCCTCCCAAATGTGTCTTTCATTGCCACCGACAATGATGAGGAAGATAACAATAGAGCAAGACACAGAGGGCTTAAGTACAGTGCTGAGGGAGTGTGACTAACTCAGGTTCCTTATTTATTTTGGATGCGAGGATGGAGCGATAAAAATCAGCAGCTCTGAATCATCTCTGCAGTAATTAGGAATATAACTCAATCACATCAAACTAAATAATTTAGTGCAAGGACAATAATAGAATTGCTTTTGCTTCAATATCTCTTTATCCTTTATTAAAGGAGAGACATAATGACTGAAATACTTTCACACAAAGTCTATAAACAAACACACACACACACACATTCACCTATAAGCCATTACATTATGAGTTATTTTGCTGAATTTCAGCTAGAATAGTGAGTGGATATCAGTGGGTGTTGGTCGCCCATGACCATGACAAACCCTTACAACTTGCCTGTTCTTCCAACGTCAAGGGCAAAATATCTAAACCCTTTCATAAATATTAAAAAAGAAGATATTATCCTGCAAAACCACCTCAGACAGCCACTGCCAACACAGGAGAAGACATGGCAGATGGAAAGTGATTGAATGTGATGGTGACTGCCTGTGTAGCCTCTGGTTGAGGCCTCCCATCTGCCTCTCATTTCACTGCCTGTAGGCCTTCAGTGGCTGAGATCTGAACCACCACCATGACTCCAGCATGATCAACTACAATGTCCAGAATAACCTTACAGCAGCATGCTGCATAAGCAGTATTTCACTGTCCAAGTAAAAGCCTTATATCCAGACCACGTGGTGACCTGCTTCCACTTGGGGTGAGAAAAAAAAAAAATGTTGAGTGACTCCTGAGTGTGCAAAGAATATGAAACCCTAAGGTTTATGGTACTGATGCCAGCTGTGAGAGCTTTGTTGTTCAGGACCCCAGGCTACGATTTGCTTCATACAGCACGTCAGGTACTTCTCAGACCAACAGGCTCAGCCTACCCAAACAAATCAGACATGCTTTGACACAATCGGCTCTCTGCTGGGGAAAACATGCGGGACAAAGCCAACAAGCCTGCTTTCTGTGCGCACAGCGTCATCTCCCAGAAGCAATACGACAATCAGCAGTGCAGTGCTAGACGTTGACATTTTGTGTGGGCAGCCTGGGTGATCTTTCACAGATGCAGGGGAAGAGAGGAAAAGAGGATGACTGGTAATTAGAGGCTGGCGCTTACCTTTTGGCAGTGCATTCTTTCTGCTGCCCAGTCAGCGACTCCCGCTCTGCATCTAGACTCTGGTGTTTTGTTGAGAAGGCTTCCTCTGTGGGGAGGGAGGGAAAGACAGACAGACAGAAATAACAGGTATGGTCTAATGTATTTGCGCAGGTGTTTGGGGTGTGTTTTGTCATTTCACAATCTCCAGTTAGGCACGGCAACATCAAATGGCAGCACGAATCACGAAAAAGAAAACATTTCCTTTTGTGGGGACTAATTCACAAGAAAAATGCTTCTACCGCTTGACTCTTTTTGTTTTGCAGACACCCTGTAAATGGCTTTTATAAAAGCTTTTATATCAGTGGGGTTGATTCTTGACACACACTAATCTTATATGGCTGTTAAATATTCTATAGTCAAAAACGTAGAAAGCGCTGACTCCAGTGACCTCCTTCCAAAATGCACTGCAGCTTGTGCCTCGGGTGGCCATGGGAACCGAGCAAACAAGAAGCTCAGGCATGGGCTCTGGAAAGGGACACTTCATCTGATTATACATGGCAAGATCCAATCTGTAGAGATTAGTGTGGTCTGAGAGGATTTAAAATGCTGTTCAAAGGGGATGGAGGGTACCGCACCTGCATTGGTTCCCGCCTTAACTCGACCAAACACCCCTCATCTCATCAAAGAGCCGCCCGCCAAATGCAAACACCAAATCCCGATGCATTCTTTTGTGTGCATGTGGACGTGTTTGCCACACACTGTTAGGACATGCAGCTCTGCGTTAGCAGATCGGTTTTATTCAGAGTCATGTAGTCGAGAGTTCCCGTCTTCCTACAACCTTTATGTTTCAAGTTACAACAAGAAGAATAAAACCATCAGCAATGTCTTTCTAGCTTTGCATAATAATCCTGCAAGTTTTGCTGAAAAGGAGGAAAGCCTGTATAAAAAGAAACAAAAACCAAGGGAAAGGCTGGAAGAGATTCAAAATAGGCGGAAGAATGTTCAGATGAGGAAAAAGAAAAAAAAAAAGTCTTTGTTCTGACCCATGCTAATAAAAGCAGAGTGAAGCCGTGTGGACCAACTACTCTTTCATAAACCTCCTCAGCTCCAGTCCTCCGTTTTTCCCTTTTACAGCCCTGTGAGGTCCTGCCATTCTGATCAAAGGATGAAAAGATGTACACTGAGCTCACACGTCTGCTCATGCTGGGGTAAAGAAAGACGAGAAGACTGAATTAAGCACTTCTGCAGACATGGTTTGTTGTTATGAATGAATGTACACCAGTACAAATATTACACTGTGGCACTAGGAAATTGGAAAAACAAGGAACTTTTAAAATAGCCATTGTAAATATTTTATTGTTCGAGTAATCTACTACATCCTTAAGATAACACAACAGTTACTCCATACCACTGTAGAATATTCCACTTAACCGAATTTAAGAAATGTAAGCATTGACTTCTGCAACTGCAATTTAAGAATGAAGCTTTGACTTTATTTCCTTTATTTATCACAGTTTATTTATCACATCTTCTCCTGACTAGAGTCGCTCCACAGAGGGAATCAGGGAACAATTCAGATACATTTCACACTATATCATAAGTCAAAATGAGTCTGATGACATAGAAATCTGTTTTATATGGCCTAGACTGAGGATAAAAGGACTCACAGCTAAGAATTTGACGCGAAGGATCATGTACAAGCACACAAGAAAGGAGAAGCATGTAAATACTTGTATTGTTCTTGACATGGTAGTCTGCTGAAACTTTGTGGGAAGCATCTCCAGGAAGGCACATAGTAGAGAAGCTGACGATTACTGACAATGAGATAATTACAATGTTGTCTCGCTAATCTGGCAAATCATGACCTCAAGTACATAATGCTTCTGCTTTGATCTGACGAAGCGACACAGCTTGTGCATCTGGCAATAAAGGCTAAACTTCACTTTGATTTCCCTGGGGCGATGATTTAACATGCAAATGCAATATCAATTCACTTCCTGAACAAAGGTCAAAGTGTCATCCACAGTGCCAATGCTGAACGCGCACTTATGATCAACCTCAAACTCATCTCAGGATAACAAGTGACCTGAGCAGGTAATGACCAGTTTGCAGTAGGTGTGTGCACCAATTTACACTTAATGTGCACATTTTGCCTTCAGGAACTTGTGGACTTAGGCAACTTGACATTTATTGGTTTGCCATTGAAGCAGAAGTGAGAGAATAAACGCCATTAAAGATGATGGCAGCAGGATTTTATATCAATAATTAACAGCATGAAGAGCCATAACACAAGAACTAAGAGAAAAGACAGGAGACAGACCGTCTCATTTAATGATCATGTGGTAATGGCCAAAAAAAATCTTTTAAAAGCTTCGAAATTCTGTAACTGTCTGCGTTGTTTGAGGTTAAATAGAGCATGTGAGTACTTTAAGTTTAACAGATGTTTCCGCAATCGCTTTAAAAGTTTGGGGGATTATCAGTGGACCAATGAGAAGGCTTTACTGGATCTTTACAGCAGTCTCTTTTCTCTTGTTAAAGTAGATTGGTGCAGTAACGTGCAAGGAAGTACTAGACAGGAACACTGAGGAACCAATGGTCCACTGATGGTCCTCAATTCAAACTGTATGAAAGCTGCAGGTGCTAAGGTGGGAGTCCTGCTCTCACCACTTCCATCTGTCGCACGCACTCCCGCTTTCATTCTTTTATAAATGTGTTCCTTTCGTTCCACTCCCCAAGGAGATGTTTAACCTCAGAGAGAGTGGGGTGACGTCAGACGTTTCTCTTCTGCAACAATCTAAGGGCAGAGTCCTGCAGAGAGGAGAGCTGAAAGACATTTGTTAAGGTCTGTCTCAAGGAGGACCTCTTCCTGAACCCAGAAAAATCCAAGCCTGGGGGTAGGTTAGCAACACAACGCATCCTGGGCTGCGGGGTGTCGAGGGAATTCATCAATAACCGCTGACTCTCTCTGAAAGTAAGAGCGTGAGAGACAACACGGCAAGATGCCCTACCCTCTGGTCAAACACTGGGCTGAATCAATCACCCCTCGCCGACTGCCCACCCAGCTCTTAACCCAAAAGGGAAAGGGGAGGTAAATTGAAGTGGGGAGAAAAGCATGAATGATGGCTGTGTGTGACAGATGGCTTCGTGAAAACCTTAAGTCCTAAATAAACTCCTCTGCACTATACTACCCACACTAAGATATGGGCATCCCAGCTATTGACCATGACATGCTTAGCCAAACATCATGCACAAATTCACACTCGCGCAGATTGCTGACATTTGAAATGCGCCGAAAGGTGCCCTGCTGAGAACAGGCCAGGGGACTACAACAAAGCTAACATTAAAAAATAAAAGACATATACGCCCGAGGCCAATAAAACTAGTATAAAAGAAAAACAATGGGAGAGAGTTAACAGCATGCAGATGATTTATAGGATTTATGCTAGTCAAGTAAGTGTCCTATAGTGTGTGTGTGCGTTTCTGTACATCTGCTACCCCAAAACAGAATCAGACCTCTCAGCATAAAGTTTTATTTCCCAACGGACCCAATGGATATATGGCCATAAAGTGGCCAATAAAGCTTGGCCATGTATCGCAGAGCTGATATGGAGTTTAGGAGCCGTATAAATGCTTCTTAAGTCGCCCTTGGTGGAGGGCAGCTCTCCTCTACCGGGAGTTGAGCTGGAGCCAGGGAGGATGGTGGAGAGAGGGAAGATGGAGAAGGAAGAGAAACGTACATAGCAAAAAAAAAAAAAAAAAGATCCTGCCAATGATTCTTTTTCATCAACGTTTTTTTTCCATAAATTCTCACACCATGAATCTAGAATGCAGTAGAAACTAGATTGGTTTTAAATGGTTTAATTTCTTCTGACTTGGGGTTGCTTGATATTGTCAAAAACAATGATCAATTATTTCAGACAAATTTTAAAAAGCCTTGTTTATTTAAAAAGGGTTACTCATCCAATCTTTTTTGAACTTTGTAGAATTTTTGTAGACATTTTTTGATCTTTGTAGTTAAAATTTGATCTCCTGTATTGTATGTGGTGTAGTAGGTATTATGAAACGGTAAGAGAAAAAGGGCTCAGTTTACAGGAATGAGAAGTTGTGGATAAACAGGGGTTTGTGTTTTGTGAAATCTGACTGATATATGAATAATATTAACATCAATATCTGCTATGAGGGAGAACGCAGACTTATCAATTGTATTATGGTTTACCTTTCTTCTGGAGAAGCACCCTCTCCTTGTGTAGCAATTCCATCTCCCTGGATAGAGCCCTCCTCTGCCTTTCCAGTTCACTGCGTAGAACACTGATCCGCAGCTGCATGCACTCCCTATCTTTCTTCTGCAGGGAGAGAGAGGGAGAAGAGAAGGGGAGGTTACAAAAAACAAGACCAGGAATGAAAAGGAAACACTTGTAGTTCAGAAGAGCATCTTGTGCTTCTCATTACCCACAATCCCTTGGTCATGGTTGCCTTCAACCGCGCAACCCCTCTCAGCACTCTATAGACTATTCAGTTACTGAATAATTCAATCCATGCTTCCAAATCTGGCTAGCGCTGGTCGATAAAGGCTGAGACAGACATGTATTCAGACGCTGACCTCAGAATTAAAACACGAGACCTTCTTGAAGGACATTAAGATAAAGAAAACAAAGGGCAGATCTCAATGAAACCCAGATATCAAAAACATCAAAGACTTTGATGGAGGGAAAGCTGTTAAAATAGGTAAAAGAAAAACGGAAAGGGGGGATGAGGGGGTGGAGTGAACTGTATGTGGTGAATGTTTGCATTCCTGGCAACAGGATGTGCTTGTGAATTCAAAGTGAAGCTGACAATTTAATCTACTGCTCCAACTTGAACTTCCAACTATCAAACTAGACACGGGCCTCTGAGTCCTCACGTATGCCTTCAACCACCAGGAGAAAGGCTGGATTGTATAAACCCGGAAAACATGGGGCGATGTGCTAGGACACCCTGAAGATTGAAAAAGTTGAGAAATACGCTAATAGCAACAACGGAGCTCATGGGGTGTTGTATTAATTGCAGCTGTGCATAATAGGCAGTCATTTTTCACACCAAATTCAAAACAGCCGGAAAAGCAGTGAAGCAATTTTTTAAGCAAAAAAAGAGCTTACTCGTCCTATTATACCTTTTAAATATTTTCTCACAGGACTTTTTTTTTGTCTTTTACTGAAATAGTGAAGTGTAAATCTGATATATTTCAAGACTCTACGTGGTTGTCGGGTGGCATTATATGAATAAAGTGTATAAAGGAAAAGAAACATTGGAGAAAGTGGACAAAGACAAAAGCTTAGACCACCACAGAGCTGCTTTTTACAACATATCGAAAATATATGAACACACAATATATGGTACACAAATAAAGCAAATGATGATAAAAATGAAAGATGAAAGCAAAAGGAGACAAGGCATGAAGAGTGTAAATATATAATAAAAAATAAGGGTGGAAAATAGAATTTGGCAAAACCACACACAGCCATTTTCCCTGGACTCTAGAGCCTGAATAGAAATGTCAGGGACAGGTCATCAATCCCCATCTCCTACACCAACAGACTGCCTCTCTATCAAGCACAGATCTAGAGCTCATTGGCTTTCACATCTGTCAGATGGCTGGGCACAAATGAAGAACAGCTCCAGTGCTGAGAGAGGCAGACAGAATTAACACATTCATACACACTTATCCCTTTCTGAATTAGTCCCCCTTATTAAGCATGATCCGTATCTTAATTCACTGCTGGGGCATCTAAATGCATGACAGGGGTGCGACTCAAGGTCATTTCATTATCTCCCAGATCAGATCCTCTTCAATCCAAAAGCGAGGAATTTTAACCTTGTTAAACAGAGAGGAAACTAAACAAGCCTATTTATTTTGCCAACTGCCTCAAGCGAAGCTAGAACCACACAACCAGAGATAGTTCCCTCTCAAGTGACATGCACACAAATAATACACCAGTGCTATCATATTTATTTATAAAAATATGGAGAGAGGTTCTCTCACACACACGCACACACTCGCTTTCTCGTTTGCGTACAAAAACACACAGATGCACATCTACCCGGGATGAAAGCAAATACAGCTTATCTGGGGGTCTGTGATCTCTTTGTGGGAGAGCACACGGTGTCAGTTGGAGAGGGGCTGATAGAGCCTCCATCCCCTGAGTGTCAGGGCCCTGATGGGGCAGGAATGCTGCAGCTCGCGTGTTAACCTGTGGAAGCTTTGGCACAAACCCAATCCCCCTGACCGCTTAACTACAGGGGCTACCACCTATCGGAACCTCTGAACTCAAGAGTATCAGTGTGTATGTGTGTGTTTACCACCACTGCAGAAAAGTATGTGGCAAGATAACCCTGTAAATAGGTGGGGCTCGTCTAGCATCAATCTCAACATTGGACAATTTATCAGAAGATACATTGTTGGTGGAGCTGGGTTCAAAATTTGGTTTAATTTGCTTGCATTATGCCTCAAACGCCCTGCAGCAACATGTATATTGAGAGACAGATATAAACAGCCAGCCCAAAAGCAGGGATCACAAGCAGCTGAGAGTGAGTCACTGTGTGTGGGGACAACCATTTGTTCCAACAGGTGGAGTGACAGTCACTCAGCAGCAGCCAGTATCAAAGGGAGAAGAGTACAGCTGCTAGAGTGAGAAAGAGTGTGAGAAGGATGGGGGCGGATGTGTGTAGATGCCCTTGCCCATTCACAATGTACATTTTATCAGCTCACTCAAGAAGATGTCCGACACTTTCTTTTTTTTTTTTTTAATTAATGGATCCTGGACACAGTTAGCGTCTCAAGTGTCTTTCCTGCACAAGGAAAAAGGGAAGCTGCCTTTCAAAGCACACATTTACTATAAACAAAACATTAAAACCTAGGATTATGGCAGCGTTTTTACAGCTGCACGACGGCCAGTTCCAAAAATGTTAAATATGCTTTCTTTTCTTTCGTTTTGTGTTCGAGGAACACGACAGGATCAGTAGATCCCTCCAAATGTGGGATACAATAACTGCCTGAGAACCTAATGACATATTTACAAGGATTGGTCTAATACAAAGGATACAAACAGTGTTTTTTGGACTACTCGATAAAAGCGGCCTGTGGACACTTTGAGGAGCACTCACCCTCTCTGTACAGGCTGCAGTCGTCCTCAGCTTCTCCTCGATCTCCCTTCCAATGTTCTGCACGGTCACCTGGGTCTGCTTGATGGCTCGCTGAGCTGTGTGCAGTCTGTGAATGCAGTAGAAGAGCAGGGAAGAGAGAAAGCTGCTTTTCAGCGGGCATCTGGATGGGGTCAGGGCAACCCTATGAAAGTCAAAACATTTTTTCCAAGCCTTGAACTTTGACTGAGGCTTTGAAAACATTTTTCCATTGTGCTACAATGAGGGGTTCATCTTGGGGACGGAGAAAGAGAGTGAGGTCACCACCAACATCGGAACCCTTTTCTAATTATCATCTATCCCAACTAAAAAGTAAATAAAAGAAGCAAAATGGTCAGAGACCAACATTGGAAATCCCACACTTTCTCATTGGTTGTTTGGAACAACAGGCAGTCTTGACATGCTTCCACACGCATCTTTATGGGCTTGTTTGCTTTTTGCTGATCAAGATCATTTACATAATCTGGCCTGCATTTGTCCATCGGATAAGCAATGTTTATTTAAGTTCAAAACAAAGTCAAGAAATCTAGATGTTAATACAGACCCTCAAAATCATTACCAGATCTCGCAGCAGGGCAAATCAATTTTTACAGAAACGCAGTGAGACAAAAAGCCTTGACTTACAACTTTTTCGTTCTGGCCATGTTAACAAACGCCAATGTCAAGAGGTCAAGAGACAATAGCTTAGCATCAACAATGAAGACCATCTTTTAAACCTCGCCAGTTGTTTACACTTATTTATTTGAATCTATGATCAACAACTGAGGAAAACTAATCCCAACGTTATTGCAGCCATCCATCACACAGTTTGGTTTAACTTCAGAGAAAGACAGCTCCCACAAAGATGGGTTCTCTAGACCCTACTGCCCTGGCACATACAAAATCTAACATAAATATAATATAGCATAAAATGCTAAAGATGATGAAGTAGTCATTATAATAAGAGAATGTTTCTCTTATTATATTTATTCTGTGTTTGAAGCTGCATTTTATAGTTCTGATGTATTGCTGGGCTTGATTCCAAACTTCCCCCAATAAAGCTGGTTTAATAAATGCATGCAATTTATTAGTTTGAAGAATGCCTTTGAACATCGTGTCTCAGCACTAATCACCAGAAGTGGCCACACACTGCAGCCCGGTGTTGGTTTATCGTTCAGATGTTTGCTATTTAGCAGTATTTCTCCTTCATCAACTCAACGTAACACTTTAGACAAAAGCATCATTAACACGGCTTCCACAACATTTCCCCCATCCACTTATTCCCCCTTTCTTTCGCTTTTCCATCTTTCTCAGTCTGCTGTTCACAGCTGGTGCCGCAAAAGGATTAGCACATTCTCACGGCCCTCCCTGCCTGAAGATCCAGGGGAGCATGTGGCCTGTATTAAAATAGCTATATGGCTGCGTTTTTTTGGACCCCATTAAGGCAACGGCTGACTTCCACCCAAACCACGCTCTGCGTTGCGTTCCCATCAATGCAATGACCTCTCGACCTGCCAAAACACACATTTTCATAACTAATAGCCACAGATTGCAGGGTTCCTGCAACAGCTTCTTTTAGGGCTGATTTAGGCAGCCTTGGCGGAACCACAAAGAACATTTCAGGGCTTACCATGTGTAATAATTCCATATTGTTGATAGATCTCCCTGTGATGTTGCAAGCTTTTCTGTAATCTCCACATCCGATGGGCTTTTAAGAAAGCCACTGCAGGCCAGGTATGACAGGTCTTCATTTAGGTACATCTCAGTTCCAACATCAACTGGTGATTACTGTTCCATTTTTCAAATATATGTAAACAACCCCAACAATTAAGACCATATTAATTATGATAATCTACATTAACTATAGATGGGCAGTGATGGCCTAGCGGGTTAAATATGCGGAACCAGCGGGTTCAAATTCCGAACCGCCTCAGTGGTGCCACAGAGCACAGTACAGTCCCCACACACTGCTCACTAAGGTAATGCAGAGGACCTTGTGCTGTGCTGCAGTGTTTCACAATGACAATCGTTTCACTTTCATTCATAAACTAGCTTGATGTCATTTATACACAGAAGGCCACAGGCACAAAAAAGTAGTTGCAATGAGATTAGGATACACCACCCCCTATTACAAAGTTAATGTTGCTGGCTAAGTTGCATCTGCATTGCTGATAGAGAAGCTGATAATTGTTGTAGCAGGAACTTCCAGGGGTTAAGGAGCCTCCCAATATGAGCAGGTGTTAAGCCTCCCACCTCTCCATCATGCTAATAGCAGCCCCTCAACCTGAATGTGGGAAACTTATGGAAAAATATGGAGACATAAACACATCTTCTCATCTCCACGATGACCGCTTCCCGCTGCCCGGGATACAATGAGTCCTAACTCACGGCTACTTTTCAACACACACCATCCCCCATGACAGCCTTTACTCTGCACGCTCCACGGCGAGAGTGGGACAAACTTGCTTGCCACGAGTGGCCTGATAGCGCTGCTTCGGGCTGCCGTGATGGGACAAGGCGATTGCTCTTTGGCACGTCAGGTTAAAGCTGATGTGACAGCTTTATCAGGGACGTTGATTGTGATGCAGGGTTGAGATACAGGCACTTCCCCGCGGTGAGTGGCAGTTATCTGCATGCACGTCTGCAGCCTTATCAGGTTCAGGCCGTTGGCGGCTTCCACCAACGGTGTGAATCACAGCCGCTAACCCAGCAACTGAGATACTACTGAAGCACACATGCGTTATCTGAAATCACTACTGTCTGTTAAAGTAATGACCAAACAGATGTGAAAACAGGAAAAGACATCACTTCATGAATCACAACCATTCATCAAACGGCACAAACATCCGATTCTAACGAATACACAGAAAACCTAGACAAGATCAATGATATATACAGCAATGAGCTTTCAGTATGTTTTCTTCTGTTCTTCCCATTTATTTCCCTTTTTCCATTCACTGTCCTATCGACCAGGATGGTGTGCTGTGGTGAGGAAAAATGGCCTTGGCGAAGGAGCTCCTCATTAAAACTCTCTGACCCCTATACACTAATAATGGCTTCCAGAGGAGACGAAAGGAGACGAGTCAGAGAGTGAACTATTCTGTTCGCTTCCTCCCTGAGCATCGTGTGAGCATGGGTGTTTACAGCCAAGCTGTTTATTGCTTTAGTCAGTCAGCACAACATAGCAGAAGAGAAGCGCTGCCTCTACGTAACGCCATGTGTCATCTGGTGAGCAGAGACCGTTCAAAAAAAAAAAAAAAAAAATCTGATGCCTGACCTCTGGTTAGAACATGGAAACAAATGGTTGGGCCACTCCGACAGACACGGGTACATCAAAACCAACAACACTAAACATGCATCAACATGAAATGTGCAAATTATTTATCGTGGTCTGCTTTTTCCATAGGACACCACGCTCGGCCCCGAAAATTGACCAAAAACCACAGGAGTACCAGCAAATATTTCTACTGATTTTATTTATTTTTGAATTCTTCCTCCTCACTTTTTATGTTTGGAAAACCACTTACAATAAGAACGGGATGCTACATGGAGTTCGACAGGGAGGCTGAAGAGAAAATAAACCAGGGTCTGCTTGGTTCAGTTTGAGGCAGCACAATTAATTTCAGCAAACGCAGCCGAAAACGTTTGGAATACGGCGTAGAGAACGGAAAACAAGAGAGACAAAAACAGAACAAAGGACCAACAGACAAAATACCTGGACCTCCACCTAAGAGACAGGGAATGTCAACACACTCAAGTCTGTCCCCCCACACCTCCAATTTCAGCATTGTCTTCTCGGCGCTGCGGACAGATAAGATTGCCCCACCCCCCCCCCCCCCAAAGTGAAAACATTTTGCTTTGCCTACATTTCAGGACCCTTTGCCTTTGATGGATGGAAATGGTGCCTCGGCCAGTCGAAAGTAAACCACACTTGTTTACGTGGTTGCCTTTATATGGACGATAGGGGGGTGGCACCGCAAACAATCACAAAGACCCCCTTAAAAGCAGCGCTGGTCGAGGGGTCGGCGAAAGGTCTGCTTTAATTCTTCGCCTCGCCATAAACGTCAGTCCGTGAGTTTGAGATATTTTAGTGGATTTTGAAGCTCTGTGGATCAGGGAGGGGGACGACAACAATGTATATAGGGGGAAATTTATGCTAAAACATAACTCTTGAAGGAGCTCCCCGGTGCCTCTCTAATGTACGTGCCAAAAGACAGAGTCATCAAGCTTGGAACCCCTGAAGAATGCACTCTAGATGAGGACGTTGAGATTAGGAATGACAGCGGCTTTAGCTGTGGGCCTGCGCTGGAGCTGGGAGGGGTAACCAGGCCTTAAAACTCGGCATCTTTGAAGACAGGGCTGAATGTTTTTAGAGACAACAAAGCAGCATGTGTGTGTGTGTGTGTGTGTGTGTGTGTGTGTGTGTATTTGGGGTGGTGGGGGGGTTGCAATTCCACCTTACAGTGAGCCGTAGTCCAGGTTTTTCTGTTTCCAAAGTGTGCATTGAATAGCTGACATAAACATTCTAACAGTGGGGTGGAGAAAGAAAAAATAAAAATAAAAAAAAGTATGAGTATGATCTGTGTTCAGGAGCCTGCCGTTTCCTACTGAGCTCTTGTGATATTGTTAGCATAAACCCCTACAGTGCCAGGAGAAGACAAAATAACTGAATCCCCTCTAGCAGGGCTATCCAGAGATTAAGGTCTGGTTTGTTTTTTCATGGGGCAGGACGGCCGGTCATCGGGCCGTGGCTTGCGGCTCTGGGGTCTTCGGGTTGATCTGTGCGGGCCAGCTGTTTAAACCGGACAAGCATTAAAGCAGGGGCACGATCCTCCCGTTGCGGATCCTTCAGCGCTTAGCTCTCTACTGAAAGGTGCTAACTGTGGGAAGGCCTCGCCACCCCTCGCAACTGCTGGGATCACACCCGCAGCACGCTGCGCTGGCTCCGTTCTCAGGCATGCCAGTCAAACGTGGCACCGCGGGAAGATCCAACGTATCACTTTCAAAAGAGCCAGACAAAAGGCTCTGTATTAGACCGGCAGCATGTAAGAACCGTTCAAATCTGTAGTAGTGTAGATAGATTCCAGAAAATGTTCCTTACACCGTCCAGGTCAGGGTTACATGGCACTGGCTGCACATTCAATATGCATGCAGCTGAAACTGTTTTAGATGTTTGTATCTGGACAGGGAAGAAGCCAGATCACAATTTTACTACAGGTCTCAAGACTCACTAACATGCCAAATACATCTCCTCTAGCAGAAAATAAAGACATTTTTAACATCCAAGACAAGCTGCTTACTAACACATATGAACATGAGTGTGACAGAAAATGGGGGGATAAATTATAGTAAATATAAAAAAAAAAATTTTTAATCTACTTTCCCTATTCCACCGGAGGGAATGGGTGCAAGTGATTGCTAGCGGTGCTTGGACTACTGTCAGTGGGTGGGAAACAGATCCAATAGTGAGTGTAGGCATGCAGAATGCCCATGACATGACAAGCAGCTCAAAAACTAGTGAGTTCCTAACCGCACTTTAGTGAAGTCAAAATGACCAGATTGCATGGCAAGGTCAACGAGCAAGTAAAAACAGATCTCTGTGGCATTACACATTTTACTACAAGTACAGACTTGTGGTCAATTTGCACAAAAAATATTCAATGTATACAACTACTTTTGAAATGTGTTAACAGTTTTTTTTTATACAACTTCCTGTTGCAATACTTTTGCTTTGGCAGTTAAATTGAGATTTACAGATCAAATTGTACACCACAATATGTATGGTCTACAATCTAGGATTCAAATTAAAACGCAATATGAATTTTATGCCATATCGCACAGCCCTAACGCAAGGGGCCAAAAAACCATGAAGGCTAAATAAATATCAAACAGACTTTTAACTATGCTGATAATAAGTGAATGAACGCCACTACTCAAAACTAAGAATTATTTTTTTTAATAATTCTAAGCAGCGTCTTAGCAGAGAACTGGTGAGCTCACTGGTTAGACAGTCTGTCTTTGTAGAAGAATGACTGCCAGTCACTTGCAGGAACCGCATAAATCTCACATGAGAATGGAATGTTTTCTCTTTGATTAATGAATCTTTTTATCAACAGACTTGCTCTTTGTGTGTTCCTTACTCTCAGCCCTTCCCTCAGGTCAGCCTGAGCAAACCTGCCGGTTAAATCACTGAGTGTTACTGTGCACATCAACAATAAACGGCTTCCGTGATGCTGAGAACAAGAGCGCAAAACATCAGTCCTCTGCAACCAGACCAACAGATCTTATAGATGTACTAACAGAAGCAAAAACACGATCCTGTCATTTAACAGAATCCTCCATTTGCTCAGTGAGAGATGAGACCACAGTACTCCAATCTCGACAATACTGGCCGATGTGTAAACAGACTAAATCTCTCACAGGAAGCAATAAGACTACATACAGATTCTGGAAGACAAGATGGAAAGAGTGAGGTGGGGAAGAAATCAGGGAAAAAAAATAAAAAATAAAAGTTGGCCATGGAGGTGCGCATTTTTCTGGGAAAAAAAAACACTACTAACACAGTAAAAGTTAGTAAGGGTTCCTACATGTGAGAAGAAAAACTCAAGCAAAAAAATAACTAAACAATAAATAAGAATTAACTGAAGTGAGGTCATTTTTTAAAAAAAAGCTATAAAATGCTTGTATATAATACCTAAATAAATAAAGGCTAACTTGGGATGGCTATCAATTACATATATTTAAAAAAAAACTTAATATTATATAAGCAAAAAAAAAAAAATTACAAAATACAGTACATGCCAAAAGGACAGACCTTCTCATTCAATGTGTTTTCTTTATTTTCATGACTACTTACATTGGTAGATTATCACTGAAGGTATCAAAACTATGAATGAACACATGTGGAATTATGCACTTAACAAAAAGTGGAGACCTGGCCTCCACAGTCACCGGACCTGAACCCAGTCGAGATGGTTTGGCTTGAGCTGGACCGCAGAGTGAAGGCAAAGGGGCCAACAAGTGCTAAACACCTCTGGGAACTCCTTCAAGACTGTTGGAAAACCATTTCAGGTGACGACCTCTTGAAGCTCATTGAGAGAATGCAAAGAGTGAGCAAAGCAGTAATCAGAGCAAAGAAAACTAGAATATAAAACATGTTTTCAGTTATTTCACCTTTTTTTGTTAAGTACATAACCCCACATGTGTTCATTCATAGTTTTGATGCCTTCAGTGAGAATCTACCAACGTAAATGGTCATGAAAATAAAGAAAACACAAGGTGTGTGCAAGCTTTTGGCCTGTACTGTATTTAACGGAGTACCTGTGAATACTGTGAGGAAAGTGGTTTGATTAACATTAAAAATATATAAATGTTTCCATGTGTATGTCTGACTGTAAATCTATCATGTTTGTATGGACATATTTAGTGTGTGGGTACTTCCTTTCAGTTCTACACTTCTAAATTTCATAAGCTTGGGTTAAGTCAGACTCAAAAGGAAACTATTTCCCTCTCATACAAATAGTGTCATAACACTGCCACCTTGTGTCCGAACATAAATATATTCAGTAACAGCTGTTCACCGTAAACCCCTGCAATGCAGCATGGGATGCAAGGGCATAATAAGAAGCTTTATTTAGCTGTTTTTAATAAATATATCCTATCATGACTCCATCCAGTGAGAACGTAAACAAAACACAATCACACTTTAAACCATCATGAGTTCGCAGTTCTGCCCAATTGCTAACATGTCTGTGAGATGCTAGGTTGAAGTTCACAATGGCAAATTAGCAATCAATAGTGAGTATGCATGGGAGGCATTTATTCACTTCATTTGCCCCAGTGGAGAGTGTGAACGGGTAACTGCAGATAAAAACCTCACCTCAAGAGGGAAAAAACACTGTAGGAGTTTCGCACAGAACTCTGGTCCACCTGAAGCAAGCTGTTCTTCTTTCTCTCGGAGTGATCCTGCCACAGGAAACATGCTGTCATGAGCACTTCCCTCTGCACCAAACCCACACATGCCAAGGAAAACAAGCACACAGAGCAAAGACGTGGAGCGCTTTCCTGGAAGCAGGCACACACCTTTTGATCAAAATCAGCTGCATAGTAGCCATCATTTAATCCAAATATGATCTCATTTGGATTCCTGGAACGAATCTGCAAAGAGGAAGCAGATAAAGTCGTGTGAAAGTCAGTGGAGTTATGTATACATTTTATGCAGAAGGTGTGACTTGCAAATATGTATAAATGAGATCAGGAGCCTTTTCACATTTAAATTTTAAAAATCACAATATCACAAATAAACAACACGTCAGAGTCTACTGCTAATGTCACTTATGCTAACAGCATGGAGGGGAACATTTTTTTTTTTTACCTGTTGCCCAGTGTACCTGAGCCCATCCAGGCTGACCTTCCACTCTATGAGAAGCTGGTACTGCTCCCCCCGGCCACCCCAGATCCGCACCACAAAACAAGACACAGATGTGTCCAGCAAGTCCGGCAGCATCCCGAAGTCCAGACTCCGCCATGTAGGATTCTGAGTGCGCAGATAGCCACACAGATTAAAGGTGTTGTCATTTATAGATTTCTCTTATTGACAGCAATTAATGTGAACTAGTGACCATAACCCAGAGCAACAAAGGATGTTGGTACGAAAGACAAACTAGCAGGGTAATCATTCAGAGCCATATGTCGGGGTCATCCCCGGATTTCCTGCCAAGGAAAACTGTGCATGGTTGATAAAGCAGTCTGCTTTCTCAGCAAACACACGCAAAAAGGGGCATTACTATATCTGCGACACCAAAAAGGAAAGTAAGTGTACGTGGGTAGTATGGGGACAGAGCAAACCAGAGTGATCGCCAAGGTCACAGAAGCAAAAACAGGAAATAAATGGGGAAATGGATGACGCATGGTTAACGTGCGCGTTTCGCCGTTTTGTATTCATGGAAAGCTGACAGCAAGTAAACCAGAGAAAGGAAGCTAGTAGCTGAAATCACATCCTTGCAAGGTCAGAACATAGATATTTGTCGTGTCCCAGCATCTGCAGCGATGTTAGCTTTATCCTTAGACAGCTTTGGATAGAATTTCAGTCACAGGCATTAACCTGCATAATCTCCCCCTGGATTAAAATAGCTGTTACTTAGTGAGATATGAATAAAATGGACAGGGGGCATTTACGTACGCCACTCTTTTATCACAATCCCAACCCAGGCAAAAGCGAAACACGTCTGAAGCCAGCCGGTAGTCTGAGCAGCACTTCCACAAGCTCCATGAGCCGATATGGCAGCAGGCATGCGCTAAAATGATTATGTAATTAGAGTGCTTCATCCGCATCCTGTCTGAGTGATTATGTGATGTCTGATAATATTCTCAAGTGTCATGGATAGGGGATAAGACTTTTCTCTCATCCATAATCCAGATCTACCTACCTTTTATTACATTTACAGCATTTATCAGACGCCCTTATCCAGAGCGACTTACAGTCAGTCTCCCTGGAGCAACTTAAGGTTAAGTGTCTTGCTCAGGGACACAATGGTAGTAAGTGGGATTTGAACCCGGGTCTTCTGGTTCACAGGCGAGTGTCTTACCCACTAGGCTACTACCACCTTATTCCATTCTCCCTAGAATCGGTTGAGTAAATTAATGATGGAAGCTCTGTAAAGTACTATTTTGTGTCAGTCATTTTGGTCTAGTCCATTGGCTGTCCCAATTGTTTTTTTTCTAAATATATTTCTCCATATCCTGAAAATGGTATATAAACATGGAAAACAATGCACAGTAGAGCGTTACACCACAAGTGTATAAGGCAAGATGAACTGAAGAAAAGAAGAAAGTGAATTGATTGTCACACGTGATACACAGCAGCACAGCACACAGTGCACACAGTGAAATTTGTCATCTGCATTTAACCCATCACCCTGAGTGAGCAGTGGGCAGCCATGACAGGCACCCGGGGAGCAGTGTGTGGGGACGGTGCTTTGCTCAGTGGCACCTCAGTGGTACCTTGGCAGATCGGGATTCGAACCGGCAACCTTACGGGGCCGCTTCCTTAACCACTAGGCCACCACTGCCCTGTGCATATATTGTGCACAAATGCTACATCTAACAAATATCTCTCTGAAGAGATTATTCTGATATTTGAACTGCCATGCAATGATGTACAATGCATCGAAGATGAATGGGGAAAAATAAAAATACACACTTCACACACAATAAATCATTGGATTAGGCCAACCAGATTTCACCATAAAACAACACTGAACACAACAAGAAAAGCAAAAAAAAAATAAAAAATTCAAAAATTATTCTATTCATAAATTAAAACCGCAAATACTGAGTCAGATCTTGTGCAAAAAATTGTCCTATTGATGGCAGTCTCCGCCCCTGCAGCGGTCGGCAGATCTCGTGCCACCCCACATCAGACTTAGGCCCTGACAGACTTAGGCCCATCTCATACGCACCCATTGCTATGATCAATTTATCCACCATCTTGATTTTAGAGCTTTGTTTCTATCAACAATACATCACAGCACATGCAATCACGTTGTGAGCAAAAGCTTGCACACTGGCTTGCTGTGCCATTTAAAATTGCTCTTTGGTTTTAGAGTGCAGTCCAGTCTAAAACGGGCTTTGTGTTTGTCTCATATTCAAGACTGGAAAATGGAGGAAGAGGGTGGGCCCCATCGGTCAGATACACTATACATAAATTACATCATTATGGGGCTCGATCCTGTATAAAGCTCATCTCTACTCTTCTAAAGTACCAGTTTGTACAGGGCAAGCATGTGTTTGAGTGCATATAAGTGGGTCACTGAGCAGAGCTTGAGACAACCGTGTGTCAATCACACACCTTGCACACTCAGCACATTCTGGCCAAGAGAGCAGTACAAAAATCTCAGAACTGATAGCAGTAGAGTGTGTACTTAAACAAATCAATCAGTTCAATCAATCAATTAAATGAATATATTAAGCATAATAAACATTGGTAACAGCAGAGGAAAGACTGACAGCTCCATCACTAAACTATAGTACACTTATAACTTCTGCCGGGCTGCTGTAGATTTTTTTCAAGCTTACAGTTTCGGCAATGAGTGGGGAGGTGAACCTGCCAGACACCCATGCTTATCTCTAATCCTTTTTTTGGCACTGTGGCTTTTAACACTAATCCAAAAGTGAAACCTCTTTTTAAAAGCAGACAAATAACAGGACAAAGGCACCTGTGCAATGGAGAAATGAGAGTTGGCGGTGGGGTATGTACAGAATGGGCATAAAACAGGACACGTGATACCGTAACTAACACTTTACAGAAAGAGCCCCAATAACACATGTGGAAATAAACGTTCTAATTCAAGGCCTGTGGCAGTGACGCGGCAGCTCCCGCTAAATGAATGAGTTTCATTCATTCCAAGCACATGTACAATCACATGCATTTTATTTTTTTGGAAGAAGACCACCAGTGAAATGCCACACAAAGCTCTAAAATAGTCCTGCACCAGTTTTAAGATGACTGAGGAGTTGTCCCCAGAGATGTGATTTGGGGAAAGATAGGTTTGGAAAGGCATGGGAGGCAACCACTCACCAGTGAGTCTCTGATGACTTCACTCTTGTAAAAATCTAAAAGAGGAAGATAAGAAAGGGATAAAGTTACAAAGAAGTGATGAATTGGCAGAATTAGCGGTACATGAGATTAGCGGTACATTGTCTAAACTCCCCACACCAATAACAACGACAGACATGCAAACAGGGAAAAAAAAATGGGTTAAACCGTAAGAAAATTAACTCATGCAAAGAGAAAAAAATTCCCACTTGACTTGGTGTCCCGAAATCTTGACAGGCGGTCACCTCTCTTTAGAACATTAACAAATCTTACAGTAGAACACAAAGCCCCTTTCATGTGGTTCTAAGACCTAAAAGATTGTGCAATGTGCTGCCAATGTCAAAAACGATACTAAACATTATATAATTAAATATATGTGTGTGTGTGTGTGTGTGTGTGTGTGTGTGTGTGTGTGTGTGTGTGTGTGTGTAAAACTGTTAATTAACCTTTTCTAAGTAATTAATAACTATTACAAAAAGAGGCTCAGACAGGGAGATAGATTTTTTTTTTTTTATAAAATACCCTGCAGACGGTCAGTAAATAAGATGATAGTTATTTGTTCAGTTTGACAGTCCTAATGGTAAATTTGCAATCTTGTGTGTTTTTGGTGTTATGGGAACAAAAAAAAAAAAAAAAAAAAAAAAAAAAAAGCAGAAACATCTGCTGTTGTAGTTGCATCCCTGTTTGTATTTATACACATGCAAACTGAGCAGTATGCTCCGCCTCCAACTCTATAGGACTGTGCTGGCCGGAGAGGGGTTCAGAGTGAAAGTGGAGCTGCGGTCAGTCACCTCGGGAGATGCGCTCGCCCAAGCAGAGATGCATGGTGAAGTAGGTGTCGAGCAGAGGCGAGCCATTCTTGTTTACAATGTTTCGGGCTGCGATGCTTCGAAGGTGACGCAAGCGTCTCTGCGGGAGAAAAAGAAGAAAAAAAATTCAGCGATAGAGAAGGAATCAGAAGAAGTGTCAACTCTGATTTTTGTTGAAACTTGTCCTGATGCAAGATTTGATATGGAAGCTCAAATTTATACATGGTGACTTGCAGAAAAAGTTACCTTTACTTGAAACTGACATTTAAATAATCATAATAATAATAAAAAACATGATTTCAGTTTAATGTAAATTTTGAGATTTGGCATTAAATGATGGGAATAAAACGTTCATTTGTCTGTCGTCTTCTTTAAAAAAAAAAAAAAAAAAAAAAAAAAAAATGGAGCCAGTCTAACACAAAAGCACCACACAGTTTCAACAGTGAAGAGCATAAAGCACACAGCACTGGTACAGAACATCTTTGTGTGTCCTTCAGGAGACATAAAAAATGCTTCAGTTCTCCAGCCGCATGCATGACATCATTATTGGACTGCACACCGAGCAAGAAAAGCAACTCACAAGTTTAAAAAAAAAAAAAAAAAAATCGCTCTAAATTGTTAGTCAGGTGGAATATGACTATAATACATGCCTTTAAGTGTAACACCAAAGAGACCAAGAGACCATTTTGCTGCCAAGGCCTCACCTGACCTGCATTCTTTAGCAGCATGGCAAAGTCCCAGCTCTGCTGGCATTAAGGTCTAAATCTAAGTCATGGGATTCCCTATAGGATTAAGAATGAGTGAAACAAAACCCATTCTGTTCTTTCCCCCCCCCAGGGCCTGCTTGGAAACGTATCAATGAAAGGTGTCCGTTATGTGACCCAGTCTCTGAGAGATGAATAACTGTAAAATCATAAAAATTAATCAAAAATAAATTAATTATGCAGTTTACACAGATGTGTGCGCTTTTTTGAGTATCTGGTCTAACTGTATATATGATTATTTCTCATTAATTTGTCTTTTTTGTTGTTTAAGTTTATAAATATATTTCCAAGAAACCACAAACTAACCTGATCACGTAACAAAATTGGATATTATTTGCTGTATTATGGCTACTTTGGTACTATAGCACTAAAGCATTATTGACCACTGATGTAAAAAATCTAAATGGTCTGCATGTGTTATAGTTCTATATTGTTTTTTCCACTTGAAAAAAAAAAACAAAAAATCTAGTCTCATCCTCAGTCATGCCGAGCCAGATCTGCCATGAAGCCTCCCCAAAAATGCCTTCTACAGAACAATCAATTGACACACAAACCTTGCGGACTCTGCACTCTGCTAATATAATGAACATTGCACGGATATCTTTACAGCATGCATGCTTCTGCCAGTTGCTATAAAGCCAACTGGAAGACTGTAAAAGGCCATAACGTGGACCTGGAGGACTTTCATTACGTAAGGAAGCCGGTGGATGATTCATCCGTCCAACAGGCTGTGAACAGGTTAGGTTTTTCTAGAAAGTGGTGCTTCTAGACACCAGAATCATCACCCTGATAAGATGAACCATGATGCCCTCATCAAACGCACACTTAATATTACAGCAGACCTTCACAATGCACGACAGAATTATTTTAGCAAATACATAAATACAACTTTTCCCTCTTTGCATGTCCTTTTTATGTGTAAAGAGTGCTTTGTAGACTCGAGCCAGAATCCTGCAAGCAGTTCCATCTGGAGCAGTTTCTTTACACTTGCTGACAATAATAAAAAAAAATAATATTATATATATACATACATACATACATACATATATATAAAATCATCTAAAGTAAACGAATCCTGAATTTCTAGTCCGGTTACACTCTGCAACGTTTTTGTGTTCTGTCACTGCTGTCATTTAGCCACAAGGCTACTACTAATTTAGCTTCTGGCTAACTTGACCCAGTCAGAGCTCCGGTCATAACTAATAGAGTCTCGTGCCTTTTTTGGGGGGAGAGAAGCCTTCATTACAGTGGTAAGATAGAGGGACTTAACACAGGAAAACCGGAGTAGCATGATGAGAGGGACCGTTAGCGCGGTCGCGGTCTAGGCTAACATTAGCTGACAGGCCCGTTACGGTCACTTATCACAGCCGAAGAGGTGACCCTCCCTCCCCCGTCTCTTTCCCGGAAAATGCTTCGGCCTTGGCGTCTCAGGCTCCGGTACCTGCTGGGACGTGAGCTCTACGTGCAGGGCCCGTGAGGATGCAGCTCCGGGGTTGCTGACAGCAGCAGCGGCGGCGGCCGCCGCCAGATTGCCGGTGATGGAGCTCATCCTCCCAGCCGTGGCAGCACGCGCGTCTGCTTCATTCAGCGGTGCCGCTCACGACCGCCGCCGGGGCTCCGCGGTTCATGCGGACTCCGGGTGGAACGCAAAGGTCGGTGAAATAGAGGAGCCAGCGGAAGAACCCCCTGCTGGACCAGGCGATAGAGCGACATAAACAAAGTGATACTCGCTTAGGAGGCCATGATCCGTCTGTCGCGGGCAAGCCCCAGAATGAAGATGATTGGCTCAAACGCACATCAATTAGAAAAGGGCGTTTATTGACAGGCCTATGCTTTGATGCGATTGGTTCATATGGCTTTCGATCATATATGAGCGGGAGGAGGCGGTCCCTAACAGGAACTCGTGTGTCTGTGTTTGCAAGTATGAGGAAGTCGGTAGTTAACTGTGGGGGTAACGTGACTAACTGGTGATTGTTTTTTTTGTTTTTTTTTGGTCGCGAGAGCTGTCACCTTGTCCCATGCAGGTTACATGTGTTTCAAAAGGGGACCGGACAAGAGGCAAAACATTTTTTTATTATACACGTCACCATAACTCTTGTAATTACTGATCCGCCCAGAGCTGGCCAACTTGGTTTAGCTTTTGTCCATATTCGTATATAAACTGACATCTGAGTTCTAATATCCAAAGCAATACATTTACAAATGAAATAATTAATAATATAAATGATTACACTACTTAGAAGTTTCTGTATTGCAGCGGAATGTTCGCTGCATTATTCATAATCTACACTAGAGGGCATTATTGTCAAAGAAAACCATTCGCAGCCTGGATGAAACGCTCTCCATCACTCCCTCTCACAAAGTAAGATAAAATATAAAATAAGACTTGCTGAGAAATAAAATTCCCAACATGGTCATTGCATGATACATTTGCTCCCTGGAAGCTCTACATTTTGCCTTTCATGTGTCTTATGCTAATTTTGTCCTTTCAACCCAACAAGGTAAAGTAAAGCTAGCCCACTAACCACCAGGGTGCCATACCGGCAACATGCAACTGTACCACCAAAGAGCCAGACCAAGATCAATGTATGGCATTCAGATGCTAAGGTGTTGCATTATATGTATTTCTAATAAATATATGTATTTCTAATAAAGTGACCAGTGAATGGAATACTTACTCTGCATAGGAAAATATTTAAAAAATAATTAAATTTGACACGTTTATTATAAAACGTTTGACACATTTATTATATATGTATATATATATAACTGATACATTGAATAGGGCATTAGAACACAGATTCCCTCATTATTGCAGTTTTTATTGCACCTTAAATTCAGTTCAATACTTTCCAGCGCATGAATTTACATGACTTACATGAATTACCTCACAGTTCTGGTTAATAAAAAACATTCAACAGACCTCTAAAGCAATATGAAAACCTGAGGATCTTGTAAGTTTGGTTCGTCATGCGAGCTTTTGCTTTACAACACTTTACTCCACAAATTACCGGTTTTGTTTAACATCCTTTTGAATTCTATGATTGTCAAATCATGAAATCATCCTTTCCTTTCCATGCATTTTGGCATGTTAGTAGTTTCATAGCTTACAGCGGGTCTATAATTTAAAAAACTGAACACATTCCATGTGGTAACTTTTGCTTAAATATTGGATTAAGGCTTTGCAAAGTTGTGCTGTAATAAAATAAAATTTGTAAATATTACATGGCTTTCTGTCAATGAACGTTAAATAAATGTACACCATAAAGGCAGCAAAAAGACACAAATACATTTAAAATGCAAATATGTATTCGCTGAGTTGGTGAGGATTTTCTCAATATTTAACATTATTTAACACTTTTGTGGCTTGATAGTAGTCACTGTGCATCCCTTTCCATAGCTAATAGTCAGTTATCCAACCATTCTGGCTACTTAACCGTACTTGGGTGAGACAAAATGTCAGTATGTTGCAATTGCATTGCTTGTGCAAAAAGTAATAGAAAGTAGTCATATTAACTTGAGCACTTAAAATTACATTATGACTTCAGTCTGGGGTTATGTCATAAATGTATGGCATAAATGTAACCTTTTTATATAAATAGATCAATTCTAGATATGATCAATTACAGCTTTTGCCACTTGGTGGCAGGAAATAAACATTGCATGCATCAGCATCAACCTACAACCCTGCATGTCTTTTTAAATAACATTTAAAACTCAGTGTTGGGGGGAGACATAAACATTCTCTGTGATGGAAATCATATTCAATTTTTTAACATTTAAAAATCAAATATTACATTAAAACTTGTGTCATTCCCCTGTCCAGTGTAAAACTCTCCCATTTCCCTTCCCCAGGATGGTTTTTCGAACCCCAGAGTATATTGCAATGCAATGTTGAAATGTACAAAAACTGGGCATTTCAGCACTGGGAGCAAAACTGGAATGCAGTCAGGCACTTGGGAGCGGAGGTTCTGGGTGTGTTCCAGGTTCCGTCTCTGTCTGTCTTTTGGCTCATCGACTAGTGAATGTACAGCACGTCAGTCTCCTTCAGCCCAAAGCGGGTCTTGTACTTATCGAAGACGTTCATGAGAGATCTGATGTACATTTCATGGTACGTGTCTATGACATCTGGGCTGGGTTCTTCCATCTTTGGCACGGTGATGGGTTCACCCACTGAAAGATTAAAGGTTATACAAAAACAAAATGTCGTTACATTTATATACAGTAAGAACAAGAAACATAGTTAATCATTAAAATAGCCCTGTTTTTTGGGTTTGTACAAATATTGACAATGGACTGTGAAGAGCTGATCAAAAGTCAAGTCTGGACACTGCATTGATCAAAGATTTACCCCAAAATGGCTGCTTTTCTGAATCCCAAAGATAGGTGTGCACAAAAATCTATATCCCCTATTCTACAGAGGATGACTGACTCATCCATCAAAGTTTAGTGAAAGAAAGGCACAAGGGTTCATTAAATTCACCAAACGTCTCAATACAATACCAGAAAGAAATAGGGGATGCATGCTGGTTGGTGTGTCAGTTAATGGTAACTTACCCACAGTGTTTATAGGCTTGCAGTAAGGCACAAAGCCCCAGGACTCTGTGGAGAATAAACCACAGCCGTGAAACAGACAAGGAGCAAAACCCAGAAATTTCTGGAACTTCTTCTGGGCCAGCCGCCACCACGAGTCCTCCTCGAAGATCATCTGCTGATAGGCTTCATTCTCCCCAAAAGAATATACAGGAACCAGATCAGCCCTGAAAAACATAAGCATAATCTCAGACTTTCATCAAATACATGGCATTTGGCCATTCTTTATCTATTGCCATTTTGTTAGGATTATATTCAGATAAACAGGCCCTGGCCAAAACAATTTTGGAGCCCCTGCAAGATTTCAAGTTGCGTTCCCAGAACGCCAATCTTTACTCGATGACACTTGATGCCTTAAAAAGCGGAGTCGAGGGCATGTGTTCAGAATGGCGCTTTTTAAGGTGCTTGAACACGAATGCTGAACATTGTCGAGGGTTGAACACACAGCTTTCTTGAAATGCTGTTTTTTACGGCGTTACCTTCAAAAATGCGTGAACCTGCCGATTATTGGCCCTGATGGCCCAGTGGAGAGAAAATTTACAGGAAATGTATGTCATTATTATTATTATTATTACTACTAATACTTTGCTATGCAGGTAAATTCTTGTGTAAAGTATTGTTATTTTCATATTAAGACACATTAATATAAACTAGTTTTAAGAAACACTTATATCTTTCTTCATTCGTGGCGCTCCCTGGAGCCCTTAGCATTTGCCTATATTGCCTGTGCCATCTGCCATCCCTGCATATGAACACCAACATTCACACTCATAAACACTCCTTAAAACTTTGGTTCTTAGCACTGGATTAAGTTTTTTTTTTTGCCATTTACTACAAGAATTTGTAATCTTACTACCAGGCTGTTCATTCAATGATCTGTTGCTCAACGTCTGTGTGGAACGTTCTTGGCAATACCTTGCCATTTCACACACAAATATGCTAGTGTTCCAGCTCACCCAGCACATGATAAAGCTTAGTGCTGACTGAGAGATCCTCTCGGTAGGTGAGTGGAGGTAAAAGGAGAGGCATGGTACACAAGGATATTTATTCTCTGGAATAACTCTTATCTTACCCTTTCTGAAGAGCCAGCTTCACAAAACCTTTGCGATTCTTCAGTGTGACTGAATTCATCCCGGGTGCACAGTCGAGAGATTCGGCCGCTCCCCCAACCACAATGACCACGGCGTTTCCCGTTCCATTCTGTGATAGGAGGTAGTCAATGGCGTTTCGGTTCACAGGACAGATCCCTGAGGTTCGGAGAATAAGCAGGAGATCTTTTTTTTTCTCATGACAAAAATTACATAATTATGATTATTAAACATAAACAATTACATACATTTGCTAAATACACCATATAAGACCAAACTGGCATTTAAAATGGCGAGAAACATTACACAGAGCAATAAACTGAAATAATAATCGAACAATCTCATTTCAATATCAGGCCTTTTTACAATTTTGACAATCAGCACATAGAGATCCAAATGCATTCCATCTATGCTGTACAAAAGGACAAAGGTCAGAGGTCCCTGAGAGATTAGCACTTGTTGATGCCAAACTTTATCAGCAGTTTTCTGAACATAGCAGATAACAAATATTCTTCTGCTGGAACAAGGTGAAAACAACATTATTACAACTAATGTCGAATATTTTTAGTGTCATTTAAATGTCCTTATATTAACTGCTTTAATAAAGTACCATGACTTGATGGATTGATCAACATGTTCATTCATTCAGGATTCTCACCTCCACACATTAGATAGTCCCTGAAGAACGGCATGCGGAAGTTACCGGCCAGAGTAGCAAGGGATGGCTTTATTCCTGGAAATTTCTTAGAGAATCCTGTTGCTTCGGTCCCAAAGTTACAGAAGGCACCAAAGCAGAAGATCCCATGAGGGTGATAGCCAAAGATGTAGTTTCGGCTGGGTAGAAGGTTATGGGTTTTAATGAGCTGTTGGTGAGAGTATACAGAAAAAGCATACAGTGTTTTAGAAAAACATACTTCAATAACTATTGAGCAGGAACTGACAACAGCCTAAAGGGACATGAAAGTGATAAGGGTTTATCATCAGATTCCCAATACCTTATCAAAAATGTTACAGCAAGCAAGTATTAATTTTCTAGTAATCTGAACTAGAATTTTAAAGTTGAAGGTGGGTGAAAAATAAACTAGGTAAGCACAAGTCAGTTGGCATCTGGAAGCTTATTAATGGGGTTTAAAGCTTCTCGTGCTCCAGATGTATTTTGTGTTGGAAAATCACTCGGGATCCAGGAAACTGGGACAATATCAGGGTAGACCTGATGCTTTCTGTCTCAGGCTCCATGTAATAAAATAATTAGAAACAGTTAACTGCAGCACAGTCCTGGTTTATTGTCTGTGCTTTCACACGCATGCATTTCACTGGATTTTTGTACAATTTTAATCCCTATTAGCTCAGACGTAAGGAATAAAAAAGAATCCATCTGGTGCTAGGTTTTTGCCAAATTCCTCATTTTGAGAATATGTCCTAATCCTAATCATGTAAACACAACCATGCCATAATGCAGAGCTTCATAAAAAAAAGAATATGAAAGTAAAGAATTGACTGACAATCATTCCACAAACACAGCAGAATGTTTATATGGAGATCTTGCAGTATAGGAACAAAAAAAAGACAGGGATCACATGACTCTGCTGTCAATAGCAGTTGTCCAGAAACCCAAAGTGTGTCTCCACACAAAGAATTCAGGAAGTTCAGACATGAGCATATGAAATGACAGAGGTTGGCCTATTGTTTCACTTTATAAATTTAGTTCTCCTGGATTTGGTCTTTGGCAAGAACCAATCTGCATGTCTTTAGATCCAAAATCCACACAAGGAGAACCCAGGTCAGGCCTCAAACTCGTGACAAGACAATAACAGTCAACAGCGCCTTACCAGCAGAGGGTCATTCAACCAGGTAAGCTGCCAAATTCCACTAACTGACTGTTGTAATTGATTTTCCTGATTGAAGACAGTCCATACTCAGACTTCCATGTGAGTGCATCGGCTTCCCTTAAACATAATCAGTCACTACAAAGGCAACGATTTCACGAACTGACAAATCACAGTAACTACTGCTGAGGGACAAAGGTCAAGCTCATTTGAGACAAGTTCATCATGTGCCATCACCAAGCGACACACATTTTATCAGTATGTCTCATCTGAACTTCAGTGCATAAATAAAAAGCATTTCATATTCCACTTACAATAGTCTACTTGAAAACGTGGAGGTGTTCACACTGAAACACATATTTGAAATAGGCTGACTTGCAAAAGAAATTCAACCAAAAATAATTAAATCTGTAATTTTACTCTATACTTGTGGGGAGGGGACTTTCTCCAGTTAAATGTATAGAAAAGATTATTTATTTTGACCTGATTGTTAATGCATAAGAGTTCACATTAAAGTAGCCGCTGGAAAAATCTTAATCTTTTTAAATCTTATTTCATGCTTAAAATTATCATGACTTGAATTCTTTTGCAAGCTTCTGTATGTGGATCCTTGTCTTTTTCGCCTGGTGATTACCAGAGATAAATATGTGACACATTCTGGTGAAATAGGGTTTTATATATATATATGTGTATATATATATGTGTGTGTGTTTCAGCGTGAACACCTCCACGTTTTCAAGTAGACTATTGTAAGTGTGTGTGTGTGTGTGTGTGTGTGTATATATATGAACCAAACAGTAATTCAAATCAAACCATGATGTTTTTTTGCCATTTTTGTTAAGTGAAATGACACTCTTGTTCTCACCCTCAATTTCTTTTATCCCAAACAAAGCCCAGCATTCAGGAACACTGTATTAAAGAGCAAGTTTGCTAAATGCTCTTTGACGGTTTCACAGACCAATTTTCTCATTTCAGATGTGTCACAGACTTTTGTCTCCTTGATCTTTTGGCTTCAGACATCTTCCAACGTCACTGATTGTGATGCAGCAAGTGATTAACAGTCATGGGTGCAATAAGATCATGTCACTCCCAATCCACGCTTGTACTCTGTCTCCAGGAGCAAAGTAGAATGCATGAAGCAAACAAAACCTCTCAGCAATTAGCTCTTAAGCAAAGTCTGCCAAGTCTGAACTATCTCAAGAACAGGGCACTGTTTTAGGGTATAAAAATATCAAAATTATTCAATAGAGTTTGCCAATAATATATTTTTCCAAAAAAACATTATTCTAGATACTGATGAATTCATGTTTTTTTTTGCAGTGTAACCTCATTCCATGGTGAAAGTACCACTCACTGTAATGGGGAAATAGTCCCTGAAATAAGTCCACAATTTCCAGTTCCTCATCCATGAAGACCTGCGACCACCTAAGAGGATAAAACCAAGAGTTGATGTTCTCAGATTGTTTCTACCAGGATTCAACATTCATACCAAACAGAAATTACTGCAAGGGAATTAATATCAAATGAACAGTTTTAATGCTACCATAGCACAATTGTATTAATTAGTTAAAGGATTAATTAAGTCATCCTAGTCTATTTGGAAGAAACAAAACTAGCTTGAACTGGACTAGATATGTGAGATATGTTTAAAAAGTGGTTTTATTGAGGTGTGTTTACTGGTTTGGAGGTATTTGGCCTTGGTTTTAGTAAGGGATGGTAACTACCCAGAACACTGTGATCGAGTCTAGGATCATGTCCTGAACAGGTCTGTTAAGGGTAGGTGCGGAACCGAGAATGTACCTTGTTTTGGGGTGTTCCAGTCAAAGATAAGCCAAGCAGTGTATATGGCAGCAATTATCCAGCAGTCCGTACAGAACACGTAAATCAGCAGCAAAGTGCTGGCTATGCCTGATGGGGAAAGTTGGAACGTGACCATTAATCATGGAGCAAATGCTCTACGGTCTTCAGAATATCCATCAATTCAATCAATTTTCATTTGTATGTGACCATACAGGATTTATTTACATGGAAGAACAAAGGAGAATGTGTGATTACTTATTTTTTAGACATAAATAACTGGTTCATGCTAAATGCAGTTAGGGAGGAGAAACCGAAACTGACTGACAAGCGGCAGAACTCACCCATGGCCAGGAAGGTCACAATAAATTGTAGCACAGAGAAAACCCTGAGATGTTTCTCCACTTTGGACTGGGACAGCCAAGGAGCAGAGGGCAGATTCTGAAGGGTGGAGAAGATGCTGGATCCGGTGCCTAAAACAGGCCGAGAGATGCACAATGGCACGTTAAATCCGATTTGCAACATCTCCCCCTCCACCACGCAAAAGAGCATCGCTCCCCATGAAGCATGGAACAGCACCAGCACCAGGTGAAACCATGCTGAAGTTACTGCCAACAGGGATGGATTCATTTTGCATTTACATTTACAGCATTTATCAGAGCGACTTACAATCAGTAGTTACAGGGTCTTCTGGTTCATATGCGAGTGTGTTACCCCTAGGCAACTACCACCACTATCACCCCTACCACCCCTATCACCGACATAATCACGTTATACAGGGCTGAAAAGAAATCCGCCACCACACCAGACACTCACTGCTCTTTACAGTTACATATCATAAATGTCATAAATTCATCTTCATGTATCAAATTCAATCAAATTCAATATTTATTTGTCATGTACAGTCATACACGGTACGATATGCAGTGAAATGCTTTCGCGATTGCTAGAGACTGCAATATTGCAAATTATTGCAACGTATTCAAGAGGAAGCAATATGCAAATATTGCAAACATAACCAAATATTAAATTTTTTTTTTAGACATAAGATATGTGTAACAGGTAGGTTGAAGGTGTGCAAATGTGTAAAGTGAAGTGAAAGTAAAGTGAAAATTCTGGGGGCATTGAGTCAAGAAGTGATTGAAAGTCAAAAATTTCAATCAATTTAGCGTTTCAGTTACTACAGATATTACATAAGACAACTAATATTACTAGATCTATATTTTAATTTAGTGTATTGTGTGGCAATCGTAAAAGGACATAGTAATAACATAAATGAAATGCTCATGCTTCTTACCGCGGAGGACACCGGAGTACGCAGCCAGAATGGTCTTCATTGGTGCAGCGCGGGACACGGACGGTGACGTGCGGACAGGCAGCCTGGCCTGAAGGCCGGTTGGACTTGCAGCTCCGTCCCCGGTGAAAGCGGCCTGGACTGCGACGACGACGCGCCGCTCCGCCTTTTTAAGATGTAGTGGGCGGGGCCAAAAGGGGCGCTCATTTGCATGCGAGCGCGCGTCCCGTCCATGCGTCAAGGTAAAGAAAACGGCCACGCCCAAATATCGAGACGGTAAAAATAAGAAACAAATCATTCATTTTTGTACGTTGTTTTTTTTTTTATAGTTTCAACAGTCATTGCATCATGTCTTGTTAATGGAGACCTTCAGAGCAAAGGTTTTAGGCAGCTGCAAAACTAAAGTAAAGTTTTTTTCATCTTCCCACCAGTCACTCTTGTGGGAAGGGACAGTCTAAAGGTGTAAAATTGGAGTTAATCATAGTAGCGATGAAAACAATCTTCCCATAGCAGACCACCGATTAGAATGCTTCAGCCTCCTTAAATCTCCTTATCACATTGCTGCTTGTCCTGCTTGACCTTAGTACAGTGTTTGACTCTATTGATCATGCCATTCTCCTTGACAGGTTAGAGAATGTTTTTGGGATTACGACTAGCCCTCTCCTGGTTCAGGTCATATTTGACAGATCGGTGGACATTAATGGTGATTCTTCTTCTGATGGTTCCGTCTTAGGTCCATTGCTATTTTCCTTATACGTGTTACCTTTAAGGTCACATCATTAATGTTATTAATTTTGATAATATCACTAAGAAAGCCGTGTTTCACCTTAGAAATATTGCAAAGATAAAAAATATGATCTCAATGCATGCAGATAGGTGGTACAGGGGCAGTGGTGGCCTAGCGGTTAAGGAAGCGGCCCCGTAATCAGAAGGTTGCCGGTTCGAATCCCGATCCGCCAAGGTGCCACTGAGGTGCCACTGAGCAAAGCACCATCCCCACACACTGCTCCCCGGGCGCCGGTCATGGCTGCCCACTGCTCACTCAGGGTGATGGGTTAAATGCAGAGGACAAATTTCACTGTGTGCACCGTGTGCTGTGCTGCTGTGTATCACATGTGACAATCACTTCACTTACACAACTTTATTACATCAAGGTTAAATTACTGCAACACATTACTATCTGGATGTTCTAGTGATTTAACCACAGCTAGTTCAGAATGCTGCAGCCAGAGTTCTAACTAGAACCAGAAAATTACAGTCACTGCTACCCATCAAATTTAGGATTGACTACAAAATCCTACTTTATAAACACTTAATGGTCTTGCCCCTCAGTGCCTAAGTGAACTTACTCATTTATGTTCCGCCACGCCCCTGCCTTAAAAGGGTGTGGGGTCACTACTGGTACCCAAAGTACACAGTCGTAGTGTTTAAATCTAAACTAAAAACACATATGTTCACTCTGGCCTTCTGTTAAAATTCCAGACACAGTGTCAATTATTAAGTCCACTTTATTACTCAGTCACCTAGTCAAGCACAGACAGTGTTCAATTCACCTTAGTGAGGCTGTCCTAGTTAGGGTACCGGGCCAATATTACATAAATGTACCATTATAACCACGTATTTCTGTACCAGTTGTACAATGCCACTGTATGCTGCTGATTCTGTTTGCTCTCTTCAAGGCAGTGTATCAAGCACACAGACCACCTCCAGAGTCCAATGAAGAGACCGGAGGGATCCTGGTGCCTGGCAATGAACTGCTGATGAGACGACTCAGCATGAAACGTACCAGAGGATTACCACTGCCACCACCACCATAACAGTTAAAGCTTCAGAGATCTTCAAAATCTTCAAATAAATGTTGTTGTTGTGAAAATCACAAATAGTGTGGGCAGTGGTGGCCTAGCGGTTAAGGAAGCGGCCCTGTTATCAGAACTTTGCCAGTTCGAATCCTGATCTGCCAAGGTACCACTGAGCAAAGCACTGACCCCACACACTGCTCCCAAAGCCTTTCATGGCTAACCATTGTTCACCAAGGGTGATGTTAAAAGCAGAGGACACATTTCGTTGTGTCGCCGTGTGCTTTGCTGCAGTGTTTCACAATGACAATCCTTTCACTTAATGCTTAGATAATATAAAGTGAAAGTGGTCAAGTGGTCATTAAAAGTTTAATGAAAAACAGATATTGACTGGGGTCGATCTTCTATGAGCAAAAGTCTACAGAAGGAGAACAATTTTATAATGCTGCTCAGAGACCAATAGAATAACAGAGTCTCTATCTCTATAATAAACGCCACTGATTCGTGAAAATAAGGAAATTCTACAATAAAGGGCTCATTTAAAATCAATTTTTTCAAGTGTTTTGTTACATTAACAAAATTGTTTGCAGCTTAGTGGTTTTGTTTTCTGTACCAATTAATGCACTTCTGCGTGTCTGTTGTATGATTGAGTTTTACAATGAGGTCAGGTTGTGTTGTGGCACTTTGCATACTTGAAATGTAAGCATTGTTATCGAAGGGCATCAGATGGGTTTCCTGTAAAATGAAATATTTGAAACATTGCCAGCAGAAATAAGTAAACTAAAGTTAATCAATATGTTTATCCACGTTTGTAACAGACTGGAGAAATACACAGTCGTGAAACCTCAGATAGCACAGTGATCCAAAAGACCTTCAAGATTTCGTTTCTCCCATGCATTTGTTGTCTCTTGTTTGCTGTTATTTCCATTCCACCTGGACAGCATGCAAAACCTCAGAACAATGGCAAGCAGGCTGCCTGGTTCTCAGCAGTCATCAGGATTGGTCCATATCCCGATTCACATCAGCACTTGCCTTGGATCTAAAATTTGAAAGAGGTAATATTTCAATCTGAATTTGTAAGTGGGTAGCCTGGTGGCACAGTAGCCTGGGAGTGAAGGACAGGGCATCGGCCCTGTCGGGGGGGAGATGAGAATGGAGAATGTGTGTGTTGCATAATCAGTCTAACAGCTGAACACTAGACACCCTGCTTGGCACTGTGCTGAAAAACGGTGTCCAAATGGCAGGGTGCACTGTAATACTTTTAATTGTGATGAGTGTGTATGACTATTCTCTTTCAGTATGATATGATTATCACATTTTTTCATATTTATAATGGCCAGTGCATGATTGCCCTGTCCATAATTTGAGTCCAAAAATCTGCTTAGCCAAAGCAAACACAGGTGATGAAAAATGCCAAAAGTCTAGACGGGTAAAGCTCATATAAAATGGTAACTGTTACAGTAATTTGTCCCTAATCAAAAGTTCATCTGGCAGTGTCTGAACGTTATCATTTTTGTGCTGTAGCAAGTTTTATTTGCTGCAATTGAACATGTCTTTCGCCACAATTTCTCCTGGTGTCTGGGGATGGCGAGTCCAGAACAAGTTGCAAAACTGAGTTTCTCTGGGAAGAAAAAAGTCCATTTTTAAAATGCATTGTTCCCCAAATACAAAGTAAGCGGTAGAATACAGCATGTACACAGCACTGGCACAAAAGCTAATTGTCCTATTACAGCATAATAACACTAGAAAATCCTATTGAACATTTAAGCAACACAATGTTTTACACTCACCCCTAATTGAATTGAACGATGCAGTTTCCGCATCTGCAAAGGTTTATGTAAACATTCTCTGAATACATTTCTGGAAATTGTAGAACCTAGCTGTTGTTTCAGCTAAAATAAAGACACATAATTAGACATCAACCAGAGCGACTATCAGAGAACATGGCCTCTGCGAGACCTGCTACTGTGCCATGGAATCTTCAAGGTCATTGACACGCCCCTTTGCCCACTCCAACATGCCCCTTGCCCATTTGGCAAGTTGACATTACCCTCTATGTGACTTTCTTTATGGCCTCGGACTTGGAGCCTGCCTGCTGGTGTGGAAACCGCCACCTTTCGCCATCAGTCAAAATATTATAAAAGAGAAAGTGTTACGAAAGGACACATGCAGGCAGTGGCCAGGACGGTAGAGACTGGCACCAGCCCCAGATCAGGAAGGACATAGGCGCAATGATTCAGCCATGACTTCTTTCATTCGGTTAAATACTGAATATTAAAGAAAAGTTCTCATTTTTATTTACTAAGACACTTTATGAAGATGAAAGCAGGATTGATTCTCTTTATTCTCTTTAAGCATATTTCTACATATGAACATGAGGAATTCTGCAGTTTTGACTATTTGAAAGGTTAGTATAAAAGTATGAAAATGCTTTCATGGTGACTGACGTGATTTTAAAGGCCAACCACTGAGTTCAACTTACAGTACAGTGACCTCACATTATTACTGAAATTCACATTGCAACACTAAAGACGTCCTTTGACTTTGCCATTACAAAAGTTAAAATAAAAACCTTCTGTTCTCCTGCTTCCTCTGGGGACTTTTGAGTAAAGCAGTCTGTTGCAAGTTGTTCGTCGGGTGGCTGGTGAACTATGGGAACTCTTGCACGTAGCAGTGAAAGGTCTTTAATGTGTAATTAAGACCACAACCTCCGGATGGTGTGAGGCCCGTGGCTTGGAAGGACTGGGCTCCTGTCAGACAAAGCTCAGGTGCGTATCCTCTGGTACTCCATATTTGCTCTTGTGTTCTTCAAACAGCTCGCTAAGTTCATCCATGTAGAGCTGATGGAGTTCATCCAGCTCTTGCGTTGTGGGCTTCTCATTCTTTTTTACCGGGATGGGTCTACCAACTAGAGGACAGAAAGCACAGGTTCTTAATGTAGTGCGTGATACCTGTACGTTTTAGAGATACATCCATGTTCTTTATGGTTGGCTATTGTGAATATGAAAAGCTCTGATTATATGCTGCTGTGTAACAGAGAAATTACCATGTTCACGCAATGTTCAAATAAATTCTGTTAATATCTGATACCGTGACAAAACTATTGATATTAGAACCACCATGACTTCAAAATGCTAGTGTTGTAATCAAATGGAATAAAATAAGGCCATTGAAACACTTACATCAGGCCCTAAAAAACACACTTTCAGACAAAAATTGAAGGAATTCTGCATGAAACTATTTCAGTCATGCAGCTTATTTGCAGCATCAGCTTAGAGGAGCTTTCACATGTTCTATGGCACTCAAAGGTCAAGGTCCTTATGTTTTACTGATATTAAATGTTGCTGCCAATTACATTTTAGTTTCCATCATCAAACTTTAAATGCTTAATTAATTAAATATTTAGATTGTCACCTTTAAACCATCAATTGCATCAATTCAACATCAAATTAATTATAACAACACATGAATATTTCCATCTAAAGTTGAATTTAACCCTATTGCTCTGTAATAAAGTTTTTCATATAGATAAGATAGAAGTCAGTCCAGCCAGGAATTCACAATTGCAACCAACCCCTGTCATTTTTTGCAGCTTGCAATTTTGTCCAGTCAAACTTTCCTCAAATTGTGAGTTTCAAAAGTGATTTTCAACAATCATAGTAGACAGCTGCTCTCATTATGCTGACTGCTCTGCATGCACATGCATGCACAGGGCATTAGGACAGATTGTGGGCTACTCTATAAACTGCATATATTACAGCTTATAGATAACATTCTGTTTATTTAAATGCAACAATAAATGCACGGCCTTTGCCATGTACACAGACCGGAAGGAATTGTGTTGTAATTCATTTTTAATTCTCTTTAGCAACATTTTTTATTAAACTATTAATGAAATAAAAGTTAAAGAGTTAACCTATGGATATTGTAATGTTTTATACACCACTCCACCACTCACCAATTGTATGGATGGGTTTTCTGTAGGGCAGGAACCCCAAGCTGTACTGGAAGACACCACGTGCATGAAAGAGGGGAAGTGAAACCCCCATGATCCTTTGCAGGTGCTCCTGCAGCCACCGCAGCCAGGTGCCTCGTGGGTTACTGACCTGATCGAATAGCTCATTCTCTCCAAAAGAGTATACTGGCACCAGGTCAGCTCTGAGGGTAAAATGATTGGGTCAAGCACAAATAACAAATCCGTTTTTTCAGCATTTTTTAGAACTGGCACTAAACAAAGTGCTATTTCTGTTTGTGGTTTGTTCATTAGTATAAGGTTTGAGAAGAGAAGAGAAACTGCCCCTTTTCTTGGTGTGTAACTATTTTTCACCTAGAATATCATATTTAATGATATTTCTACAAACGTAGGTTAAAATGGGAGGACAGATCTCTTGCAAGGCACTTCCTCATTCTCAACTATGTAAAGCAATCAATGAAATTTGTGAGACTTGTACAAACATTTAGCATTGGTTTAGTCCATGATATTTACATTTACATTTACAGCATTTATCAGACGCCCTTATCCAGAGTGACTTACAATCAGTAGTTACAGGGACAGTCCCCCCCTGGAGCAACTTAGGGTTAAGTGTCTTGCTCAGGGACACAATGGTAGTAAGTGGGATTTGAACCTGGGTCTTCTGGTTCATAGGCGAAATATCAGCAAATTATGGATATTAGCATGACATTTTCCCCTGCCCTGCCTTACCCATGCTCCATTGCCAGCTTGACAAAGCCCTTCTTTTTTGAAAGCAGCACCAAATAAGCACCCGGACGAGCGTCCAAAGCTTCGGGAGCCCCACCTACTGCTATCACGACAGCATTTCCACCTCCTTTCTGTTGGAGTAAATAGCTGGCACTTTCTTTGTCTGAAGGAACCAGGCCTGAAATAAAATGTTTTCAAAAATTTTTGTTCAAAGTTTGTTCATGTCTATGCATCGTCACCATCATAATTGCATAATGGTTAAAATTAAATTCAAACCTGCACACATGATGTAGTCTCTGAAAAATGGAGCCCTGAACCACAATGGCAGCATTAACATGTAGCTTTTCAGGCCCGGGAACAACTTTCTAAAGCCAGTGGCACCAGTGCAGAAGTTAGTGAAGGCCCCAGCCACCAAGATCCCATGAGGGTGGAATCCTACAATGTAGTTCTTTCTGGGGTCTAAGTCAACTGTCTTTATAAGCTGCAACAACAAGAAAACACATGTGATGTTTAATCTAGTTTAGTTTGAATTTAAATGGAGCATAAAAACAATTGGTCTCCACGGATCCGACTGCTTGTTTTTCTGTTTCTATCTTCATTTATGTGGTCCAATAGCCTTTAGAAGGGTAAGATAAACAGGATGATGATGGGCCACATGTGACACTATCTACACCACTGTAAAACAGAGGACTCCAGCTGCTGTTTGCATGCCCTGCACTGTTTGAGATTAAATAGTTCAAGGCTGCACACCTCGCAGGAAAAAGGACCACACCTACTGGTAAAGCTGACCGTACTGGGACAAAAACACAGGAGCATGTCACGCTGAAACGTTCTGTGATAGGATTGGTTTAAAAAGGTTATTTGGAGGTTTTTGGAATTCAAGGTTTTGGAAATCAAGTTCTCTTATTGCTTTTTCAAGATTACAATTCTTTTTTAAGTCAAGATGCTGTGTTGAACTCTGAAGGATTAAAGACGACAGGAGAAAAAACTACTAGTACTAGTACAAAGTATGATCAAATATAGTCTCTACATTCTCCTACATATGTTATACTTTTAAGTGCTCATAATAACTTTCTTCAATAACTGGTTCAGGTTTGAGAATCTGTGGTTGTTAAGACAGTGGCATAATGTTCACCACTCATTTGAGGGTCATGTCAGCCTCACACACCTTGACCTATGTCCTTATACATGGTTGTTCATAATAAAAGGACAGGTAGAGGGGCACTCTAGGTTTTTTAAATATTGTTCTTGGCTTGTGACCCCCAGAGTCAGCACTCTCCAATGGCAAAAACTAAGATATCTTTGTTATGCAATTGATTCAATTCTGTCATTGACATTTAAAATCAAAGTGAAGATGTGGGGCAGTAAGGGTCAAATGAAGGAAAAAATAAATTCTATTAATAATTAACAATAGCCAAACATGTAAACTAGTACTGTCTGAGTTTGAGAGTCAGAGGTTCTGAATTGATCATAGTGATCTAGATTTTTCAATGTTTTTTTGAGAATTACAAAACATTATTGGTTCATCTGATTCTTCATGGCTCTCTACATGCGAGCAGCCTGATGTGTACAGCTGGTGGTGAACTCTCTCAAAGGGAGAAATGAAGTGTGACGGAACACAGAGGAAACACTAGACTAATCAATTAACTCTCCCTTAAAGCTGTTCATTTATCTCTTTCAATGCTCCTCTCCCTCCCAAAAGTCATATGCTTGACCAACTCTAACCTCAAGCAAGCGCTTTCTGATGCTGTACTCAGACATTCAACATTTGTAAATGTAATGAAACATATTAGTTTAGATCAATAACCAAACTGACCAGGTAAGTATGATGATCCCCTGAGAGAACCGCACAATCAATCCATGTCAATGAACTTTTCATCATGGCTTAAAGTACACCTCTGTAATCCATGTTGAATGTTTGAGTTTGAAATATTTACATTAGGCATTTCCGCACATATCTTCAAAATCAATGATTTTGTCCCATCTTTCCTATCAACTGTTTGCTTCATAATGATCCAGAACATAAATCTTTTGTTGGTTTCTCTGATACTTTTCTCTATCTCATTTCAAGCCATATAAATGAATATATGTTATGTTATGTAATGTAAAGTTGTTTAATTGTGAACTAGATCTAATGTATTATATATGTGCATTTGTTCTTTTGAGTTGCTTTGCTTTCTCTTTAACAGTGATCAGGGAACATAATTTGACCCCTGAAATATGAGAGGGAAGCAGAGATCACTTTGCTACTAATTTGCATGCAGTGTATGCAATACTTGGCTGCGAAGATCAACACATTAATAAGTTCAAGGTGATGACAATCAGATAAGCACAACTGCTGTACCAAGGACCTCTGTCTCCAGCTGATAAGATATTTTTGCTAGGAACATTGTTTTGATCATGCGTATGAAAGGGTCGCTATCTCTGAACTTTTAACTATTAACTATCAATGTTCATCCAATATTCAATTAGTACAGGTTTGATTTAACAATCGAGAAGTCCTGCATCATTAAACAAAATTTTCCAAAAATAAATTTACTACATAATTGAAAGTGAAGTGATTATGATACACAGCACAGCACATGGTCAAAGAACAAAATGTGTCCACTTCATTTAACCATCACCCTTGGTGAGCAGTGGGCAGCCATGACAGGCACCTGGGGAGCAGTGTGTGGGGACGGTACTTTGTTCAGTGGCACCTCAGTGGCACCTTGGCCGATTGGGATTCGAACCGACAACCTTTTGATTACGGGGCTGCTTCCTTAACTGCTAGGCCACCACTGCCCCGTTAATGTAAATTACATTTATGTACTTTAAAGAATGCTTTAAAAAATGTTTGATGTATAATAATTGTGTACAGCCACTATACTCTGTCGAGATACTCTGAGCTCATATTCTCATGTGGACGATATGAATATGGTTCCTTATGTTGTTGGGTCCAGTTCTCTTCTAAAGCCACAATTAATTCTTTTGGAAAGCACTTTATCACACCTTATATTTCAAATAGATTCAAATAGATGGAAAATAGGTTGCTAGATAGTCAATGGTGATATAATCTTATAAAACACTATGAAAAAACCTGCAAACAATATCTGTTTGTTATACTGAGGTACAAAATGAAGTAAATATATCTTGATAAAGTAGAAAATCATTCTGCTCTCACCTCAATGGGAAAGTAGTCCCTCAAATAGCCCCAGACAGGTAGTGCACACATGAAGTTGACTCTACGGCCTCCACGAGACGGCGTGTCCCAGTCAACGAACCACCATGCGGCGTAGAGCACACTGATCAGCCAGAAGCGCGTGAACAGCAGAAAGATGAAGAGAGCGATACAAAGCTGCGCTGAAACAGCGATACACAAACAGAGCACAGCAGGAGAGGACGAGTGAGATGTATTTACAGATCATCAGTGTGCAGTCCGTTACATTTTTCTGTGATATCCGGGTGTCACTGAATTAAATAACTACTGCCACATGAAGGCACCTTCATTTAATAATTATATACTTCCATTTAATATGGTGTTAGACCATTTGACATTAAGAAGTACACTTTCCAAATCTTTTCACTTAGGCCTCATCTGCGAACTACAGAAGTGCAAGGATGCTTCCTGAAGGTGGCAGTAAAGTCAAAGACAAAGAAGTGTATAGGTATAGTAATGTACAGATTATGCTTTCCGATATCCCCCATCCTCCTGGTAAAACCTTTTGGTTGATAAAAAGTATGCAGGATTTCATAGCATCTTCCAAACGGGCTAAAATGAACTATTTATATCAATTTTAATTGTACAGTTTTAAAAGGCTGCAGAAAATCAACTGCAGATAAATGTAATTTTCAGCATAACCAAGGGTGCTGCATAAAACAAATATTGCTCCCAAATTAATATTCCAATTTTGGGATTCTTTTACAGAAGGAAGGAGAGAACCATTGCATGAAAACTGCTTTACGCATTCCAAGCAACCAGTCTAACACACTTACCCAGACACAAGAAGCAGAAGACCCAAAACAACACAGCGGCTGTCTGCTTCCGCCGCACCAGCGGAACATCAGCTGGAGCGAAATCAATCTTCATTCTGGACCCGGTACGGGAACTGAATTGCGGACGACAGGAGCCTCGGGTCTCGAACAACAGCCCAGAGTTCGGCTTGCAGGTACAGGGCCAAAGTCCTATCTAAGAAACCTTCCTCCTGCTTGTCATTTTCACTGTGTCTTATCTTTACATTCCTTTGACTTTAATTGCCCAACACTACTGCCGTATCTGAGGTAGCATGGCCTAATGCAATCACACAACTCAGACCTATGTCCTAAAAGCCTTACAGTGCAGGCAAAACCCATGTTGCTTCCACATTTTGGGGTGATTTGAATCAATGTGGTTACCTGGCTGCTCAGAGATTCTTCTACATTCCTGCTTATATCAGTGTTGTATTGGCAGAATGTACCGTATTTACAATTACATCATTTGGCAGTCATGAGTGCTTTAAAATTCTAAAATATAAAATATAGAATCTACAAATTCTCTGAATATTCTACTATCAAATGTGTTACAAGTCTACTATAGAGTCTAATAAAGTGCAACCTGCTTCCCAATAAGCTGCACTGATCAAGCTCACGCCATGAAAGAAACATGATTGACAGCTATAAGATACTAGCTTCTGAACTTTTAAAAAGTGAAAGTGAAGTGATTGATACACAGCAGCACAGCACACGGTGCACACAGTGAAATTTGTCATCTGCATTTAACCCATCACCCTGAGTGAGCAGTGGGCAGCCTTGACAGGGGGAGCAGTGTGTGGGGACGGTGATTTGCTCAGTGGCACCTCATTCTCACCTCAGTTGCACCTTGGTGGATCGGGATTCGAACCGGCAACCTTATGATTACGGGCCCGTTTCCTTAACCACTAGGCCACCACTGCCCTGATCGATGTGCATGATGATCCAACAGGTGTTTGATGGGGGTCGTAGAAGGATTTTCTGAATGGAACTGGCCATCTGCTCACTCGCTCAGGTTTTCACGCTTGTTAAGACACAGCTCTGGCACTAATCCACTTCTGAATGCAGACTAAGGTGGGAATAATAATAAAAATTTAAATGACAGGAAAATGGTTGAACCGTCTGTTGAAGGATAAGTTCTTAATTTCACAGTAAGATAAGTTCTTTTCATTTTCTTCATCTAGAATCGCGTCATCTTTAGAAGATGGAATTGCCCATTTGTCGCCTCTTTCTTCTTTTATCTTTAACTATATCTGGATTTATCCTAGACGCATTTTTTGGAATTAATAGCTATACAGCTCGAACGCCGGTTTGCTGTGCTGGTGTCGTTTTAATGACCGTGCGGTTTTTCACTAATTAAAAAAATCCGCAATGCCCACAACCCGGTCGGCACCGCGGCTGCCCGCAGCGCCCCCAGCGGCGCCTGCCCGCCACTGCAGGGAAGCGGCGGCCCCGCCCACTGCAGCCGCCGCGCGATGATGCTCCAGTTCCGCGCATCTCGACGGGGATGCTGAGGCTGCGCGGGCGGGGCTGCTGCATCGGCCACGGAGACACCGAGCAGGACGAAGCGCGGATGTCCAGGCGAGATATTCACGTCGAGAGGGCGAATTTTCCATTTTCGGCCATGATGGATTAATTCTCGTGGAGAAGAAGGCAAATCACCACTATCTCGACGCACGTCTTGCTCTGGCGCTTCGAGGATCCGTAGGCCTGACGTAAAAACGGAAATCTCCGAAACTTGACCGTATCGGAGGCACAATTGAGCAAACCGGCGTCATGGCGTGGCCCTGCATCACCAGAGCCTGCTGCATGGCTCGCTTCTGGAACCAGCTGGACAAGGCTGACATTGCGGTGCCCCTGGTCTTCACCAAGTACCCGGACGTGTCCGAGATGCAGCACCTCCATCTGCAGCAGAAGCAGCTGCACGCCCCGCAGCCTCGGCCCGCCGCGGTCGCCATAGACACGCAGCCGTCGCACCGGGACCAGGCGGCGGCCGACGAGACGTCGAGCGGCTCCGTGATGCGCCAGGACTTCAAGCACTGGAAGGTCCGGCCGGAGCCCAGCTGCAAGCCCAAAAGCCAGTACCACTGCCCGGAGACCCCCTTCAACAACGAGACCCAGTACCAGAAGGACTTCAAGCCGTGGCCCATCCCCAAGAAGGGCGACCACCCCTGGATCCCCAAAGCGGAGGCCGACAGCGGCGTGGAGAAGAGCGAGATCGCCGACCGGGTGCCGGAGAAGGACGAGCGGCGGCGGCGCCACGCCGAGAAGAGGGTGAGCGTCAAGCTGCTGGAGGGCGCGCAGCGGCAGCTGCAGCCGAAGGCGGAGGAGGGCCGGGGCCGAGCGGCGGCGGCGGCGGAGGAGAAGGAGGGCCGGGGCCGAGCGGCGGCGGCGGAGGAGGGCCGGACCCGAGCGGCGGCGGACGCCCTCAACAGGCAGATCAAGAAGGAGGCGACGGCCAGCTCCTACAGGTTCGTATACGTGCTGCTGACCAGGCCAGGTTGCGGCGCTCTGGCGTCTGGGGTGGTGCAGATTGCCTTTGTGTTACACTGCAGCACAGCACACAGGGGCATGTCACACAGTGATATGTGTCCTCTGCTTTTAAACCATCGCACCTTGGTGAGCAGTGGGCAGCCGTGACAGGCGCCTGGGTAGTGGCACCTTGGCGGCTCGGGGATTCGAACCGGCAACCTTCTTCCTTACCTGCTAGGCCAGCACTGCCCCCAGTGGAAGATAAGGCTGGTCCTTTGAAGCGATGTTCGTCTCTAATGAAGAAGCATGCCTTCTAGTCCACAAAGAACGTCAAGGCCTTATTAATTACCTTCAGATTTATTTCTGCAAACGAACGCGCTCATAAACAAGAGAACCAGCTCAAATTGGACTCCAGTCCAGATGTTGTTCATGTTGTAAATGACTCTTTCACATCATTAGAAAAACCCCAGCAGCACCGGTAATTAAAACTGGCCAAATTCTCACTCGTACAGTTACTCGTGCATCAGCAGATGTGGGGTCGACTTCATTATTTCAAACCTCGTCAAAGATTATTTATCAATCGTGTATTTCAATTAAAACTATTTTCAAAAGAATCATATTACAAAATCGGATTTTTCCACTTGAAGCGAACGGGATGTGCCATACCACTGATTTCCTTTTCGATCTGATACCAAGTAAAATGCAGGTTGATATCGGTGGTACTGATCCGATACTGATCCTTTATACAATGGGATTGGAAATTTGGGGGTTTGTCTTGGGCACTGAGCTGCTGGGGGGGCGGGGTTGGTGTCCACCAAACAGACTGGGCCCGCCCCTTTCCGTGATGTCACTGAGTCAGGTTGCTGTGGGGAGCAGAATTTCCACCGGCGCGCTTACTTTCAGTTGGTACGCGGTGCAGTGGTAGAAGAGCAAAAATACCGTCACCATTGTGCTAGTATCGATCCAATGCTGATGCCAGCTTGGTATCGATATTTAGGATCGATACACACATCCCTAATGTAAACACTACCTTTAAAAAAGGCTTCCGGTATGGATAGCGGTACTTTTAGGTGCGTTGTGGGCCTGGTGGTGTTGAGTGTGGAAAAAAGCTGCGTTTTTGTATTCATCATCTACATGCATATTTTATAGGAGGTCTTTGCAGGTCCTGTACAGTTTCCAGTGTAATTGTGTCCAGTAAAACACTTTCCTGTGATGTCTCAACATCCGGGGCTGATATGTGTGTTTGATGGCGTTTTGTGTGTGTGTGTGTGTGTGTGAGTCTGTGTGTAGATGACAAGTTCCAAAAATCTTCCTGGAAAAAGCAGTTTGTGTTTTGATGCTGTGAAGGTGGAATCAGTATAAATATCGTGTACGTCTGCAATCGTCACTTTCTGCGCATCTCCGCTCAGTTTCACGTGTTTTCGTGTTCACTCTCGGTCTGATTCTGGACGTGCTGTGAAGGGAGTTTAGGAATCGGGGGATTTAGTGCCTCAGCAGCTCAAGAAGACCATGTTGGAGTATGTGAGTTCCTGTTTACGACGTTTGAACGAAAAGCCTCTTTTCTTTGATGTTATTTGAGGCGTGCCGGTGAGCATGGGGGCGGCTGCCGTGTTGGAAAAGCAACAAGTGAAGCAGCTGCTGGCGGCGTCTGGAGCAGGGCGTACAGCTGCTGCTCCCTTGGCACAAAATGGCAGCAGCTTGGTGTCCACTGTCATTACTTTGCGCGCTCGAAGGAAAAATAGGTCACGTGTGGGTTAATTGTCACCTTGCTGCACCTTTTTGTGTCCTTTTTTATTTACTTTTTATGCTTGTTTTGTGCATAAGGTGCTGTACAACCATCAATCCATAATGTCTTATCATTGTACCAAAGCAATTTTGAAGCAATTTTTCAGTGCAATGATATTTCATTAATACTGACAAGTTACCTGTGACCTTCAGTTCCTTTAGCACTTCTCACATCTGGCCAAAATGATCTCTCCTTCTACAACTGCACGCTTCCTTGGAGTAACAATAGACAACCATCAATCACCAATCTTTCCCGCTCATGTAGATTCCTTCTCTACAATATCAGACAAATCCGTCCTTATCTGTCAACCCAGGCCACCCAGATACTGGTTCAGTCCTTAGTAATCTCACGACTGGACTACTGTAACTCCCTTCTAGCTGGTCTACCACTATGTACCATCCGACCTCTACAACCAATACAAAATGCAGCAGCACGACTGATCTTCAGCCTTCCCAAATTCTCCCACACCACCCCTCTGCTACGTTCCCTCCACTGGCTCCCAGTAGCTGCACGCATCAGGTTCAAAATACTGATGCTGGCCTACAAAGCCAGACATGGAGTAGCACCATCCTACCTCACAGCCCTTATTACACCTCACACTGCACCTCGTATACTCCGAGCCTCCAGTACTGCTCTCTCGGTGGTGGAAAGAACTTCCCCTCGAGGTCAGAACAGCTCAGTCACTGAGTACCAGGGTGGTAGTAGCCTAGTGGGTAACACACTCGCCTGTGAACCAGAAGACCCGGGTTCAAATCCCACTTACTACCATTGTGTCCCTGAGCAAGACACTTAACCCTAAGTGACTCCAGGGAGGGACTGTCCCTGTAATTACTGATTGTAAGTCGCTGTGGATAAGGGCGTCTGATAAATGCTGTAAATGTAAATTTTAATACGGCAGATTAAGACCTTCCTCTTTAGAGAATATTTAGACTAACCTGAAATTTTCTTAAATTTGGACTTATTCAGGGAAAAACTACAACAGAGTGAATAAAATGATTGTATTCATGGTGTGAGTCCTAGTGAACTAGAACTGATTACTTCATTGCTCTGGATAAGGGCGTCTGCCAAATAAATGTAAATGTTAATTTAAACGTAAATGTAAAATGCTATTTGCATTCGAGAAACACAGAAAGAGAAGACATGTTTGTGCGATCTGCACAGAACCCTGTCCCTCGCTCTGCGGGCGAACTGGCTTGTCCCCTGAACCCTTGGACAAATGCTGATACACACAGTTCTCAGCACCACAGACGGGCTTTTGTTGCCTCAGGACAATATAAATTCACACAGGATGCCCGTGTCAGGGGGAGAACTGGTTTGATATTACAGTACCATGTGCGCGATCGCCCCACGGAGCAGATGAATGAGAGCGGTGTTTCGCTGTGCTGAGAGCCATAACGGAGCAAAGCTGAAGTGATGTCCTCACTCACAAAGTCCAAATTATAAAGATTATTGTTGTAGACTAATCATTGGCACTGGCAATTTTAGGCATTTTTATCAACCACCCAAGGGATTTCCTTACTGCTACTGGGATTGGCAGACCGCAGGGCTTGAACGCGTCTGTATACGAAGCGGAAAACAGATTGAAAAGGATCGTCCGAAACCGGCACAGGAAGATGTGTGAAAACTTGTGGGTTGGACGAGCAGCAGCGGTCCTGCAGCATGACCACCCGCTTTACTGTAATTGTGTGGAAGCAGAGCAGGGGTCCTGTCCTGGGGGAGTTGCACGGCCAGCCAAAGGTGATTCGTCCGCAGAAGAGCACTTAAATATGCATGAGCACGCGCGGAAGGGGTCTGTTCTCAACGCCAGAAACGTTGACGAGGCAGTTGCATTTCCTCTGCCGTTGGAGCTCTCGCGGAAATTGATCGGACCTTAAATTCCTGATTTACTTTTTTAATTCGATGTTGATATTATTGTTATTTACATTTTTTTTTGCTTGCTGAGCAATTGGAGGGCCAAACCAGAAATGTCATTAAACCAGCAATGCAGATATTAATACGCTGCTGCAATGGCCTTTATAAACTTTATGTGTTAATGGGCTGATCTTTCGCAAAGCTAATATTTACGGGCTGTTGGTCTAGTTTACCCTGTGCAACCTGCTATGAAATATGGGCTGTCAGAGAGACAGTCATGCCAAAAAACGACCCATCAGTAGAATGCTTGTGAATTCTGAAGTGTTCAAACTAAAGTAATGATTTGACAATTACTCAGAAGCCCTACAGTAACCAGTTTTTCTTTCTCATACTGGTTCCCCCTGACGAAACGTCACCCTGGCATTTCACTGGCCCTTGAGTGTGTCACACCATCGCCATGGCAACACAGCACTTGAATGCATCCCATCAGCAACATGCTGAGAGTGTAGTTTTACACATGGGCCTCCAGTGCCATCCTACAGAGGTCAACCCATTCACGGTCTTGTAAGCGGCTCCTACAACCCTCTGCATATATTTACATCTCATTTACATTCGCTGTGTCGGTAGACGGTTGAAAGTAGATGGCAAGATGGTTGGGAGTTAGATAAATGATTGCATGATTTTATCAATATGTATTTCATGTAGTATGTGTTCTAAAATTAATTGAATTTGTATATATAAAAGGTATAGACCTTTTAAATGAAGTTACCACGATCTTTTCTTTATGAACAAGTGACCCTTTGTAACCTACAGTTTGGGCCTATTCTATATATTCTATATATGGACAAACTGCAACCTCATTGCTCGATAGCTTATTTTGCCCTGTAAATTACCTAAATTTCCTCACTGCCAGCCTTCTTTTATTTTAATCTGAATGGAGGGGTTCCATTTGAAGCCAAGCTTCCCCCTCACTGTATCGGGGTACTTCACCAGCCTTGCTTTGTGCCAGAGCATTTCCATGGTGACGGAGTCGCCAGTAACCTCCCATCAGCAACACACTAATGAGTTGGAGAGGCTTTATTTTACAAAAAATGTTTCCGGTGCCACCTTTCAGAGGTCAAAGTGGCCTAGCGGGTAAGGAAACGGACCCGTTATCGGAAGGTTACCTGTTCGAATCTTGAACAGAGGTGCCACTGAGCAAAGCACCGTCCCCACACACTGCTCCCTGGGCCATACGCACTCTGCTTTTAAAAACCAAGGATACATTTAGTTGTGTCACCGTGTGCTGTGCTGTGTTTCACAACGACAATCACGTCGCTTTCATGAGATGCATACGTATGGCCAATTTATTAAAAACACCTACCATGTAGATACGCTTCATTTGAGACTATTGTCCTGTTCTTATTGTTTGGTTAAATAATATCTGGCCAACGTTGGTCCAGATCATTGGTGAATGAATGGATTTTACTGGTCTTCAGCACGTCTGATTTACAGCTCATTCCTGTGTGACCTACTGATTTATTTATTATAAAAAAAAACATCCATCAAAACACCATTTGTGAGACGGAAACATTTAGGAATAATCTAAAAATAAGTAGAATAATCAATACTACAGCTTCAGGGATCAGGATGATGCAGTGTGTTCCCACCCTGTGTACATCGCCAATAAGATGCGAATATATGGAAAATGTTCAGTACATTGCTGAGTAGCACTGCAGAGAGTCCACTGCAGTACTATAACCCTGAATAAAATGCCTTTTGCTGAAAAGTCAGTGCCAAGTGCCCTGTGGAGATGCGTTTTCCAGCTCCCAGCATTGAGTAAGCACCATTCCCTGAGCCCGTTTGGCCCGTGGCTCTCTGTCCCCTTGGCCTTGAACCCTGTGCAGTAATATACAGTACTCCTGCTGCTGTGGATCCAACAGACTTTGCTCTTCCCACTTATGCAAACGCACCTCGCTGCTTCCCTCGCGAGCTCCTACGCTGTGGAGAAGAGAGACCACCCTTCAGCCAGAATTCATTAGCACTCACTGCTTTTAAGGTTTGATTTCATCCAAGGGAATAAAAAAAAACATCTCATCCCTCTCACAGGTCATTGTTGCTGTTCTTGTTTCGAACTTAAAATATTCCGTATGAAATTCATTGTCTATCATATAAAATGGCCCGTGTATCCATTTTCATTTCTGTGTGGATGGAATTGAATTACACTGCTTGTGCTTTTCCGCTGTTGCCTGGTAATGCTTGGCTCTGCCTCAGTGTGCCATCCTGTTGTGCTATTTCAAGTGAATGTGTGTGTGTGTGTGTGTGTGTGTGTGTGTGCATTTTTTTCACTTTATTCTTATTGTCCATCCCACTTTTCATAAACAGAAAGGTAGATTGGATCACACTATCAAATGTACATGCTGTTAACATCCCATACTCTTCATTTGAGACTATTGTCCTGTTCTTATTGGTTGGTTATCTGGCCAACGTTGATCCGGATCATTGGTGAATGGGTGGATTTTACTGGTGTTAAGCACTTCTGATTTGCACAGCTCATTCCTGTGTGACCTACTGATTTATTTATTATAAAAAAACATCCATTAAAACACAATTTATGAGATGAAAGCATTTAGGAATAATAAAAAAATAAGTAGTATAATCGATACTATAATCAATAGTAACATCCCGCAGTCAATGAGTTCATGGCATGCAATGCTGATGGAACTCCATTCGCATTTTTGTGCATGTCTGCATCTGAACATATCAGTATCGGCTGATGTTCATTGATTGTCTGCATCAACGAATACTGCTGGCTTCTTAATGTCGGCTTCTTCTCACGTCTGCTTCATTATTAAGCCTTTACTATCAAACCTCTATCAATTGGTTATTAACAACAACAACAACAACATTTATTTCTTATATAGCCAAAAATAACATACAGTATGTCTCAATGGGCTTTGACAGGCCCTACAGTTGACACCCCCCACACTTGACCCTTCTGCACACAAGGAAAAACTCCACACATCAGTTTATTAAACTGCAAGTTATTGCAAATGTTTGGCAATTCATAGGGATGAGATGAGTCCATGTACAAGGATTTTTTTCTAAACACCCTAGAAAATGATTGTAGAAAATGTGTGAAATGAAACTGCTCGCAGTTGAAGGAGCCCATCTCGCGACCCTTCACTCACACACTGACACACACAGACAGTTCACCTACTGTACGTGCCTTTGGGAGGGAGGAAACTGGAGAACCTGGAGAAAACCGGCGGCAACACGGGGAGAGCATGCATATTCAAGACTGTGAAGTGTACGCGGAATTGTGCAGTAATTGCTGTTGTAATTATGTGTTATAATTTTTTTATTATGCAGTTCAGCAGAGCTGAAGACTGACAGTCTCTTTCCCCATCTAGGTTATACTAGACAGCAACACATATTGTGAATTTTGCGAACATTGAAGAAAATAATGACCTTTCTGTAGCAGACCGAGAGGCTTGAGGTGGAATTCTGTCCCGAACTGAATTCTGTGGCTGTGGCAGTAGGGGTCCAATTAAGTTGCTGCAGGAGAATCCGTATTTCAGGTTGCGGTTTGTGGACAAGTTCCTTGTCGTTCAGGGGTTAATAGCACATTTATTTAAAAACAAGATGTGATTGGACTTCAGAGCTGCTTTCTGTCCCACGACACCCATGTGTAAGAGCAGAATGAATCTGCTGCTTCGTCATCACTACAGTGAAACGGCAGTCCTGCTGCAGGCGCATTTATCATGCAGCGCAGGTGTCACGATGCCCGCCCGATAACATGGTCCAGTGTGCTAAAAGACGTGATGGATTTGCTGACCTTTAGTGCTGCTGTAATGATGGCGGTGTGCTCTAGTCATTATATTTGGTTATATAAAACAGCGTTTCCATGATTAATTGGTGGCGCGGCAATTATGCACAGACGGTTGTCGTCTGTGAGGCTTTTTGAGGTTTTGTGCGGTTTTGTGCAGATCTGACGGTTCTGACAGAGCTGATTCTTCCAAAAAGCCAGAACTTTCCTATGACTGGCAGCACCGCCCCTCCACCCCCACCCTTCCTTTCTTCCTGTCCGCTAATACTGTTACCTAATCAATGCAGCCCAGTGCTTGACTGACATAATGCAATAAAGCAGCCCTGAGCACGCAGCGTCGTATTTCTCGGAGATGGGCGTGGCCTCTCGGCCCCTGTCTGAGCCTGGACGAGACGGTTCATCTTTATGACAAGAGGCAGCCTCGTCTACCGCTGATGCGTGTTGAGAGGTGCCATATTCACCTGCAAAAATGCCAGGAGGGAATAAAACGCCATGATTCAGGACCTGAGTGTTCTGGCTCTGTGCATTTCAGGAGTGACTTTGAAGAAGTGCTGCTCTGGTATAAAACCGTGTTGCCCTGTTGTTCCCGTGCGGTACAGTACGAGGTTGTTTTTCATGTCGTGATGAAAATGTGCAGTTGTGCTGTGGGGTCGGGCGTCGGCTGTGCCAGAACAGCTGCCCTGTGGATGTTCTCAGATCCATGGGAATATCGAAGATGCAGATGGAGCGCCAGGCAGAGATGGGCACTGGGTTTGTAGGGCTGAAAAACAAGTTTTCTCTCTGTTGAGTGTAGTTTCTGTGGATCTGAGTTTTTAGGATAGAATGGAAATTGAGTAATTTTACCCTAAAAGCTGTTGAGAGGAAGTGCTGCCAGATGTTTGTGATATAAAATGGCTTCTGTCAGTCTACTCCTGTTACTTTTAAAACATGATAACACAGCATGGGCACACACAACAACTTTAATATGCCATTTTTGTTTTACAATTTTATACAATTCAAGGTTAGTATGTGAAGTAAAATGTGCTTTCACTGAGTATAGGGTCAGTGGTGAGGAAGCGGGCAAGGGATCGGACCCGTAATCGTCAGGTTCCGGGTTCGAATCCTGATCCGCCAAGGTGCCACTGAGGTGCCACAGAGCAAAGTACGGTCCCCACACACTGCTCCCCGGGCGCCTGTCATGGCCACCACTAAGTTAAATGCATTTGGTTGTGTGCACCATGCGTCACATTCAGTCCTCTGCACTCTTCTTCTCGGTGATTAGTCCACTGTCATGTCAGCACATCATTTTTTCTGGGAAGTCAAACTCTCAAAATCACTAAATTGTTGTTTGAAATCAGCCTGACCCATTTTAAGCAAGGTTTGAAGACCCCGTTCCGGTCAAATGTACAGATCTCTGTGTTATGTGGGATGCTCTTTTCAGTTCTAATCCGATCCCAATACATTACTGTAGATACCAATACCTCGATCAATGATCTTGATAAAATTCAGATAGATCTCTTATTTCAGACTTGAAAATTAGTTCTATAGTTATCACGTTATTTCTATTCCATATTAATACTGACAACAACAAGTTATGTTCACTGTCAAAATACACCTGGCAAGCCTGTGGCCTCCGACATTTTTCTCTAGCATCCCGCTTTCCTTTCCTAAAATGATGCGGTTTGATTTACAGCTCTGGACACTCAGATACTGCGTGCATTCATTTGGCCTAAAGTAATTCTTGACACACTGTTGTTTTTTTTTGATGCTGCGAAACATCACCATGCATCACAATGTCACATCTCATGAGAGCAAGATGACTTCAGACAGATTGTGCAGTGCCTCTCGCCTGGCTGCACAAACGTTGAACTGCCTCAGTGACAACACAACCTTGCCCTTATTGGCTAAAGATTTTGTGACGTGTGTGTGATGTTTGTATAAAGTTCCGTTGAATTATCTTGTTTTAATGAAGGATATTATAACAACACAGTTTGCAACAGAAAATCACACTGCATTCATGAATGTAGTCAGTTTATTCCACTGCAGGCAGACCTAAGCCTATCTCATACACACCGACTGGTATAATCACCCTCTCCTCCATCTTAGTTTCAATGATTTGTTTCTATGGGGTGTGTCACAGCGTTCACACTATCAAATGTAAAGTTCAACTAAATGAACTTTAATCATGGTGTGCAAAGGAGCTCGCAGAGGCGCAGCAGAAAATATCTCTTCAGACGTGCATCGCCATTAAAAACTGGGTTTCAGAGTGCAGACTTGTGCTTCCCACATTTGGTCTGAAACCGCTTTGCATTGGACTCATATTCCACACTGAAAACTGGATCAATAAGTGCATCGGCCCGCACCGTCAGATACTCGATACGTCAACACCTAGATTGTATCCCTAAAAAAATTGTTGGTGGATCTGAGAGGCCAGTCTTAGGGTCGCTACTCTGAACCTTGACCGGATTTGTACCAAGTACCATTTTTGTCCCGCATGTGTTACTATTGTTAATGTGATGTCAAGGAAACAAACCATGACATTTTTGAGTACTTTGCATGACCCTTCTGGCCAACCTAAGCTATGTGCCAACACTGACTTGAGAAACTTCTAGCTTAAGTTCTGCTCAGTTTTCTTTCTGGCTATTCAAAGTCAACTTTATGGTGATCTCACCATATACAAGTACACAGAGAGCCGAGATTGCAAAGCTTCAGGGATTCACAGTGTGCAAAAAATACATATTGCAAATGGAATAACACACAAAACATAACAAAGGACATTTTCCACCAACCCATAATTAGATTAGATTCAGCATTATTGTTATTACACTGCAACGAAATGCAGTTTAGGTCTAACCAGAAGTGCAATAAGCAGCAAGTGCAGGATAAAGGTAAAATAAGTTATGGGTGATATGTACAGGAAGAGACTGAATAATATTTACAGATGGATGTACAGTAGTATGTCATAATATGCAGTATATTATGTATAGTATTAACTATAAATATGAACACATGTATAAAAGAAAGTGTATAATCAAACATTTTACAAGTGTGTATATGCAATGGATATATATATATATATATATTTATATTTACAGTTGAATATGTACATTGTAGTGCAATGATTATGTGCAAAAATGTGCAAGATTAAATAGTACGGTGGTTATCAGGAGTGTATGGGGGGAAGGAGTGCAGGTTGAGACAAACAAGGTGGACAAGTAGCAAAAATATGATAATATATCAGTGTATGGATTTATTTAGTATATAGTGTATATAGTATATGATATACTATGATAATAATGAGAGTAGTAGTAGTAGTGATACGACACATAGTATGATGATAGTAAAAACACAGGAGCTCAGTGTAAGGTAGTGAGAGATTAAAGTGCAGGGTACAATGCTTCAATTAAAAGTGCTAAGTGCAGTACTGTTGTTCAGTTTGAAAAAAAAAGGTTCTGCAGATGATTTAAGGCTTATTCCACTGATGAGACATGCTCCTGCATATCTAAGTCCGTGATGATAAGGGCAGAAGGCAGATCAATCAGTGAGAAAGGTAGTTCAACGGTCAAAGTTCAAATGAAGAACATAAATTCAACCTATAGTAATTCCAGGTGTACAATTTTGTAATGCTTGTGAATTTATTTTTATGAAAATGTATCATTATAAAATTTGATTTTCTTCTTTACCTATTTCCAGGGCAGAGTTCAAACCCTACACCGATGTTAAGCCTGTCAAACTCATCAGGGCCAAGTCCCAGTATCACCCTCCTGATGAAAAGACCAACCTGGAGACCAGTTACAGCGCCACCTACAGGGGGGAGCAGTCAAAGCTGGAGCCCTCAGACAATAAGGCGCTGGAGAGGAGGAGGATCCGCTCACTGTACAGCGAGCCGTATAAAGGCACTGAGCCGAGCAAAGTAAGCCAAGTTTGCTTCTTCTTTGCATATACTCCAGAATATTATGAAGAGTTATGATTAATTAATCAGATTAATTGCATAGTCCCTCTTTGCCATGCAGATGAACTTAATCCCAAAAAACTATTTCCACTGCATTTTAGCCCTGCTACAAAATGACCTGCTCAGATCATTTCAGTGATCCTCTGGTTAACACAAGCAATAGTGTTGAGTTAGAATAGAAGACTGGATGCTTTAAAAGGAGGGTGATGCTTGAAATCATTGTTCTTCCTCTGTTAACCATGGTTACATGCAAGGAAATATGTGCTGTCATCATTACGTTGCATAAAAATGGCTTCACAGGCAAGGATATTGCTACTAAGACTGCACTTAAATCAACCATTTATCAGATCAGTAAAAATTTCCGGGAGAGAGGTCCAAGTGCTGTGAAGAAAGCTTCAGGGTGACCAAAGAAAGTCCAGCAAGCGCCAGGACCTATCAACCTGAATCATCTTGAAAAAAATGGACTCTTTGCATAAGAACTCTTTGCATATACTTGATGTAATTGTCAATAACAACTTACACAATTCTTGTAATTATACTTCAGTACACCACAGAAAAATACTGAAAAAAGTGATGTTGCAAACTACTGAAAACCAGCATCCAGTGAACAGTGTCATTCTCAAAAATTTTTGCCGTGACTGTAGAGTAGAAACACACTTGTATGTCTTTTGTTTAATATAAAACTAAAGACTTTAATAGGTTAGAACGCTCAAAACATAATATGCAAATTTGGTTGTTTTGACTCTGATTGTTCATTTGGGGAAAAAGTTCATCTGAAATGTTTGGTTAGATTCTACATTTTTCAAATATAGCTGGGACAATAATATATCTTTTCATTTCCTTCTCAGGTGGAGAAATCGAGTACCCCTCGATCCAAACCCAAAAAGACAACCACTACATCAACAGGCCAGAGCAAACCAGCAAAGAAGGCCAAAGAGAAGCAGGCCACCTCCATACGAGGAGCCAAGAAGAAGAGCTCAGAGAACCAGCCCACGTCCAGGCCAGAGGAGGGAGACAAGGAGAAAAGTAAAGAGATGAACAACAAACTGGCTGAGGCAAAAGAGTAAAAATCATTGCACTTCTACTTCTATTTAATACTTCCTTATGGAAATAAAAATGAAGGCTGCAGAATGAGTTAATCAGAAGGTCTCATCCCTTTAACGCTCTGGTCTGTAGTTCTTTCTTTCTATCGCTCTCTCTTTCTTTCTTTCTTTGCCTTACTGTCCACTTTTCATCCTCCTTCTGTTCTGCTTCTGTGTCCTTCTTTCACTTTCTTTTCTCCCTCTTTCTCGTGCTATGAATAACTATATCTTTCATGAAGACGTGTACTAAATGTCAGGGTTGGGACTGACATTTTCTACTCTTTGCCACATGCCACATGAATTCCCAACAGCAGAGACAGGGGCGGGGGTGGGTGGGTGGGTGTTTCTCTTCAGCTCCACCCCTCCACTTTCTTCCCATTGCAAGGTTTCTATGGCGACGGATGCTGCACTGCTGTTGCATGGGGGCCCTCTGTATGGTTGGCATCCATCAACTGCACAGATTGCTCTGACACATTTATCAAGGTTTTGGGTCTGAGAAACATTTCATAATCAAATAATATTGAAAATTATAATCATATGCAAAAGTCACATAACTGTCTGTTTCTGAACTGGTTTTGCTCTGAAAGTCTTTGATAAATGTGCAACTTGGTTTGAAATCTGATCCTATGCCTGCTTCTTTTGTGAATGCAATCTTCTGGTTCTGAGCAATTACATTCCCCCCCCCCATCAGATATTAAATCACCTTTAATATCTGGCAACATTTCCTCGATTGTTCATTTTTATTTGTGCAACATATTGTATCACCACTTTATCCAGGTAAACATGGGAAGGTGATAAAACACAAATAGCTTTATCAGCCATAATTATTCATTAACAAGTTCTCGATTGAGAGGCATTGCAGGTCACCTAATAATTTCTCTGGACATAAAGATTGACTACCTGTCCTTTCCAGGAGTTGTAAGATAGTATGCATTATTGGATGTACTATAAATGTGTTTTTTGAACAAACTGTAGTTTAGAATGTCATGTCTACTGTATTGTTATTATCACGTATCTAAGTAATGGGATGAAATCCACATGGTAACGTAGAAGCGCTTGGTGAACGGCAAAATTGTAACCTGTTTTTTTTTAACACTGTCCTTTGAATGAAACCAAAACAATCTGTGTAAACCTCAAACACCCACACTTACACACACTTTCAGGGTTCACAGTTACAGATATTACAGATGAACTTAGGTGCTAAAGGATCTCTTGAGGTTGAATCTTAACAATAGGGGCAGTACGATACATACAAATGTGAATAAGAAACATCCCATGTTTTTGTTTGTACCCCCCCCTCCCATTATTATTTATTTATTTATTCATTCATGTGTTCATGAAAGAGTGAATGTTTTAATAATTGAAATGATGTCTGCTAATCCCTCTTTTTATATTGTAATGAGTCCCATGATGTGATGGTAAGTTGAATGCTGTCTATTTGGAATGCTCCCCCCCTTTTTTACTATTCTTTTAAGATATGCTGGCCACATGCTTGTTTTCATCTTTAGTTGGCTCAAAGATAAATGACCTGTCCATCTGGGTTTAAGGTTCTAAATGCATGGGTAAGGTTCCCTGAAAGCACATTGACCAGTTTTCCCAAGCTCAACCTCTTTAGCCAGTTGATTCTTGTGCCGAGGCAAGCTTGAAGATGGGCATTTAGGCATTCACTGCAATTAGATGGTGCACATGGACAGTAGACACCCCCATTAGCATCTTACCATACAAAGTATACGACAGTTCTTGCATTTTTTTTGACTATGTAAATTTGTTGCATAGTCTCCGGCAAAAGGAGCAAAACAAGAACAGTTGGTCAAAATTGGTTCCAAGCATCTCAGATGGCTTCATTTGAACAGCCTGCTTGTGAAAGACATTGCCTTGCTTGTTCTTCCGTTGTTCCATGAAATCATCCTATACTTGTCCCCTCCTTTCTGATTCCATCTGCTTTGATGGTCTGAGTCCCTCCCCCTTTTGCTCCTCCTCCTTTTCCATTTTCCAGTTAAGGAGGAGCAGTGCAGTCTCCCATTTTTATGTGGTCTGTCTCAGGCCGTCCCCCCACCGTGTCTTGTGCGTGAGGGCATCTCGTTAGGGTTTTTTCCAGCCTTTTTTGGCGGAACTAGAATCACACAAGGAGGAAGGGTAGAGAGGCTGAAGGAGGACGAGGAGGAAACATGTAGACAAGGTGGATGGATGTGTGTATGTACAGTACTGCTAGCTTGCATAGCCTAGCCTACACGGTGCTATCTCTTCTCCATGCTGTAGACAAGAATAAATTCAAGCAAATAGTCATGATTTCACATTCTACAGAGAGTCATGTAATGGGGCAGAATATATAACTGTGATGTGTTTGTGGTTGCTCACTGCTTGCTCATATACTGCAACATCATTAATAAATGGAAAAAGCAGAAAAAAAAGAAGTGTGTTGGTGCATTTTGTTGAAGGGGGGGCTGCATGATGGATGGCAGGTGCATTTCAACCCCCATGGGTGTCTGTGAGAGTCTTTTTCCTCACATATCCCAAGTCTTTTTAGTGCCAGGATAGTGCAGATAATGTTTCAGTATGTTCATCCACATGGAAGAGAACTGTTATCACACACAAAAAATATATTTTTTATTTTATTCATATTAATGTTGTTTAGTTGTTAGCTATGTCAAAGAGACAACCCTGTGGTCTGGCATAGGCCTTGATATCCTTTTGTGGCTCTTACATGCTGCTGTGCAGGTTGAGAAATATATTATTCTGCATCCTGCCCAATATATTTCCAAAATCTATCTACCGGGATTTCACAGCAACATGTGCGCCAAAAAAAGTGTGTTTAGGACCACATGCCAGATTTTAGATTGCATGGATTTTGCCTTAAACATGGTCAGTCTGTGGTTAGCAGATTAGTCAAGATTGCAAAAAAATGTATTTTTTTCTTTGGTACGATAATCTGAATTCTTATGGTGATTGTGCTTTCATTTGCAAAACTACTGCTGTACATTGACCTTCTGTTGATTGGCTTTTGATCATTGTTTTTTGGGGAAAAGTAATCTGTGTGATCTGAATCCTCCCATCGCTAACAAGTGGCATTTTCCTTCGTTTGAAGGGTTGCGCTAAAACAGCACCACTACATTCAGCTCTGTCAGCCAATCCGTGATATCGGTTGGGTTCAGACCCTAAAGCAGCATCTATTGGGGTGTGCTCTGCCCAACCCAAGGTAATCCAAACTCATTCACTGTCCATTGAACAATACTTCATCTAATGGAAACCTTCTCCACTAGGGCACATTGCACTGTTTTGATGGGGTGGAATTGTCTCATCATGTACACTCGCATCCTTCCATACGTGGTTGAAGTCATATCTCCTTCTATATTCTCTTCCATATGGAAATTGTTCAAGAATGACTGATGCCCTTGTGTCATCTGTTTATGTACCATGAGACCACTCTGTTCTTGACCTCGTTTTTCTGTCCCGTGTCTTGTACCTTGCCCATTAAAAAGCTACATACCACATTTTAAAAGTAGGTCGAAGCAAGGCAAACTGCATGGCTTGGATAAACCTGAATCTTGAGCACCTTTCATAAGTTACTGACCAGCCATCATCTTATGCTTTGGGCCATGCATCAAAAATGTAATATATTTAAAAATACAATGTAATGTAATGTACAATGTAATGTAGTATTTTGTAGTGTGGTATTTGCATATGCAACATATGTAGTATTTACAACGACTTGGATTGTTGACGATGGAACACAAGAAGTATAGAGAAGGGCTCTGCAAATGTGGTCACACAGGTATGGTATGGTTGGATAATTACCCCCTGAGGACTGTGATTTGAAGAGCTCTGGTGTAGCCCTGTGCTCAATTTTAGCATTTTGAAGACCGAGGTCCTGCACAGGAACCTAGTCAACATCTCATCAAGTACATCTTCCCCATGATCAGATAAATCAAGTGCTGAGTAGTTAGATTTCCCTGTACAGACCAGTAACTGGCTGTAGAAACAATAGAGCATTTGGAGCAGTGCTACCTTGTCCCTAAACTCCCTATCTGCAGCAGTGGTTTGGTCAACAATTGGAATATTTTTAATGGTCTGATAAAACAGTTTCTGCACAGAGGGCCTTGTTATGTGAATATATCTCTCAGGATTAAGTGATAACTTCCAGTTACATAACCATTAGTCCCAGAGGCTGTAGTTGAGGAAGACTATCATCCTGAATAATAGTCAAAGTGGTACTAGATTGTTCATCTCAATGCTTTCTTGTGTCCCAGAACAGAAGAGAATTGCCTCATCTTATGTCTCTTTCTGTCTTTTTTTTCCTTGTTGTTTTTTTGGGGGCATTCTAATGCTGTGATGCTGCCTCCTAGAGAGCATAAGGCTGAGGTTCATCGACCCAGTGATCATCATTCCTCGAATGCCACTGGAGGAGAGTCAGAACCACTGGTGGAAAGACCCCAGCCTCGGAGGACAGGCGCAGTAGTGCGCTTCACGCCTGACGTGAAGTAATCACACTCTCAGTCAATAGCCCGCTTTTCTGGGTTTGTGAGGGGACTGAAAGGGATTCCATTGACTCTGCTGATGTATAGGTTATCTGATAGCCTCCACAAATTAAAATCTATGAAACAAACAAAAATAATTCTCTGTTGTAACACCTGTGGTTTAAAAAAATGAATGGATTCATTTGATTAAAATAAATGTCAAAGGTGCTATAACGCTGTGTTACATTCTGCTAATTTTCATTTCATACTTTATATATTGACATGCCATTAAGTGCTTCTCTAATATCCTGTGACTGTAGACTGCACATTTAAATGCAAATAAATCCACATGAATCCTTCCTCTGTCCATCTTTATCAAGAAAACTGATACAATAACCAGAGTCAAGATCATGTCATATGGTTACGTAAGTAAGCCAAAAATCTGTCACAAAAAGAATCAACAAAAACATTAAAAAGACAATCTGTTTAAAATATTATTGCATTTCATAATGTTAAATAATTAAAAAAGCACAATCATTACATGCATACAGTAAATATATTTGTAATTCAGAATTAGAATTAGGTTTTAGATTTAAAGAATAGTTTTTTTACCTAGCAACTCACAAATCCTGTTCCCCCGACTGAGATTTAAAGGTTCTTCAGAGCTTTCCAGAGCTATTCTTGGTTAGGAATGTTGATGTTCATTGAAGGACCATTCTGATGGTTGCTCTCCTTTTTGTGTGCTTCTGCTTCATCCTCAGAGTGTGCTATTTCTGAGGGAAAGGCCTCCCAAAAATGTTCCTCTTCTAGGCTTGAACATGATCTGAGCCGCCAACAACCTGGAAAACGAAGAGGAATCACATTTTCACTGGACGTGAGCAAAAGCTTCTATATGACAGGCGAGACCTTCAAAGAAGTTCCAGGGCTCAGAATGAATTCCTAGGGGTTTGGCTGAGCTGCTGAGCCAGTGAAGAAATGTTTCTTCATCATGTAGAAAAACTGAAAGACTCTGTTCTTTCTTTGACCGCCCACTTGGTGCTGATGAAATTGCAGATTTAAGATTGACTTCTGCAGGTTTGTGAGTTCACCCTGCTGCATGTGGACAGGTTTCCACAACGTGACGCAGTCAGCACTCAGGCAGACATACTGTACATGCATAATTTCACTGTAATTTACTGTAGTCAATAAACATGACAAAGTCAGAGACAAATGATTGTAAAAGGTGCATGAAATATGTCAATTAAATAGAATTCTGCAGAATTAAAAATGCGACAGTGATTACTGCTTCTGACAGAGCTCGAAATTGCACAGTCATAGCCCAGAGTGTGGAGGGATTTTAATCTCAATAATGAACATTTCTGCCATTTCATGAGTGTGTTGTCACCAAAAGCAGAATCTTCATTTTAAACCTGTATTTAGGTCTCATGAAAGAATATCCAAAACCGTGAATCTGTTGAAATGTTTGGGCTCCTGGACTGGCTGGTGTAGAAAATAGAGCATAATGTGAAAACTGTGATTATTTGGTTTTGCCCATCATTTGACATCCATGAATCAGCCATTGTGACAAAAAAAGACCTCTGAATTATTCAGTCTTCAAAGAGTGCTCTGTTTGGTAAGCAGCATGAAGAATTAAGCAAGTTTCCACTCCAAGGACGCTTTGCTGTATTTTTAAGGGTGCAGCCGCTAGTCAGATGGCTGTTAAAAAAAAAACACATGGTGGCCTAGCGGTTAAGGAAGCGGCCACTGTAATCAGAAGGTTGCCGGTTTGAATCCCGAGCCGCCAAGGTACCACTGAGGTGCCACTGAACAAAGCACCGTCCCCACACACTGCTCCCCGGGCGCCTGTCATGGCTGCCCACTGCTCACCAAGGGTGATGGCTTAAATGCAGAGGACACATTTTGTTGTGTCGCCGTGTACTGTGCTTGCTGTGCATCACAATGAGAATCACTTCACTTTTCACTTTCATGTAGCATGTCTTCCTGATTGAGCTTGTTGCTTGCACGGTGTTCAATAAAATCAGAACAGAAATCCTCATTCATCTTTAAATAAAACACTGCAAATCAATGAACTTCAACTTATTTCAAGATGTTGATAATTAAATCACATTGTCTTTATTTCAATTGTAATAAAAAGGTCGCAGCCCTGGTGTGACAGAAGAGGGAGAGGTGCTAGCAACCCCTCGGTCTCCCCTAACCAGACACTTACACCGTCTGCAGCCAGGCACGGTCTTACAGACAAAGAGAATTATCTTAAATTAATAATGAACCCAGTGAATCGAACCCCCTCCTCCAGACTATAAGAATGATGGATGCAGTCTCTTCTCCATCTCCTGGTCCCAGAGAGACAGACACGTAGGCCCTGGTGGGCAGATGGAGAATGGATGGTCGGATCGAATGACCTCCCAATCGTAGCCTCAGATGTCTCCTGGGACATTATTTTAAACAAGGCTTTTCTTTTGATACAAGGACAAAGAAAAAGGGCCACTAGGCTTGACTGAGACCGTGTATTTCTATTTAGTAGAAAAATTCTTTTTAAAAAACAATCACCACCATGAAGGTAAAATGAATTATTTCTATTCCAAAAATAGGTGTTTGCTACAAATTTATATACATACATTTTTATAATTGCATTTGGGAAAAAAAAACAGACTCTAGCCTCTATCCAGTTTAGAAAGGGTAAACAGAATGGGATGGAATTGATAAAGTAAAGCTGATCAAGTAAAGCACTCTTTACGAAATGTTTCCAACTCCCTTAGTATATTTTATTTATTTATTTATTTTTAACAGCCATCACTTGGTTTACATGCGAACTCACTAATTAAAAACATTTGCGCCATCTAGTGTACAATTATAATGTTGTCCTCCAAGGTAGGTAGTCTGATTCCCATGGATATGAAAAACGAATGCCGATATATCTGTACAACTACATATTAACTTATACAAACATAACAAGCTCCGTGGAAGCGAAATAAGACATCTGCTCTACAGACATTTAAGTGTTAAAAGCGATGTAAGTGAAGTCTTCCTGTTTTTGCTTGGCTGTGAAGTTGTAGTCTCCGACCCTCTTTTTGTAGCAGAACAATCCCAGAAATCCAGCCAGGAAGAAGAGGACCAGTCCAACTCCCAACACGGCATAACCAGCTATTTGAAGGTTCTGCAGTGAATCAGAACCTGAGACTTCTGGTGTAGAGAAAATGTGTGTATATATTTATTAAGATTGGTTGTTACGTAAGTGAAAAAAAAAAAACGGTAAAAGATGGGCAGAACTCACCATTTTCGGATCTAAAATATGGTCCACATGACGCTTTCACCGCCCCAATATCATTAGCCAGCCTAAATGCTCTGTTTGAACAGTCCTGGTGGAGAAACACATTTGTAGCCATTACTGACTTCATAGCTACTAATTCCTGGATGGGTGCAGATGTCTGGTTTACTAAATCTAATGCGGGTGGCAGGGTGAGTTCATCACAAAGTAACCAGAAGTAAAGGACTCACAGGCTTGCAGCTGAACTGTCCTGTCTCAAAGCAGATCTGAACCTGGCAGTGCAAGTAGATGACGCTGAAATCCACTAAGGAGAGGATTTTGACAGAAAGCCGGGAATTGCTGGACTCTCCATTCTGTAGAACGGTGGTTTGTGTCTCAGGCACAGGACAACTGTAGAACAGTTATTCAGTATGTTATATGCATTCATTGGCATGATTCAAATTTGACAAAAATAATTTCTTGTCTAAAAAAACGAATCTATTTTAATCTAAAATGAAATTAATTATTCATACAATTGAAGGAAACTGAAATAAAAAAGAAAATTTAGTTCATGGACACGTACCTGTTATCCAGGAAAAGGTGTTTAGACTGATCTGAAGGGTCGCTGTTTTTGGTGACCCAGCACTTGTTCATGACCACCTTGATCTGGCTGAGGCTGGAGTTGACGCCCACCTCCACAACAACCTTTTCTTGCGCAGACAGGGTGTAGTTCTCAGGCAGAGGGACGCTGCCATTCAGGAGCCGCACCGTGGCATGAAAGGTCCCGGACCCCTCCACGGGGTAGTTAATCATGACATACCTTTACCATTGAGGGCATATTTGTTGTGTAATGGTTAGAGCATACTCCCTTTGAGTGTTCAGTAATTAGCAGATCTATGGTAATTGCTGCCATGGACCTGACTTACCCAGCAGGTGAGTATCCTGTGGAGATGGTGACGTTGTTCTTATAAACGCACAGGATAGGTACTGTGAGATGAGCAAGTGGCCGGTCAACAGATAAGTCGTTATACAATGTCACCTCAACACTGCTGTGGCTGCCATCCTGCAGCACAAAAAGTGCAGAAACTGGATTTGGTATGTGAAGATTTTAATGGAAAAGCGGTTAACGTTTGTGGATGAAATCTTACCAGCGTTATTTTACTCTCGCATTCGCCCCATCGTGCATTAATTTGGACGTGGGTGGCGTTGTGCCTTTTTTCTCCACACTTAGGTATGCCCAGGTACAGTGACTGCTCTGAAATGTGATGGGCCTGCAGGAAGTCATAGGCCACCGTGACTGAAACGGACTCCTGCATGCACTCTACCGTGATACCTGTTGCATGTGAAATCTCCTGGACTGGAGACGCAGTTGCAGTAGTGTGTGATGGCAGGTGGGTGGTAGAGAGTGTTGAAGTTGTGATGGGCGTGGTCAGGCTGGCACTGGCTCCTGGCTGTTCTGTTGTACGGAACATTTGTGCAGAACCAGGTGGTGTGGTTGAGGTGGCAGTGTCATTGGGACTGGTCAAGGGTGTAGTAGAATAACTTTTTGTGGATGTCAGACTCAAAGTAGAGCCTGAAAAAAAGAAAACGATGTCTTGCATACCACTAGTTCAAATGCACTATACGAAAAGCAAACTGTGCTGGTTTATAAGACTATGAATCTATGAGACTATGAGTCCACGTGCAACCAATATGGGTCACTAGAAGGCTTTGTTGCTTATAACTGAGCAAAACTCAGACAGCTCAATTAACATATTGGCAAAAGCCAATGGTGAACACCTCTGGGACCCCTCTTCAACACATATGAAAATGTAATATGAACACTTTGTCATGATGAACTGGCACGATTAACTTTCGGGTGGGTTTAACAAAGCTTTTTAAATCAATGCAAATTTCAGATCTCAGTCATGCTAAAGCTGGTGGACCTGTACATGTTCTTCCTGGTCGGCTGGGGTTGGTGTCAAGGAACCCAGGATGACACACACAGGTGAAAGACCCCAAGGTGTTAACACATCTTGCATAGCTGGAGCAGTCCGTCTCACCGGTCAGGCATTCGTTCAGATCTGAGGAAGAAGACCCAACACAAGCAAAATATAACAAGTTTATTTACTTTGCTAAAGATTTGCAGTCATTAATAGTTTTCTTCTTCTTACTGGCAACAGATTAACAGTTGAATGAATAAGAGATAAGATAAGATAAGCTCAACCACAATGCATATGTCACGGCTGAAAGTGGATAGAAACAGAGGTAATAGCAGCAAAAAATAATAATGTATATGTATATATCGAAAAATGTACAATTGAAATCTACACATTGAATAAACTCCAATAAACTGCCATACCCTGTATGATAATGCTGCCATTGTCGACAGTATATTTGGTGCTTTGCTGGAGGGAATACATCAGGCTGCTGGAAACGGTTGTCATGGTGGAGGTGTTTAGGCCCTCCGAGGGCATGAAGACAATGGTGAAGTTCACCACCACACTGCCTGGGGCAAAGCCTGTGATCAGGACTCTCACCTGGCCTGAATTAACCCAAGGCAACATCTCTGGGGAAAGTGACCGTACAATCTGTGGGGAAAATGCATGCTTCAGATGACTCAACTGCTATGTTGTGGTTTGTTAGTAATGGTTTAACCTGCTGTTTCCCCTTTTTGTTCCTGAATACCACATTTTAATACAGATTATTACATGTGCGTTGCCTTTGATGGAATGAAATTTTCTGGAAAAAATAAGGATCACGAGTCCCCACGCTCACCATACCTCCTGTTTAATTTCCATGGAAAGATTCTGAAACTCTGGATTTTGGGGGTTCATTAAGGCCACAGTGAACTGTATGTTTGTCAAGTGGATGGCTGCCTGTAATATTTGTGCCTCTGCAGAAAAAAAACATAAAAGACAATTAGGGATTTAAAATATAATGCCTATACACGTTTTTCCACTGTATTTGTATATGTTTGGCCCCATTTTATTTTTTAAAAATCTACATATTCATAAACACAGTACAATATGATGATTTTTTTGTTTAGTTTGTGCCTTTTTGATGTATATACAGTATGCCCAAAAAATCCAACAACAATTCAGGTTGATATTTCCCATTGGACGTATACTTGCCAGTTTTTACATTCAGCTCAGCAGTAGTGGTCACATTATCACACATGTGTGCACTGAGCCCAACTGTATAGAGAACTCCAGGCTGCAGCTCCGTCACCTCTATTTCAGTGAGAGATGATTCCATCCTCTTTATCTGCACTGGCCCCTTCAGTATGACCATGGTGAACGCTGGACTGCTCTCTGATTTAATGTTCCATGACAGATGGAAGGAGGAGCCAGTGACATTACTGACCTTTATGTCAGTAAGAAGAGCAGTAGAGTCTGATCAAGACACAGAGACACTGAGCAGTTAGTAAAAGGGAACTGTTCTGAGCATGTCTTATTTGACAAAACAATACGATGAATACCACTTTATGTAATACAACAATAAAATGCATACCATATTATATACTATATCACATGCTAACAACATAATCTACAGCAGGTTTATGCATATTTATAAGAAATCATTTTGAATGCTATGTCTAAATTGCCAGTCTAAAAACAATAAAAACATACTGCAGCTGATGTTTTTTGGAAAAGGTTGGAATTTTCTTGCAATGTCTGTGTAAGTGGGCGTCTCAGTCACAAAATGAGTTCCATGAGTGTTGCCTGCAACAACATTAATTGGTTTGGAATATTCAGTTTGGGAAATGTAATAATAATGTGATGGACACTGCCAATGGCAGTGTGTACAGTAAACGTTCAGTCAAATTCCAAATAGAAAAATAATGGTAAGTTGCAGCGACTGTGTTCTATACCACCTGATGGAGAAATGGAGGAGGTGGTAAACTGTGGAAGGAATACAGGAGGTTCAGTGTAGTTCATGGTCTTCTGTGCAAGTGGTCCATTGGTTGAGTTTAGGCACATGTTGACACCTGAAAATATATGTGAAATAAGATGATGTATACTGAAAAGGCAGTGAAAGAGCTGAAAAGGGAAGAAATACAATACAAAACATCAGTTGTTATATTTCACATGCTTACATTTAGGGAAAATGAAATTCACAAATTTTGCCCAATCTGACTTACCCAGGCAGGGAGGAACAGTGCTGTTAGATCTGTGGCAGGTATAGGAGCCCACTGTGTTGAAGCAACTTTCCTGAGGGGGGCAGCCATTAAAGTGTACATTCGCACACTCGTCAATATCTGCAAGAGAACATTGTCAACATTGTCAAATAAAAAAAAAAATTGATCGGAATTAGCCTTCTTGTTTCTGAGATCTCTGTCTCTTGCTTTTCTTGCACATGTGAGCACAATATTTAGTTCCATCTGAGGACGGTTCTGCATTCTGAGGACAAGCGCTCTCCAGTGTGACCTTGAACTCTCACTACATGAGTCAGCTTGTGCTGCTTTGTCTTCTCCATCGCGTCTAACAAGGTCGGTCTATCGCCGAAGCATCACCTTCCACCTGCACAGCCACCACCTCGTCGATACGCTGGAGCAGGTGGTGCAGCTTTCCAGTGATGTTGGGCAGGGAGAAGTCCTCAAGGGAGCCAATCAACAGTGACGAGGAAGTCATGAGAAGGCCCGCTTGCCATGAGACAATATGGTGCACAGAGACATTAGAGGACCCAAGGGCCCCTGCAACCTGCGGAGCACAGAAAGTATCAAAGCATGGTCAATGTGTGAAGAGATGACAGTAAACAAATGAACCGGCCTGACCTGACACTCAAATGCTCACCATAGAGTAGAGCAGCCGTGTGTGGTTCAACATCGCCCCTTCCAGGGCCACCAGCAGATTGTACTCCATTTTTAATGTTACAGTCACATTAAGACGCCACCCTTGAGCAGCTATGTAACATAAAGCACAGAAATGTAAAAACAAAAATTGTCCAAACAATTAGATGGAGCACAATTTGATTAGATCCATTCTAGTAGAAAACTGTGCTCACTTGGAGGAATCGGGTCCAAACAGTGTGAGCATGACAGATCAGGACAGCATTTCTGCCACCCTGAGCAATCTATGTCCCATTTACACTGGGAGACAGAATTTGGTCCCTTTACGGCACCTGTCGGGCAGGATCCCGGTTTTGCAGGGAATTCTGTACTCCTGGCCAGAGCTGGGAAAAGTGCAATATCAATCCAAACAAGCATTAATTCTTACTGCTTTATTAAACATTCTTCACTGGTGTACCTCATATAACATTCCATTGCAGACTTCCAGGACAATCATTCATACATCCATACATTTATTCTAGCCTTTAGCAACTCGAGCATACAGCTGGATTCCTCTGGCTAAGATTTATTCTTTGGTACGGGGTCTGAAACAATGTCAAATTTCCAGTTTACTCACATAAAGCACAATAACGCCCCACTTGTTCATATCCATCACAACACTTGGTGACCTGCTTCACATCGGAGACAGACTCTGTGCGGTACGCTATTCGGTACAGCGTCACCTCGCACGTCTTCCACGGGAGCCATCCTCCGCAGGAGCGCTTCTGAACGTAGGAGGACTCGTACGACAACACTCTGTTCCACAGCACCGTCTCGTTCCCCGCACAGAGGTGGTAACTGGTCGTGGACAGGTCACCTGAAAAACACATTATACACTATGATAAAAATGTATAGAGCAAATCTCCATAAAGATTTTAAATGAAGGGGGATACAGACATTTGTTAACAACTTGTCAATAGCATCTGTTGGTTGCTTAGAAGAATGTGCTGTAAGGTGGCATGAGGCAGACTGGAGCGCTTTCATATAACCTTGTACCCCCCCAAATGTCTAAAAGTCTAAACTCTTCTAAATGAATGATATGGATAACCTCTATGTGCAACGTGTATTGAAGAGCTGATTTAAGCTTCTGCATGACTTACCGTTGTACGCCTGACCCTGAACGAGACCAATAACGAACGCAGCTTGCCACATCCAGATGAGCCAGAGCATTTTTGAAGTCCCAGCATGTGAGTTTGTTTGAAAGGTCATTAAACCATCTTGGGGCTCATCCATATTTCCACATCAGACATTATCCATGGATGCTTTGTGCCTGGCAACTGCCCGCTTCTGCCTGGCACTTTCTTTCGCCTCCTCCCTCTTCCACAGCCTGAGCATCCCTTGTGTACCACTGACAGACCTGCAGGGGACCTGAATCGTTTCTAAGGCAAACCTCACTTGGCGCTCTTTGAAAATGGCAAAGATGGGACTTGTGTCTTTGTGCCTGGCAGTGTTGTTTTTTTTATCATCATTTTATTTCAAGACTGTTGTACATGGTCTATTTCTGCAGAGGGAGGACATTTCTTATAGTGTGTTGCATTGGAAATCTCAGTTGACGCGGTTTCCATGCAGGTAACCATGGTACAGATTATGCGTCCCGCCCCGTCTTCAACACAAACAGCGACAACATTAGGGGCATGAAATGAAACTATAGTGCCGTAATAAAACTTTGAATCCATAGCAAATGATTAATTGAGCTCAGAGTGTAATTTATCCCGAGCAGCCTATGATATTTATGTTCCTGTCTTATTTGAAATGTCGGTGCTGAATGTTTTAGCAGCGATCAGTCACCACATCGCCTACACACACCAAACAGGGAATCTTCACACCATTCATGCTCACATGCTTTCCCTACCCAGCTGGATGCTTTGGCCCGGTCTGCTGGCTGCTAATTAATGTAGTGTGAAAATGAAGCCAATTAAAGAACTGCTTATCAGTGCTAAGAATGATGAATATAGACCTGCCGGCAAAAAGCTGACTTAAAAAAGTAAAATTAGCTTCTCATAGATGTATTCCTCCCGGAAGAAAGATAACTCTTCTAATTCTAATCTGAGTGGGCATTGACAATATGCAATTTAGGCCACAGTAAATACATTTTCATACATTTTCAGTTTTAGAAATATAAACACAGAATAAAAAAAAAAAACACACCAACACTGCGTCACACAACTCTGTCAACACGGTTATTTGATAGTCCCATGGGTGGCAACAGAAAGAGACCTTTTTAATTAAGCATAATTAGTTTCAAAGGGGCCTCAGTGTCTTAATGTTCAGACATAAATGGAAGCTCTGTGTCATGGGTTATAGCCAAAGTGTGAATAAAAATCAACTTTATTCATTTGTTCATTGTTCATTTTTCTTTAGCGAATGAAAGGATGCAAGATCTTAACAGGAATGTCGCTGCGTTCCATTTATTCGCTCGTTCTCGTGTAAAAGGTAAATATATGACCGGAAACGCGGTGTGCGGCCTTCAGTAAGTTCCTCCAGCTTCGAATCTCTCGGCGATCTGCCGGTCATTTCCTCCGCCCCGCCCACGGGGCGCGCGCAGCCAATCAGAGCGCGGCACACGTGACGAGCGCTCAGAGCGATGACCTCATCCCCCGAGTGCGATGACGTCAAATACAAGATGGATGGAATCACGACAGCTACAGGCTCCACACATTTGTGAAACAAAGTCGCGTTCGGGCGCTCGGCGGGGACGCGGCGCGGCGCGCGGTCTGAGTCTGGGTCCCTAACAAGTCGCCGGCGGATCCGGTCGGCGTAACCCGGCGACGGCGTGAGCGCAATGCACAAATAACAATAATAATAATAATAATTTGAAAATGCGCCTTCTTTCGCTGACGTAACGCATCGAGCGTTTTCCCTCTGGATGCTGCGTCTGCGCCCACGTATTTAGACCGTGAGACGGCGACGGCAACTTCTCCGGTGTGTATACATGCTCCGTGTATTAAAAACTGTGCTTGTGGACGAGGCGTGTTGATGTTTTGTTGTTATGATTATTACTGTATGTATGTGTATATATTACATATATTATTTTTTCGCTGTTGGAGTGGCGTTACTTTAACCGATGGTACAAGGACCGCGATCAGACCCACGCAGCGGTGGCTGTCAGCAGAATAAAAAAAAAAAAAAAAAACTCGTCTGGCTGATGACCGAACACTCCACCAACTATCCCCCTGGCCGCGAACCTCTGATGTAATGCAGTAGTGCAGGCACCGCGCCTGCGTAACCCGTCAGTGTTGCGTTTTAAAACCGCTACCGACCTGGTAAAACCAATCACGTGTCATCAAATGCTAATTGTTTGTGTATGCAGCGGTGATGTGTTATTAATAACGACAATATTACGTATAATAGAATATTTAAGATCCTTGTAATGTGTACAGCAGGCCAGAAGTTTGGGCACACCCTCGGATCCAATAAATAGTTGTGATTATGGTGGAAATTGTAAGCTTTTCCGCTTAAGATGTTGTCTTTTGGTCACATTTTGAATAAAAAGTTTATTATTATAAGTGGTGTATGTCGGTATGGGAGTAATAATACTGTTAATACTGCTTCGTTATAAATTATCTCTGTAATTTTTTACTGCCTAATTACTTTTTAAAGTAGTTCAATTTAACATTTATCATCGTTTTGTGCCCTGTCCTCTGGCAGAATGGACAACTTGGTGCACTACAGTAATCCAGCACATGCTGTCTCGCTGCTGGCCATTCTGAACGAGCAGCGGCTGAGGGGACAGCTCTGTGATGTCGTGTTGGTGGTGGGGGACCAGAGATACCAGGCCCACAGGAGTGTCCTGGCTGCCAGCAGCGAGTACTTCCATTCGCTCTTCTCCAGGAGGGACGCGGAGCGTAGCACCATAGTCCAGCTGGACTTCTGCGAGCCAGATGCCTTCGAAATTGTCCTGAACTACATTTATACATGCTCCCTTTTTGTGGACAAATGCAGCCTGGCAGCTGTCCAGGAGCTGGGCTACAGTCTGGGGATTCCGTTCCTAACCAACATCATGTCCATCAGGCCTCAGGTGTCCTACTGCATCACGAGGAAAAAGATATCCTACACGGAGGATGACAGCAGTTTTCAGCAGAGGAGTGTCATTGTGTGCCACGGGCGTGATGATCCAGTTGGCCCGGATGATCATCAGTGGCGGGGATCAAATCACCAGGGAAAAACGCCAAAGCAGAGACCACACCCTGCCTCACAGCAAGAAGCATGTGCTCCCTCCTTAAGAGAACTAAACCAGACTTCAAGGCACGTCAGACCTTCTGAAACAGAGAGGAGCCGAAGTGTTGATAGGCCTGGTGAGGACAATGGCCACAGGTCCATCAATTCTGCCTTGGCTTCCATCATGAAGGGCCGATTGCCACATGGCATGATGTCGGTGAGACCCCAGCTGACATCTTCGGTGTCCTTCAGTGAATCGCAAATACAGCGTGCGAGTCTGCAGCCAGAGTCCAGTTTTGACTTAGAAGAGAAGAAGATGGACCCTCTGAGATCCAAAGCGGTCGCTCCAGGTCAGCAAGCAGCGCGAAGCCAAACTGTCGACAGGAGCGGCCCTCTCATTAAAAGCCTGCTGCGCCGGTCCTTATCCATGGACAGCCCGGTCCCCGTCTTCTCCCCGGCACTGGAGCTAAAAGACCCGCAAGCCAGGGAGCAGTCAGTCGTGAAAATGGCAACAAAGGCGACTGAAACAAAGGCGACTGTGGAGCAAAACCGCCACCAGGCCTCGCAAAGCATGCCACCACTGATTCTCAGGTCAAGAACTCACAACCTGCACGAAAGGGAAGACACTCAGGAAACCAGGGTCCGCGTGAAAACCGAGCCCAGTAGTCCACTGGCCGACCCCTCCGACATTATCCGCATTACGGTTGGCGATAGTCTACCCGTCAACCTCAGAGACTTGCAGATGAATTTTGAGGAAGGCCCACGAGGATACTTTAATCACTCCGGGAAGAGGAAGCCGAGGGTTGACTGCCTTGGCGTCACTTATAAAAAGCAGAGGTTGAAGGATGAGCACCATTTCACACACAAGGACTCAACCCCCCCCCACAACTCCAACGCTGACGTTCGAAACGAAGAGCCGGGTGAGTTGCGGCCCAACAAAATGTTCAAGTGCTGGAACTGCTTGAAGGTCTTCAGGTCTAACACAGGCCTGTATCGCCACGTGAACATGTATCACAATCCAGAGAAGCCGTACGCCTGCAGCATTTGTCACAAGCGGTTTCATACGAACTTCAAAGTCTGGACCCACTGTCAAACGCAGCACGGCATAGTTCAGAACCCAGCTCCGTCCTCCAGCTCCTACTCGGGCCTTGACGAGAAGTTCCAGAGGAAACTGGTCGACATCGTGCGTGAGCGGGAAATAAAGAAGGCGCTGATCATGAAGCTCAGGAGAAACAAGCAGAACCTGCAGCCTCAACCTTTTACCAAAAAAGGCTTCAGGTTGAGGTCTACCTACGTGTGCCCTTACTGCAGGAAAATGTTCTGGTTTCAGTCGCAGTTCAAACAGCATCTGAAGATGCACGCCACTGAGACGGGCAGTCCCGGTGGGCATGGGGAAGATGGGCTTCAGAAACCGGAGCAGGAGGCCCAGGCGAAGGAGAACCAAGGCAAGGAGGTATATTCCTGCAAACTGTGCAATGAGAAGTTGTCCTCTCCGATTGAACAAGGAGATCACGAGAGAGGCTGCAGGCATGCCACCGTCTGCCCTTACTGCGGCCTGCGGTTTTCCAGCCCTCTGGTCAAGAGAGACCACGAAGCACACTGCAACTACAAAAAGCTGACCTGCCTTGAGTGCATGCGCACCTTCAAGTCTTCTTTTAGCATCTGGCGGCACCAGGTGGAAGTTCACAACCACAACATGATGACTGTTAAGGAGCAGCTGTCCCTCAGCCAGCAGGAGAGCAATGGCAAAGCAGCGAACCTTGGCCAAGGTCCTCCACACCTTTCACAGGAGCTTGTGGACTCCAGGGAGGACTCCCCAGCCATGTTTGACTCTGAAGATTCATCCTCATTTGTTCCAGAAGACCTCAGCATGGCCCACCAAGGAGAGCTGCAGATTAAAGAAGAGCCACAGGAGGAAGCAGTGTCTGAGAGGGGTAATGGGGTGTCCGTCTCCACGACCTCAGATGAGCCAGGAGTTTGGCCTTGTGAGAAATGCGGCAAGTTGTTCAGCTCCCATAAAGACCTGGAGAGGCACCAGGAGCTACTCTGCCACATCAAGCCATTCATCTGTCACATCTGCCACAAGGCTTTCAGGACAAACTTTCGTCTGTGGAGCCACTACCAGTCCCACATGGCCTCTTTGGATGAGCCTGGAGAAAAGGAGCCAGAGAGACGCATGTCATCCCCGTCACCTTCGCCACCTCCAGCTCCACAACTTTCACCGCCAAATGCATCCTGTACAACGGCTGCTTCAGGAGACGAGTCGGGAGCGACCACACCCAAGGGGCCAGATCTGGACAGGATGGAAAGCCTTGCTCTTCCCACGTCTGACCCAACAGACAAGTCCCTAGCCCCTCAGGAATCAGAGACGCTGTTCTACCACGCCCCCACGTTATCCGCCATTACCTTCAAGAGGCAGTACATGTGCAAGCTCTGCCACCGGACTTTTAAAACAGCCTTCAGCCTGTGGAGCCATGAGCAGAGTCACAGCCATCTGTGAAGGCCACCGCTGCTGGCCTGGAGGTTGCTTAACCATGTGCATATGGACCAGGGCTGGGCAAGCTGATCACGAAGAGCTGGTGTGGGTGCCGGTGTTTAACCTCTTAAATGATTGAATAGTTGAGAGGTCGTCATCCCACCAATAGCGTTTCATTCATCAGTTCACCACCACTGATGTAGGCTCTTCATTACCCAGTACTCGGCGTTAACAAGTGCTGTAGACGAGTTCGTTTTGACAGATTCTATTTCTATGGTGTTAGTATTTGCCATTTTTATTCCATTAAAATGTATTGTTTGGTTTGGCTGCACTCATATTTTTACCCCTTACTGGCATACTGTAGCTAGTTACATGGCAGAATTTAATTTCAGTGAAATTTAGGAGATGACTTTTCAGTTTGAACATTCGTGTTGATTTGTTTACCAGTTATAGGTAATCTGCAATAGAGCTTAGCTTCTGAATGCGAACCGTATTGCCCATGAAATCAGACAAGTGAGTTATGTTGTGGAATGTGTGCAGAGCTTATTTTGTGCAAAGCCTTTGAAAATGTTCAGTATATACTCTATGCCTATGCTTTAGTAACTACTCTTATGTTACCTTCTGTTACTATGAAATATCACCTTTTATTTAGAATGGCAGTTTTAGTTTTTTAACTATAAGTGCTCTTGCTTAACACTTATCGTCTTGTGTGCTGGTGCAGGTTAAAAGGTGGTGCTCTGAAGTTCTTACCTCCTGTTAATTCTGCCATGGTGTAGCAGACGATTAGATATTTTTTTAATTGACCTTTAGCACTTTCAGAGATTTCAGCATTTGTTCAGTTTAAACAGACGCCTCATGGTTGCTTTTAAAAACCTTATTAAACCGCAGTTGTTATTAGGAGTGTTCTGTGTGGTGAATATATCTCAGTCACAGCAACGTAGTACGGCACCTACCTGTTCTTACGTGTCACACAAATGGACTTGCCTGTAAATCAAATGCAGGGTCACCACTGAGTACATCTCAAATCCCATGAGAATACCTGAAATAGTACGAAATGAGGGAATGACACGAGAGACTGTGCTGAGCAAACGCAGGGTTGAAACATGCCCACGGGAGGAGGTGGGCCTACTAGAGCATATGATTTAATGCACTTCATGGTTTTCTTTTTTCATCGGGCTGGAGTTCTGCTATTTGTGAATGAAGTTTATTACCATCTTTGAAGTAGTTTGATGGCCTGTGTAAACTCCCATGCACACTTAATGCTGGAGATTATGTTCAGAATCTATGGCATTCTTCTCTGACCTTATCAAAATGTCAGGTTAATGTCAGAATGTTACGTTTAGGCCCACATTAACCGTGTCAGAGTCACGGTAGGTTCAGAAAGGAGCCTTAGCAAGGGTGCTGCATCAGTACTCAAGCCATGCCCTCATAAAAGAAGCATAATATGTTTTAGTAATGTATACAAATCCTATGCCTCACTGGAAATTGAAGGGTCACTTGGAAAATGCCTTGCAATTTCCATTTCCAGTGTTCCCTTTCCAAGGAAGTGTTATTTTAAACAAAGAAATGTAGTTTTGCACAATGTTTGTTGAAGCACAACAGAATGGAGCAAGTACCATGCACCAAATCAAGTAATTGTATGTTTAAACAGTTTAGTGGCTGATCTTGGAGGCCTTTCATCCTGAAAAAGCCTTTACTTTCCTCTCCTGGTTTGCTTTCTTGGAACCCATTGAGGTGGGATGAATCTCTTAAAATGTTCTACAGTAAATTGTTCATAGTTTACATACAATTGGTGTAGGTCACACACAGTATGGAAGTCACGTAGGCTTTAACATCCATCTAAATTCTTTTAGAGAGAGTTCCCAAGTACTTAAAATGTAATTAAAAATTGTACTTCGGATTATTTTGGGAGATATTTTTTAAACAATTGTTTGAATTTATAAATTTCAAGTTGGTTCCAATTTTCAAGTCAGCGCTTGGTTTCATTTTATATCTATATATTCTTTGTTCATTAAAATATAAATTATATATATATATATATATATCTTTTTGGTATGACTGTGGTATTGCTGCAATAACTAATGTTTGTAACAGTATGGGTTGCGATAATGTGGCTTTAAAAATTTACAGTAATTTAACTTTTGTGTTTTGTGCTCTTTTCTACTGTTTCTGTGCTTGGTTTCAGAAATAAAATTTGATGCAACAGTGTGCATGTTGTTTTTTTTTCCCTTTTTGCATCATAGTTTGTCCTCTAAAAGTGTCACAAAATGAAGTCAGGCTAAAAAATTGTCCCACAATATCAAAGGTCATGCTTTCTTAACATGTAGTCCTAACAGGAAGATGTTAAACCATTTTAAATATGTTATAAATATAATACACCCCTGAAAACATGCAGTAGTTTGCAGTAGTTATTGTTCCCAAGAAGCTTTGATTCGAGGTGGATATTGTTGAAAACGCAAGTAACTGTGAAAGTGAAGTGATTGTCATTGTAATACGGCGCACACGACGAAATGTGTTCTTTTAGCTCATCACCGTGCTGATCAGTGGGCAGCCATGAAAAGTGTGTGGGGGACGGTGTTTTGCTCAGTGGCACCTTTGCGGCTCAGGATTTGAACCTGAAACCTTCCTTGCTCGCTAAGCCACCAAACGCAAAAAAATGTTGTGTGACTGATACGCTCTGGCCAGCTGAAACGTTGAATATATTAATATAATCAGGTGAATATGCATTACAAGTGGCAAATTAGGAGACAACAGATTTTCACTTTATTTCCAACATTCATTTAATACTATGGGTTATTTTATGAATTAATCATTGTTGTGTCACTTATATGAGCTTTTTTTTTTTTTAAGATTGAAACATATCTGCAACGTTTTTTTTTTATATGTTTGTTTTGTTTGCTAATAAAATTATCCCTACAGTATGATAGTGTGCATATGTCTGCTTTAAAATATTATATTGCACATTCTTGTACATGTCTGAGGAAAGCAGTGTATCCACAAAAGGCCTATGAAGATACACAGACATACACAAGCAAACCAAAGGAAACATAATGAGAGAATGGTCAAGGAATAAGAGAACGCCCCACTCTCTTCATAGTGTGTATGCAAGAAACACTTGAACTTGAACAGTGTAATTACCTCTTTGCCATGATAAATGGCGAATGTTAAGGCTGCTCTACTGAATAACATTTTTAGCAGCGGATGCTCAGGGAAAAAAAAAAAAAAAGACATAAAAGATAAAACCGGCTTTTGATGGTCCTCTCATAATGCCAAGGTGTCCTTGATGAGCCTCCTCATCGTTGTGCTGACGGAGGTTCCGAGGGAATCTGTGATCTGGTACGTGATCTTGTATAAATAGGGCTGGACGTCTTTCAAGCTGGTGTCGAACACGTTGTCCACCTCTGACTGTGTAGGCATTTTGGGCAGGTACTCATGGCGGTTGATCACCTCCACAACGTTTATAACCTTCTCACCCAGCTTCTCGCCAACCTTCTCGCGGCAGATCTGTCGCTCCTGTTCATTGGCCAAGTTCACAACGTTGACTTTGATCGTCCAGACCTCCCATGGGATGCACTCATCAGAAAATGGCCATCTTGACTTCTTCTTTTGGTAAAATTCTAAGGAAATCTGGCCCATGCCATCACTGCCAGTGATGTTCAAAGCATCCTGTGCGAGACATGTGAAAATGGAATAATGTGATAATGAAATAAAGCAACCAGCACGTTCATTCAGTTTGAATTGAGTTTTGGAAGTCTACCGAATCCCTGTTAAAACGCAACTCATTGCTGATAAAAAGCCACAGGACTCTTATTTGGACGCCGTACACTTCCAGCCTTATGCACCTGATAACATACAGGTGCACATCTCAATTCATTTTGCACATGTTTGTCTTGCGTGTCCTGTTTGAAATATCAAGCATCCTACATGATGTTGTCCTGTTCATGTTACAGAAAAGTTTTACTTTTCTCTAATAGAGATACGGTATTTAAGTTTTAGTTTTAGTTAGTATAGTTTAGTGTGTATATACAGTACAGGCCAAACTTTTGGACACATCTTCTCATTCAGTGTGTTTTCTTTATTTTCATGACCATTTTCATTGGTAGATTCTCACAGAAGGTATCAAAACTATGAATGAACACATGTGGAGTTATGTACTTAACAAAAAGTGGAGACCTGGCCTCCACAGTAGCCAGACCTGAACCCAATCGAGATGGTTTGGGGTGAGCTGGACCGCATAGTGAAGGTAAAGGGGCCAACAAGTGCTAAACACCTCTGGAAACTCCTTCAAGACTGTTGGAGAACCATTTCAGGTGACGACCTCTTGAAGCTCATCCAGAGAATGCCAAGAGTGTGCAAAGCAGTAATCAGAGCAAAGGGTGAATAAACTAGAATATAAAACATGTTCTCAGTTATTTCACTTTTTTTGTTAAGTACAAAGTGTAATTAGTGTAACCATCTTGATTGGGTTCAGGTCCGGTGACTGTGGAGGCGTGATCTCCACTGTTCATTCATAGTTTTGATGCCATCAGTGAGAATCTACCAAGGTAAATGGTCATGAATATAAAGAAAACACATTGAATGAGAAGGTGTGTCCAAACTTTAGGCCTGTAATGTATATTCTTTATTTTATGATTACACTATGGGGGGTCTGTGTGAAACATTATTTCAATACACGGTGTACTGACAATAAACCAATCTTGAATGTTGAAACTCACCTTGAATTCCGCCACCGCTTTTCGAATCACCCTGTCCAGCTCGTCGGACGAAACTCGCACGAAGGTGAAGTCGATGAAGTCGCAGTCTATGTCCTGCGTGCCCACCGTGCCGATGGAGTAGGTGCCCTCCTTCTTGTAGTGAAACTTGCCCGTGCTGCGGTGCAGGAGGATCGTGTGCAGCAGGGCCAGCATGGCCTCGTCCACCTGCCGTCCCTCCACGGACACCTCCAGCACCTCGGAACGGCAGTTCATACCGACCGTCTGTCCTGTCGCGGCGGCGGGCGAAAAAAAACAAAACACAAACAACAGCTTAACTGCGTGGGGGTGTAAAATTCAGTCTAGTCATTTACATCGCAAAACCAGGCCTAGATGTCCGACAGCGCGACGTCAGGAACTGACGCGATTTCAAGAATATTGTTGGTCGACACCTTTTTTCGTTAATCTGTAGACATTAAACAGCGAGTCACAAAGTAGCTACGTCTCGTCGTTCTTCTGTCCCAGGGGCGGAGTCTCGTCAGTAAACAGAAAATGTGCAGGAAGTACGGCACGCCGCGAGGCCCAAACAGGCACGCGTTTTTTTAATCGCATGCCGACTTCGAAAAACAATGAAACACTAGTAATAATTTACTCTTCACTCGTGTTACCTTGTCCAGAATGAATAAAATCACTTCACCACAAATACAATAATTATTTGTTTACAATATTTTTTGCTATATATACTTTTTCAAGTACTTTTTACAAACATGGCGCAAAGGGTGGCCTAGCGGGAAATGAAAGCAGACACACGCTGCTCACCGGGGGCCGTTCACGGCTGTAAATGGTGTTCATGCTGTTGTGTGTCACTTATCACTTATCACTTTCAGCATTCAAAAATAAATAAAATAGGCAAAGTGGGCTGATATTCAGCAGTCTATTTACCTTACAGACCTTAGTCTTTATATGTATTTAATTTTTCGTTTTGGTTTCAATTCAGAGCAATTTTTTTAACATTTTGTAAATTCATGTGTGATGAATAACATTTATATAAACATTTATATTTTGCGATCACACTAAGGGGGTCTGTGTAAAACAGTATTTCAAGACAATGCATACTGTGTATACTGTTGCACTGACAATAAATCTGTCTTGGGGCGGTGGTGGCCTAGTGGTTAAGAAATCAGCCCCATAATCAGAAGGTTGTCGCTTTGAATCCCGGTCTGCCAAGGTGCCACTGAGTAAAGCACCGTCCCCACACACTGCTCCCCGAGCACCTGTCATGACTGCTCACTATGGGTGATGGTTAAAAGCAGAGGACGGATTTCGATTTGTGCACCGTATGCTGTGCTGTGTATCACTGTGACCTTCACTTTCACTTTTAAATCTTAATTCATTTGTAAGAATTTGGTCTGTCAATTGTTTGGTTTTTTATGCTTAAACAACATTCTTTGTATCACTTTGATTTTTAAAAAGTCGTTTTCATGAATACGTAGCATGTACTCAGATCAATAAACTAAAACATGCTTATGTTGAGTTGGTTCTATCACATAAGCGTGACACTCTAAACGGTGCAGTGTGTGCAAGATTCCCTCCAGCCCCCCAGGTGTCGCTGTACGATGGAAAAAGATGCAACTTCATCCCGCAGTATCAGGCTGCGAGAGAAGAAGGCTGCCTCGGCAACCACCGACACTGTTGACATGGCTAACCGTGTACACTATTTCTGTGTGGGTAGGGACGCAATGAATCCAACGTTGAAATAAGCATTGCGGGACGCAACAAATGGAGCACCGCGAATATCCTCTACTGGTCCTGGTTCTCGTCGTCGCTGTAAACGCCTCGGTTTCCAACCGAACCGCCAATGCAACAGACGGCAACTTCACGAACCCCGCAGTCGATACGGGAACGCCGTCGGCACCCCCGGCCCCCGATCCCACTCCGTCCGCGGGACCCACGTCATCTGACTTCACAACCACCGATGGGACGGCGCCGACCCCCGATCCGACACGTAAGGCGGCTCCGTCGTGAGTTGGGTCGCACCACGAATTGTGACGCGATCTGTTGTTTCTTTCGGCGTGTGCAGTGTGTTGGTGTGACCTGACCCCGGGGCTGTGCGACATTGGCTGTTGCTGTGACGTCGTGGACTGTGGCGTCCTCGACCCCTCCACCGTGTTCAACAGCTGCGGCGGGGAATCTAGGTATGTCGCTCCTCTGTGAACGCTGTGTGAACGGTAGGACGGTATTCAAGTCCTGTGTCCCCAGGTCTGGCTCCTGCATCGAAAGCTGGCTGATGTTTCGGGCCAACGTGGATCCGGCCCTCATAACAGATACGGAGGGCCTGTTCTGCGTGCAGAGTGAGGAAGGTAGCGGTGCATATATCTACTCTGCACACAGTTCCGCTACAACTTCCAAACGCCAAAGTTCTGCAAATTTCCTGACAGGATCACAGCAGCAGAACCTCCGAGTGCTGTCAGACCAGCCCAAACGCCTGGACTCACCTCACTTCTCGCTTCAAGAGCCGGCAGCGTTCAGCATCCCATCCAGAGATTTCTACAAGGTCACCACTATACCTGCTCCATGAAATGTTTCAATGCTTGTCACTTCCAGAAGGGTGTACAAGTCTGAATCTCACTCCTGCAGGTGGATGATGTACTTCTGATACGTTACAGCGGCCTGTCCGTACTCAGTGTACTGAAACAGCCAGCGCCGGGGCCAGCTACCTTTTCCTGTGTTGATCGCAACCCAGCCAGTAAGGTTCCACTGCCGCGCATCACAGCACACGCTGCCGTCCAAAAGCTCGGACTCACCCACCCTGTGGGGGTTATGGAGACTAAGATGGAGCCGTTTTGAAGAATCCAATACAATAAACATTTTTAGTATTTCTTTTATGTTTATTTAGTTTTTGCCTATTACATACAGTACACGCCAAACGTTTGGACACACCTTCTCATTCAATGTGTTTTCTTTATTTTCATGACCATTTACGTTGGTAGATTCTCACTGAAGTCATCACAACTATGAATGAACACATGTGGAGTTATGTACTTAACAAAAAGTGGAGACATGGCCTCCACAGTCACTGGACCTGAACCCAATCGAGAGGGTTTGGGGTGAGCTGGACCGCAGAGTGAAGGCAAAGGGGCCAACAAGTGCTAAACACCTCTGGGAACTCCTTCAAGTTGGAAAAGCATTTCAGGTGACAGCCTCTTGAAGCTCATCGAGAATGGCAAGAGTGTGCAAAGGGCGGCTATTTTAAAGAAACTAGAATATAAAACATGTTTTGAGTTATTTTTCCTTTTTTTTTTGTTAAGTACAGAACTCCACATGTGTTTGTTAATAGTTTTGATGCCTTCAGTAAGAATCTACCATGTAAATGGTCATGAAAATAAAGAAAATGCATTGAATGAGAAGGTGTGTCCAAATACTGTATATTGCATTATTTTAATAGTCCCGTGTCTGTAATGTAAAAATTGCAAGACCCATGAATGAGTAGATGCATCCATAAACATTTGACTGGTGTGATGAAAATGATGAACGGTTTTCATGCCTTGAAGGATTCTTACGGTCTGGGTCCACACTGTGCTCTCGTGCCCTGACTGCTGAGTCATGTGGGTTGGACCTGGGTCTGAGGGCTCGCTCGTACTTTTCCAACATCAGCCTGCTCGGGGTAAGAGTCTTTCAGCGGAGACTTAAGTGATGCTGTCATAGAATGATGCTGAGCATCGCTGTATGAAAATGGTGCTTTCTGTGTTGCAGATTCCTAAACCACAGAAAATGAACATGACAGACAAGCTGGTAATACATAATTACACTTCTGGCCGTTATCAATTAGTTATCAGTTAGTTTCTTCTGATATAAGTAAGTGTTGACACTGTAAAATCCCCAATAGGTATCTGTTATCCCAGTGATGGAGTGGCCAGAGCCTAGACAAAAGGAGGGGTCTTGCTTGAACATAGTGTCGAAGGTAAGTTATAGCAAGGATCATTTTTGTTAATAAATGTTTTGTGTCATTTTGTAATGTTTGTTATTGTGTCACGACTGCATGTTCCATGTGTTTGTTCATTTTGTAAAGTGGAGTTTTCCATTTGGATGCTGTTTCAGAGTATCTTACTTCTCCATACACAGGTAGAGTATATCATTGAGTATACAAGCAGAGGGCAAATCACCATGGTGACGGTGAACGTGACCTTGACAGACGCTGTGATCGGCACTCGGATCTTGCAGCAGCATGCTGTCCAGTTTCAGGTGCTTGTCTCAATTCTAGCTCTTGTCTAGGATTTTTGGTTCCTTTGGTTGCATGAATTTTTGGCTTCAAAATTCCTGCTGCAGCTAGCCACGGCCAGTCCTACAGCTGTGCCACGAGCCTCGGTGGGACTGATGTCTGGAGCACCTGTGATTGGTCGATTCGGGGAAGAACTCAAACCAGTATCCTTCCTGTAGTCTCTGAGTACACAATGCATTTCAGAGGTTTCCGTATGTGTGTGAAATGTTCCATAACCGCATGCATGCTAGCTGTCGGTTGTGGGTGCGACTGAAGGTGGAGAGTGCTCTGTGGATCTCGCTGGCCGCGCTCCCATACTTTTCCAGCTAAACTCTATATCAGGCTGCACATTCAGGTGAGTCTAATTGAAAAAAACATCTCTGTACAATCATTTTAGCCCTGAAGAAAGTTTAAATGTCATATGTGAATAAACGATTGAACGGGATCCTAATTGATGAAAACCAATCAAATTGCAGCTCTCCTGCGACCAACTGCACAGAGCTGAGCTCTCAGCTATACACAATTCTTCGTGGCGCAGCCATCCCGGACCAGGTAGCCATGAACTCAGGGTCACAGCTGGCCTGGGCAAAGGTCATCATGGACGACTGCCCTCAACCACCCACTGTAAGGCTTATTACAGTGCACAAGTCTGATTGGTTGGTGACCTGTGTCCTGTATGTGAACAAAATAAATAGTAGAGTTCATCCGTAACGTCATATTCCTTCGGAATGTTGAATGCTGTGTTACCACTGGAAGATGAACCCTGTTGCTCTGTGACTTCCTTTGATTTAGGAGAGCACGTGTGACTTTGGCTGCACAGTTCCTCTCTCCGTCTCCGTCCAGTTACTCTGGGCTCGAAGAGGGCATCTATCCCTACCTCAGAATTACGTACTTGGAGCCAAATACCTCTTCGTCTGTCAGAAAGTGAAGGTACTACCATACAGCGTTCAAATGAAGCGAAATGTTGGCAATGGTTTTCTTTTACACTGCTACCTCAATATTCAGTTCAGACATTTATTGTTTATTTTACAGTGTCCAAAAACATCTCCTCTTGCACTTACTACGTCGGTGACATTCTCTGATGCCACCGTTTACCCAGAACCACCCAGAGGCAAGCCGCAACCGACCTGGAAGTTCCCTTTTGCATTTTTTACTGCTGGCACAGGGGAGTGTGATAGTTGTCTGTAGTATTATTAGATTTTGATGCGTGTTAGATTTTGATGATACAAGCAGCATGGAGTGGTTATGCAATCCGAAGAATGTAAAGCATGTACTTTTTGAGTTCACTTTGGATGTAAACATACGAAAAAATATCAACTGCAGGTCAGCATAGAGCTGCACAGAAGCAAGTGAGGTTATTGTTTTTTTTTTTTTATAATTTTGTTTAAATAAATGTTCTTGTTATAAATTAACTTGTCGGCTGTTTTTAATATGCTTTTCTTTATTGTTATCATAAAAAGGGGTGGGGGAGAACAGTGCAGACTTTAGTACTTTGCCCAGACTCTGAGGTTTAGCAAATGTTGCGTAGATGTAAAACACTCCAGGCTCCAGTAGGGAGCAGCACACTTCCGGGTTAGACGCGACGAGGCTGGCGGGGGCGCCTCACCGTCCCATTCGATTCGCAGGTCCCGTTTAACTCCACAGGGTCGCCGCTCACATGCGTTTACATGCAAATGGACTGACCGGTCCGAGTCTTCGCTGCCTCGAAGGCTGGCTTTTTAACAACACGCCAGCGACGTTCGGCTAGGACTGACGAGAACTTTCGGCGGAACACGAGCTAGCAGTCCGGCCTGCGTTCCAAAAAGCACCTCCACACGGTGACGCGCACTGGAAGAACCCGCCGGCCATTTTGAACGTGGTTTTACGTCTAGGGCCCTTCCTCGTCCGGCCCGGCGTGCATTGCGCGGAGCCCGAGCTCCACCCCGCCTAATGGGATAGTGGGAAGTTGCGCGGCGTTCTGCGTGACGTAGCGCTGCGTAGTCTGCGAGGGGCGACCGGGGGAAAATTGTGTCGCAGGGCAGGTGTCGTGCTGCTAGCTCGCTATCAAAAGTTAGAGGCGACCCGCTTGTGCGTGCAGCGCGGGACAAGTTCGGCTCGCCTGGACGCAGTCGCGACTCGCGATGGCGGAAAGTGAATTAAAACCTTAATTGTGCTTTATAATAAAATAGAGGTGGTAGTTGTCGGTCGGGTGAATGCGTCGCCGCCAGCCAGCCCGGAGTGTACGGTAACGTCAGTGCCGCGAGAACGGTTAACTTTTTCTCGCTCCGAACGCCGGGAATCCGGGTTGTTTTAGCGGACCGGGGATCCCCTTCTCTGGGCTTGGGCTCTTATGGGCGTTGTGGAGGGCGACGGGAAGCCGAAAATCTCCGCAAGAGCAAGGTGCGACCGGGACGGCCGGGCGGCTCGGAGAGGAATGCCCGCCCCGTAGCTCCGCGGCTCGGTGTGTCGGTCGGCCAAGATGGCCTGCGTCTCGGACGACGCGCAGTGGCTGTGCATGGTGACCCTGTTCGTCGCCTCCGTCGCGACGCTGCTCGTCTACTTCGTCCAGTACTTTTACGGCCGCGGCGGGAGCGGCCACGCCGGGCCGGTGCCGGAGGAAGCCGGCGCCCTGCTGAACTGGGCGCTGTCGCAGAGGAGCTGGAAGAGCCAGTGGCGGCGAGCCTGGTTCAGGACGCTGAACGAGCGCGCCGCGGAGACCGCGGTGAGCTCCCCGTCTTAAAGCCGCTTTGGAAAGTTAAGGTTTAAAGAGGACATGCACCAGGCTCCGTGTAGAACCCCGTTTTGCTTTTATTTCCCCAGAACTCGGTGCGACTGATATTCGAGGAGGATGGTCTTCAGTCGTCTGACCTGGTCCTGGACCAAGTATGCAGCTTCAGGAAGTCACCTGGACAGAAGGTGGGACTGCGTCGCGTAAGAAATGTGGCCGAGATTGTGACCCGTCCCTTGCTGTCCCTGCTTGTCGCTGGGAACAGCTTCAACCGTTTTTTCCCCACCGTCCACCCCGTGGGCCGGTGAGAAGAGCAGCCCGGCTCTATAAGCGTCGTTTCAGGTCTGAGATCGCATCCACGCCTTTCAGCCCCCCCGGCCAATTGGCTTAAAAACGTCTTATTGGAGTCGATAGCCTCTTAGGAGAATTCCCTTCCTAAGCAGTTTGTAATGACCTCAGCGCAGGCGTCCAGCAGCTTACTCCACTGTTACTACTGCCTACCGCCACTCCTGAGTTTACTGGGGTATAAACGAAGGAACTCAACGACTCTCCCCGTCTTTTCTCATCGGTCTTCGTTAACGTCCTGCCTTCCGCTCTGATTACTCTCTGGAGACTTTTATGTCTGGCGACCCAGCCACTGCATTATTTTCACTCAGGTGGCTCAGTGTGTGTGTGTGTGTGTGTGTGCTTGTGCGTGTGTGCGTGCAGAGGCTTACATTCGTCCTGCCTCCTAACAGTAAGTAGATTATTCCCCTGATTTGTACCCGAAATCAACCTGCCTTGGTGGTGCCTCGAATGTGGAGAGCAAATATTACCCCCACCGCGGCTCCTCCAGCGCCTTTACCTGAATAAATCGCAGTGTGACCCGGGGAAGTTATAAACTCATTTTCTCTTCCTCGTTTGGTGCATGAGCTCGGTCTTCATGTGCTGACTTGATCATTCAGAAATGGCTGTAGCCTGAGAAATGTTCCTGAAACATCCCATTGTACAAATACGTGAAGTGATTGTCATTGTGAAACACTGCAGCACAGCCCAGAGTGACACAGCGAAGCATGTCCTCTGCTTTAAACCATGGTGAGCATTGGGCAGCTGTGACTGGAGCCCGGGGAGCAGTGTGTGGAGACGGTGCTTTGACCAGTGGCACCTTGGTGGCTCGGGATTCGAACTGGCAACCTTCTGATTACGGAGCTGCTTTCTTAGCCTACTAGCTAGGGCTGCACGATTTGGGGAAAAAGACATATTGCAATTATTGATATCAATATTGCGATATGATAAAGGGCACTTCATATCAATGAAAAGGCGCATACAAATTACTAATAGTGAAATGTTTAATTTCAAAGTGAAACATACAAACTACTTATAACAACTTGAAATGCCCAGTGCTTTCAAAATACAATATTCTACTAAATTAAATAATGACAAAAACTCTTTTACATTACTGTCGAACGACAAACCCTGGTAAGGCTAAACAACTGTTTTTGAATATATTTGGATATTATAAAATCCCGTATTATAGTTCTTACGTTTAAGCAAAACGTTGTTTGGAGGCTGACTTGAACACAGGGATGCATAGCTTTGCTAGCTTAGCTAAGGTTAAGATTTGTAAACTGAGGTGAATTTCTTTAGGAAACCAAAGTTTGAGAAACGTTAACTAAACAGCTAAGAACAGTGTAAATAGTTAATGCCTACGTTTAGCCAAAACGTTGTTCGGAGGCTGACTTGAACACAGGAATGCATAGCTTCGTTAGCTTAGCCTAGCTTAGCTAAGGTTAAGACTTATAAAACCAGATTTTCTAATGGCCAAATATATTTAAAACAATTGTCCAGCCTTACCTATGAAATGTAATCCCCCGGGATCTGGTTTGGAGTGTACAGTGGTTTGTACAGCCCAAAGCAGCACAAGAGTGAGGCATTTTTATGCACTTCTCTCCATAGACATGTACATGCTTCACGCCACAGCAGAGCCTATCGCAATATGGCGGCGACGTTGACGTACGTGTAGCCATATGTCTATGTGAGTCACGAATCTGAGGTCTCCATTGAACCGAATCGAAAGTCACGTGACCAAACAAGTCACATTTAAATCGCAGCTTTTTGCGTTCATTTAATCGCACAGACTGACATCGCGATTACAATTGCAATTAGATTAATTGTGCAGCACTACTACTAGCCCTTAAAAATATCCCCCCAAAATTGTCATTACACAGGACTAGGTAGTTATTGTGTAATAAACAATCATGGAGTAAGTATTTGATAGATTTTGTATGAAATGTTTAAGAAACGGCATAAACTGTTGCAGAAGAGCTAATCGGAGTATTTGATATTGAATATGATGGATATCGGGAGAATACATGAACTTGGTGAGTCTCAGCCATAGTCTGCGAAATTTGCCCCCTGGCCTCTTCTGAATGTTCGGGAAGGTGTCACTGTGCATTCGTATGATGTCCTGTTTCCAGTTGATGCTCCACATTCTTTGACGTTGCGGTTTCGTCCTGGTGCCAGTCGAGTTGTGGAATTAGAAATGCGGGGTTATTTCTTTAAGAATGAAGTGAAAGCAGTACTGATCAATTGTGAACATTTAATACTCTAAACTGGACAGGTATGAACTCACTCTGTGCAATAATAGTATAAATCCTGTGGGAATTAGTACAATTGCTGACAACGAGAGAAAATTTGAACACATCAACTTAACCCTTTCCCGTTCTTAAAGGCCGTTAGAAATACAGTTCTCCGTTCTCACATTAACTCGCATCACAATAAATGTTAAATGAATGCATATTTTTCTAAATTATTTTCTCAGGCCATGTGCTGCCGGGTGGTTGGAGAAAAGCTGCAGTTCTCTCTGAGCGCAGCTCAACCTAACTCCAGTGCTGAGCCGCTGAGGTACAGCGTGAAAGTATCACCTCTTCACCTGCAGGTAAACCGTTTGGCTGCTTCTTCTTCTTCTTATTATTATTATTATTATATATATATATATTAAAAAAAAAAAAAAAGTCTGGTTGTTCAGTCGAGGATGTTGTATGTTAGTCCCACTGTTTCTGAAATAAATCCTAAAGACTTAAGGGAGTGTTGTGTAGTTGTGTTGAGTCCTTATGATGTGATGCAAAAAAAAAATAAAAAAGCTCAGTTTTTCTTATGTCTCAAGTAGGGTTGTTGGAAAATATGGATACAGCAATATATCATGGTATTTTACGTGGTAATATTGTATCGATACAGGGACGTCAAGTATCAATATTTTTGTTTACAAATTTAGTCCAAAATTCAGTTCTGAGTTATGTTGTCTTGGCTGAATTATTCATATTTATTGATATTGGGTATATCAGCTCCGTTTCTACATTTTCGGTGGACTGTGGAATATCGCAATATGTACATTATCACAATATATCGTGGTATAATCGTATCATGACCCAGGTGTCGTGACGTCCTAGCCCATAAACACCCCTGGTCACAAGGCTGGTTTAATCCAAATTCAGATAATTCAGTTAAATTCAATTAATAATCAAACTCAGAGTTGCTGGACTTAAACTATTTTGAGTTTTATTAGTCATCCTGTTGCGATTGCTGGACTGGATCTGATGATGGTCGCATGCTCACATGTTGTTCAGATGGTCTTGATGTGATTTACGTGTTCACACGCTGCCTGACGTTACAACTACAGTGAATCAGCTAATGTCGAAGCGTGGAAAGCGGCGGCGTGACGTGTGACTGCTGCTCTCCGGCCAGCCCGGTTTGAGGCTCTTGCATGCCCTGGATGCATTGGATATTATAAGGGCTTTAATCCGGTGATTTGTTGAATTCTGGTCTGAAAATGACACTGGTGTCGCATCATGATTGTGGCTTTGATCACGTTTAAAGGGAATCGGCATGAAAGTGGAAGGGAGTGGAGCCAGATCTGAGTTCGGAGATATTTCACACACGTTATTGGGTGCTCTTTGTTCATTCTGTAGCCGCCTTTATTAAGTCACCCGGATGGAGGGCACGAGTGTGTGTTGTGTAGTTAAGTTGATTTGCCTAAATTGGCTTTACACGCTTAATCAGTTGCATCCCTGGCGTCTCTGCTTCTGTCTGTTGGCCTTCCTGTTTGTGTGTTATGCTGGCATATTTAGCTTGATGTAGAAAGGCCGTCGTTCATCAAGTGTGACGTATGTTGATGTCATTTTACGAGCCTAATTGGAGTCAGGCTACTTAAGCCCTGTCAGCCAGATTTTTAAAAACCTGTTGCACTAATAAAATGTAATTATAAAACAGTATCTGTCTAGACCTTTAACGTGGAACATTCTGCATCTTTTAAAGTTTGGGAGTTCACTGCCGTGACTGAAAGATTTTAGATGGTATCAAAAGTTGTTTGGATTCTTTTTTTTTTTTTTTTAATCTAAATCTAATACCTGCTAACCTGAAGCATGTCCACTGGTACAGTTTGTGGTGTGTGTGTGTGTGTGTGTGTGTGTGGAGTATTCACACACTGTCTCCTCTAGCTTTAGAGCAGGTTGGGTGTTATGTGTCCTAGTACCATAGATGGAACAGCTCTCAGAGCGAGAAGCTGTCCAGGCTTAACCAACCGATTTACAGCTATTTTTACCCAATAATAGGGTTGTTTGAATGGCTGCTAAAATGGCAGCTGAAGTCCAGTTTCACTTTTCACTTGTTTTTGTCCCCCTCAACCTGTGTTATTTGTGATCGGAAATTTCCACGTGGGGATTTTTTTTTCTTTCACTCTCCTGCACTTTCTCTCTTGTGTTTGTTGGTTTTAGTGTTTGTGTGGATTTTCTGGAAGGGCCCTGCGGCTTGTTAAATTGTTCCTGGCCTCACGTATTAGGAGAAAGACTGGAAAGCTCCCTGTGTGTGTTTTAGTTTTTTTTTTTGTGCCATGTACATTGTCCTGCCATATACATCCACCCGCTTTGTTGCTGCCGCTCAGTGCACTTTAGCCTCAAGGCCCGAAACACTGATCACGCTCCCGTGTGCCTGTTCATGTGACTCCCTGACATTTTTAGTTTATTAGTTGCCTGTTTCTTTCACTCCCCTCACTTTGCTTCTCACTTCTGGTCAGAATCCAGTGTCTGCACTTTATTTTACCTCCATTTTCTGCATTGTGTGCCACATGTATATGAGAGGTGTATGTTACAGCTTTTCCCACAGTTGGCCCAAGCTGTTTTTCTTATGTGTGTTTGCCCAGCTTTGGCACCAACGTTTGTGATGGAAGAGGTGAATGTGCCAGATATCGTTCCATTTCCTGCTGTAGCAGGAAATGTAGGGCTTTTGAGCGTTGAAGAGGTGAAGGTTCACTCACATGTTTTTTTTTTTTTTGTGCACAGAGACAGATGTTTGATCAGAAAAACTAACCGTTAATCTTTTCTTTCTCCCCTTCATTTCAACAAGTGTTGCATGTAGGTTATAAAATAAAAATGTATAATAATGTATGAGGACCTGAAAGATGATATAAGTTAGGGCCCAAGCACTGAATTTTTTTGCCCCACACATCACAATTCATGCAAAGTTCGTACTGAGACAGGTTTGAACCTGTCAAACTAACGCGTTACACCTTTTGGTGCACACACACTTGCATGTATCGCCACCAATAAAATGTGTCTTTCATTAAGAAAAACTTATGTTACACTCACAACTCAATAACCCCGCCCAGCACGAAGTGAGATAATCGGATTGTTTAATTTTCTCATAGAAAGAAATTTGAAAAATTTAGATTCCTAAACCCTTTGTCTGATTCACTAACTTTTATGTAGAACACAAGTTCACCATGCTAAATTGCAAAGATTTTTTTGATAACACAAATATTCTTGAAATGACAAGCCAACAGATTTACATGTAAATCAATAAAAAAAAATCTTAAATTACACTAAACAATTAAGATGAAACTTCAGTCTCAGAAAATATTCAGTCTCACACCATAATCATTTTCATATATGATTTGACACCTGGGAATAATGCCACCCACTGGAAAGAGGAAAAAGTACCACTTTGCATTTTCTATTGTGGTGTTCGTACACCGTTCATCAGATTAATTTAAAATGTGATCAGTATATTGCGAAACATGTTCCTTATAAATACTTCATAAGGATTTTTTTGATATGTTGAACAGTTTCATGCCCACAACATTTCAAATGCAGGGTACAAGCTGTGTAATTTTTTTTTGTATCCTGTGGGAATTCAATTTAAACTACATCCAATTCTCACCAAAATTTCTGAGCATCAAGACAAGAAGTTGAACAATTCACATGTCAAAAAAAATCTTATTTCTATCTTTGACTGTGTTGCCGTATGCTGGTGATAAATTAATCTGTTACAAAGTCGGGCTGCTCTGCCTCTGAGTGAGATACAGACTGCAGGTTCATGTGCATAAAAACTCCTCCACGCTGAAAGGGGTGGGGCTGCAGTGTGCTGGAGAGAAGGGGGGGGGGTTCTCTCAAAGAAGCAGAGGATCTGTTGGCTGACCTTTTCAATGAACACTGCATTTGGTAAAATCATTCTGCACACATCCATTGTTTTACAATAACATCATAGGGCATTGCTCCATGTTCACGAGGGCCCGTTAATCACCGCTTGTGGTTATAGTTCTGTTGGGAACTGCCCAAGGAGCTCAGTTTGACATTAACTGATTGGGCATTAGGAATAAAATCAAATCTTTTTTTTTTTTTAAAGCCAATTTTTGCCATGAAGATGAAAGTCATATGTAAAGGTTAACAATATCACAATAAAAGTATTACAACAATACCCAATATATATTTCAGGACCATTGTCTCCAGCACACATTTTTAAAAGCAGAATTTATTTATGCTTAAGATCTCAGCCATCCAGTATCAGTGTACCAATAATGTGTCAGGAAATATTGCTGAAAGGATATTTTGTCCCACTGGTTTGTGTACAGTCTCGGGTGATTCATTTTACTATGTTGTGTTTCTGTAGCTGGATCTGCAGATGACCGAGGCTGATGGCGACGTGCGCTTGAACTGGGGGCTGTCAGGCCTGGACTCCTCAGACCTGCAGCTCGTCCCCAGCTTTGTTCAGGTCAGACCCAAACCCACTTTTACCAACACATCATTCCACTTCATCTCTTTCTTTACACCCCACTACCTCTCAAAAGCACCATTGGCAGTTTGCTGGCACAGCAGAAACCTTCTCAAAACCTTTCCATATTCCATAACTCATATTCTGTATAGTTCATAAAAAATGTCACTTTACTGCCTTGAAGAGTTCGTTTTCATACACACCACACTGGGGTGCATTTCCTTAAGATTGTATTACAAACTCAATCTCTAAATGCTTGTATAAATGTGTAAACACTCAAATTCCTCAAGTATTATTTTTATTATCTTCTCATTAAAATAGAGAAATCACTGTGGATTTGTGGAGATCCTCCTTGGTTTCAAGACTATGACTATATTATGGTTGTGTCTCCACACATCCTGTTTAATGTTGGTTTTCTTGACTTGTTTCAAAGCACCAGTTCCCTTCTGTGTGTGTGTGGTTTACCTGCAGGGTGGAGCAGCAGGCCTCAGTGTGCACGCGGTCAGGGACAAGCTCAGGCAGATCCTGTGTGACGTCCGTCCCTCTGTAGCTCTGAGCAGCCGGCCTGCACAGGCAGCAGAACTCAAGGTGAATTTTCGAACTCCCCAGTCCCACCTGCTGCACAGACTTAACCTAAAACCTAAAAACCAAATCTGCACCTAAATGGCTTATTAATTTCCTACAGGAAGCCCATAGCAAGGCCCCTCAGGTGAGCTCTCCTCCAAAACCCCCTCGTGCTCATGAGTGGAAGCTGCTGGTCAAGAACATTCGGGTGACATGGCAGCAAGAGGGTAGTGCTGCAGGTCAGTCATATAATGTTTGTTATCTTCAGGTTTCTGTTTCATAAAAAATCCTTTTATTTGTGTTAATCATGGTTGGGAAATCCCAGAAAATCAAGTCCAAAATACAATTTCAAAATAACATAAATCATTTCAACTGGTGAAAATTTCACCAAATTAAATAAAAAAATATATTTTAATGTGGGGCTAACAATATATATAAATGTATTACATGTATTATTGTAAGTCAGTTAAATGTATCTGGACATAAAAAAGCAGCACAGCATGGTAGATAATGCAGAATATTCTAAGGATAAATAGCAAAATGATATAGCATTCTGTTTAAAATGAGTATTTGCTAAAACAATGTTAGGGGCAGTGGTGGCCTAACAGGTAAGGAAACAAACCCATAATCAGAAGGTGCCACTGAGCAAAGCACCGTCCCCACACACCTCTACCTGCAATGGCTACCCACTGCTCACCACGGGTGATGGCTAAATGCATTTTGTTGTGTCACCGTGTGCTTTGCTGCAGTGTTTCACAATGACAATCACCTCACTTTCACTTTTATTTCTGATATTTACACATAGTTCCACTGCATGCCCAAACAGAGACTTTAAAACAGACTTCTCTCATTTTTCTTTTCTGTTTCAAGGTGTATAGTCCATTAACTATTTTTGTGAGCATATGCTGAGTTTGTTAAATGCAGTGTTCTAGTTTTGTGAATTTAGTTCAATTCTAATCCAAGCTCACACTTTTTGTTCTTGCCGCATTTCTTCTCTCTGCAGCACACCCCGTAATTCTTCCCCAACCAAAGGCTGCTGAGTTACATTTTTCAGCTTTCACAATTATTCTAATGGGTCTTTATTAATGATATTATGAATGGGCTTACATCCAGGGCTTACTCCAAAGCCTCCTCACTCTAGGTCTGCCACATATTTCTCCATACTTGGCTCATCATTTAACTCAGAGTGTCCTGACTTTTAATGTCCCTGTCACCCCTCATCCAACAGAACACTTAACCAGAGTCAACCTCACATTAATGCTCTACATTATTTATTTGCTCATTTGCCTGGCTGCTATTCATGAGTCAGTCTGGACCTAGAGTCACCTTTACTCAGCTTTTAACTCACTCCTGTACGAGGTTTCTCATCCTTATAGGAATTCGTTTTAGTTCATTTTTCATTTGTTTGTCTTCTAAGAGAAAACTCATGGCTACCTCTACTAACTATTTGACACTTTGCTTCATTACAAAAATGTCAAACAAAAACACAATGCACTATGGTGTCTGGACAAATAAACAGAATTTGAAAATAATTTAATGTATTTTAAATTAATTTTTTTTTTTTTTGTGCCTACTCCAGGCGGCATGAACCCCCAGTGCGTGCTCCAGCTAGATGACCCTCCTCAGAAGCTCACCAGCTCAGTGTTAACAGGCACATCGACCCCTTCCTGGGACCAGCCTTTCATATTGTGAGTGGAAAATGTAACAGTTCATTGTAATCAGTGGAGATCTGCGAATCTAATTCTAGGATTATTATATGGTTATTTATGCTAATGCCGTAATCATAAAGTAAAAGGGATTGTGTTTGTCATTGTGATAAGACAGCACAACAAAATTTATCCCATTACCTATGCTGAACAGTGTGCAACCACGAGACTGCTTCCTTACTGCTAGGCCACCGCTGCCCCTAAATATAAATATAATTTTTATAGTATTACCTATTAGATAGTGTGCTTTTTAACTGTTTCTGGCCATAAAAATGTTCTTTGTCAACACAGGCTGATCTGATCTCCTTCACTGCTGATAATCTGCTGATTAATTTTAGTCACTCGCTCTGCTTGCTTCTGTTTGTACTCCTACTGTCCCTCTCTTCTCCACAGCGAGCTGAGTGGGAGATCTAAGGAGCTGAACATCCAGCTCATGGACCAGGGGAAACCTCAGGAGAGTAAGTGTGATTTTACTGTCTAAAATAGCAGACTGTTTAGCTCAAAATAAGACAGAGAAGAGTGAAGCATTGTGTGTCTTTAACATTGTTATAACTTGAAATGTTGCCACATTCCTGATTCATCCTGATGTGAGTGGATTTAATTCTCTTCACATAGGCTCTTTAATAGGCCAGGTTTCTGTGCCTTTTGATCTTGTGAAGAAGCAGCCTAAAGGGCAGCACAGTTTTGAACTCATGACCAAAGATGAGGTGGTTGGGTCATTAACTACTGAGGTAGGACACATATTAAAGGTGTATTTTAATCTATTTCATTAGTGTATTAAATATACATAAACATTTAAACCTGAAAAACATAGCTGCATTTTATGTTGTTTTTAATTGTGATAGATGCGTTCTTGGACATATTCTTGTCCTCCCACAGTTTACGTACCTGGAGCCCAGTGAGGTGCGGACGTGGCAGGCCCCTACCCCCGCAGTTACAAAACGGGTGGAGATGGACCGTACAGTGATGCCCTGTGGCACAGTTGTAACCACCATCACCGCAGTCAAGAGCAAACCAGGCCGACCCCTCCCTTCAGGGCTTTCTGGTGTGGGCCGCATTTCATTTTACATACTGTGAACACTTCTGTAGTCTAATATACAGAGGAAAAGACTGAATATATTTTAATTAGATCTGCAGTACATAAGACTACAGTTTTTTTTTTTTTTTTTTGGCAGAAACCCTTTTGAAACCTGCATCCAAAACCAAACTTGCCGAGAGAAGGGTCTCAGAGCAGCCATCATTAGTAGGAGCCACTGTCAGCAAAGCCCTGTCTTCCTCAGATACTGGTAGGTGTGAGTGGGTGGGTGTGTGTGCAGGGGGGTGCATTTGGTAGCATCTCACTGCTCATTCGTTTCTGTCTGTATGTGGGTATTTCTGTCGTGCCATAATAATTCTGTTGGTTAGAATGGCATCTGTGCTCAGATGGCCTCACCTGCACCTGTCCTGGAGCTCAAGTTTCAGCTCTAATGTGAAATTCTATAGAGAGAGATCACTGAGATGACTGAAATAGGAGCTCTGTAACCCTCAGAGTTACCTGTATGACTCACCAAGCATCACAGCTAATTAACAGATTTTTAGGTAGTCTTTATATCAACTTATGGCACATGTACATGTACGTACATCAGCAGCATTTTGAAGTGAACACTTACCCTGCTTTTAAATGCACTTGATCCATGATCTGTTCAACATGTTGCAAGGCTGTGAGCACTTTTTCCACACGTGTATGGGCAGAATCCACTGGCTCTGGGACCAGTCATCTTTAACCACTGCATTTTCCCCCTTCCTTGTTATTGCCATGCACCACTTTAAATGCGATGTTCGCCACGGGTAGCAAAGCAGATTTCCTCCTCTTTTTTTTTTTTTCTTTTTTTTTTTAATTTTTCCTGTTTCTGGATTCATGTATCCAGGCTGCCAGCAGGGCTTTGATTTTGTAACGTATTATGTAATGCCACAGAATGTAAATACTGATGTGTACTCTCTCAGGCCTTGCCATTTTTACTATGTTGCTTTTGTAGCAGGGCGTTTTTCCTTACATTAGCATACTTGTTTGCTTAAGTTTGCTTAACACGCCACAATTTCTATTTATTTAAATTTTGTGAAGCTAGTGTGATCTTGCATTTATGGCAGGTCCTCCTGGTGATCAGGTGTGTTACTCAGACTTGAAGTTCAGACTTAATTGACTGAGATCATTGATTAATTCCACAGTCTTTTCTGCATTCTGTCCATATTTGTGGCACGGTGTAACAAACACCTTGAGGTACAGCACAGGCCAAAAGTTTGGACACACCTTCTCATTCAATGTGTTTTCTTTATTCTCATGACCATTTACATAACTCCACATGTGCTCATTCATTGTTTTGATGCATTGAGTGAGAATGTAAATGGTCATGAAATGCTGGGCATGATGTTTTATCAGTCTTTATTTGCATTAAATTAGTCTATTAAAACTTAGTTGTCTGGTGCCATTAGAGATGTTGAAGTATCATGGTATTGTGACTGATTTAAAATGAATCACTGCAGTGTTTGTTTAATTGACCGTTTAGTTCAACGTGTTAGCTGAATTATTATGGGCACTGTGAGAACTGTGCAGTGGCTGGATTGGGTGTGTCTGTGTGCTTGGTTATTTAAAATGGCCCTGTTTGTGCCCTGACAGAGTTGTTGATGCTGAATGGGACCGACCCTGTGGCCGAGGCGGCAATCAGGCAGCTGCAACAGTCAGCAAAACTGAAGATGAAGTCCCCTGTGAAAAAGAGCACCATTATCATCTCTGGTGTTGCCAAGGTACTGTATAGTGTTTAATTCTTGCATCTTTCAGAATAGTCAAACAAGTGCATGTATCTAAATGTATCATGATCAATTTACAACCGGCTCACAGTTTGTTTAGTCTCTTTGTCTAATGTGCATCATTGGCCTTTCTCTGGGGATGTTTAACAGCTGCTCTCTGGCTGTTGGTTAAGTGGTTCGGTTGGTTGTTAGAAATGCTTAAGTACACACTGAGTCACTTAACAAGTTGGTTTACCTTTCTCCTCGCCCAGGCACCTCTGTCTCAGGATGAAGAGTTGGCCCTCATGGCCGGGTACGCTGCTTCCATGGACGCCTCCATGTCAGGGGGCCCTGAGGTCATTCAGGCAGCTCCCACACCACCTATGCTAGAAGCCAATTCTATGGAGCCCTTGGACCCCCTGGAGGGTCCAAGTCATGGTGCGATGATGGAGGACTGGGAGAGCCAGCATGGAGAAGACCAGGACATGGACAAAACATCCCTGTCTCTCTGCATCTCAGAGACCAGTTCCAAAAAGGGCAAAGGTGAGAGAGACTAGCTAGTAATGCAGCAACATCACGTAACATGCTCTCAAGATTTATGCCATTTATAAGATGAATGGAAAAATGGTGTCTGGATGTTATGGAGCATGTAACAGATTTAATGGTAAATTACACCAACTGTAGACTCACAGCTATGATGGTAATAACAATTTGAATGTTTAAAATCACCATACAACTTATTGAATCATTGCCCAACCACATTTGCCATTTTCACTGCTGGGATGGATGCCATTGTAAACTTGGCATAATGAAGACAAGGCCAAACCAGCCCACAGGAAATGGATGTGCCAGTGGTCGTTTTAGTGCTCTTACTTTTGCTCTCAGTGCTTTTGCTTTTGAAGTTCGTATGTGGTTTGTGTGTGGTGTTGAGAGACATATGGAGGACGTATGTAAATGCCCCAAAAACTTGTTGAACATCTTGTTTCTCATCCCACATACAGCAGTGTTGGGTAGTCACTCATTTTACAATCCATAAATTATATTACATTATTACATTATTCTGGGTATGTTGGAGGATAAGACTGAGAGGAATACTTTCACAATGATCATCACTATGATACATCATCAGCTTTTAGCCAAAGATAGTAAAAAAATAAATTGATGACAAGGTTCTCTTCTGCCGGAACGATGTTGTCTATAAATGCGTCTCAGCGCCACTTCACCTTTTTGTCGTCTGTGTTCGTGTTGGTTGTGTCTTTTTCTCTGTCGTCTCATGGCCCTTTTTCCACCCTCTTTTTTTTTTTTTTTTTTTTTTCCTTTCTTCTTCACCCTTCTCTTCCCTTTCTTTATTCCATCTTGAACTTTTTGCCTTTGCTGTCTTAAAGAGGAAGCCAGTGATAACCAGAAATTAATGGCCACAGAGTAAGTTAATCTCTTCAGACGCTTGTTTCAGTCGCATAGATATCAGATGTCCCTGTTTTGCTCCTCTGTTTGAGGGCTGTGCCAAGCCACACCCACCCAATTCTGCTCTGACGATGGTTGTCGATCACAACTGCAATTCATTTTTTATTCTACCAAAATGATATTGATTTGCACAACAGTAATTGGTAAAATAAAGAATAATTCCCTGCAATCAAGACATTCAGTTTAATCTAAATTAGTGTTATAAAGACCCACACAGGATTCCTTACTAACATAGCTTAGTGCAGTGTGAGCATGACTTGCACTCTGTCTGCTCTGGATTTGTCTATGTGTGCGGCCTTTTGCTTCTCCACTCTTTAACGCTTGGTATTAATTACTTTAGCCTCCTGCATGGCTGAAAGGACATTTTAACCAGAAGTCTTGTATTTTTACACATTTTAAGGATTTAAAATGATTTTAAGGATTTTTTGATTAAATTCTCCTTTCAGATCGACCCTTGCTCACATGACCATTTCCATGTCTTGACTGAGAAACTGTGCTCTGAATTAGTCCTTGACGGTGGATCTGTTTTAGAATTAGTTTCCCTTTCATCACATGAGGCTGAAGAAAACACTGAAGAATTTTTTCCCATGTCAGACTTTTTGCTTGTTTGCGCCCCCTGCAGGCAGCTTCCTTCACAAGAGTGCCAAGCTGTTCTTCCGGAGGAGGCACCAGCGCAAGGACCCGGGCATGAGCCAGTCGCACAACGACCTGGTGTACCTGGAGCACCCCGAGCAAGCAGGGCTGGGGGAACGCGAACACCGGACGGCCACCCTACGGCGCATTATCAACCAAAAGCTCTTGCACAAGGGCAAGAGCAAAGCCAACGGCTCTGCCAGACAACCACCTGCATGAGCCTCTGCCTGCCCGTGATCCCAGCCTCGCCGAAAGCACGGTCCAGCAATCCATTTCTTCTGCATCAAACTCCACCCTCATCAGTCCAAATGCCACCCTTGCAGTCACCTTCATCATCCGCCGAGTTTCCTCCAGAACCCTCCACTCAACCCTGTACCTCTTTACCAAGTCCTCCACCCTCCCCTGCTCCCCTACCAACCCTTGCCTCGACACAGTCTTGCACTGACCAAATTTCCTCTAGTGGTGATGAGCATTAAGGTCTGCGAGGTCTCAAAATTTGTGTCTTATCATTCCGTTCTCTCGCATGCATTTTGTGTATCAGCTCCTCTTCTGTTGAAAAGCCATTTGTCTCTGTATCTGTGCGCAATGTCGCATAACCATTTTGTGTGTGTAAACCTTGCAGAAGCATTCTGCATCTGTGGCCTTCATGAATCCACTCTATTGACATGGCTGTCATACGACCTTTGACCTCCAGAAACCCCCTGTGTTAACAACCCCTATGAGTAGGGGTCTCTATTAATGACTTGAGAGTTAAAAGTAGTGTGGCATTGACATGATTTGCTCGAATAATAATAATAAAAAACAAGTAACCTGAGTATGAATACATATGGCATACAATGGTTTTAATTTAGCTTTGTGGGGTGTTGAAATTATTTTGTTTACAGTGACAAAGGGAGAGCAGTTGGCATCACTGGTTCTAACAGACACAAATGGGAAGAGCAAATAGTTCTGACTGCCGACTCACTGTTCCAGACTGTAGTTATTAGCATTTATATTAATTGTTCCTCCCATTGTTCTGAGTATTAGTTAGGGGCTTAATAACTACAGATAAGCCCTCATACTGTACAAACAGTTTTTTTCCTTTTTAAAATACATACAAGATTATCAATTAATTTTCTTTACAGTTTTTAAACAATTCCATATCTATACTGTAGCTTTTGTAATTGAACCAAAGGAAAATTACAGGAGGGACACAAACCCAAAGATTTCGTATTGTGCTGTACTATTTCCCCTTCATGTACAGTCACATGTACTTGTGGTTATTTCCTTGAAGGTCCCCTTGTTCTGTTTGTGTGCTCGGTGTGTAAAGTTGGTCTGTCATGTGAGTTGGAGAGGTCTGGGGTCGAGTTCTATACACTGGGAACTTCAAGGCTGAGAACCATATGTAAAGGACCTCTTTTGCGTTGTCATAGATGATTTGATCAAGTAAAAATATTTTTAAGAGGTAGCACCTTTTCTTTGATGCCCCTGTGTTGGTTGGGTCATGTATGGGAGATTTTATTGTGTATATGAATGCGTGATATTATATTGAGTGCTTTGAATTGCTTTTGTTAAATGAATAAGACTTAATCATGGAGCTGCAGTAGGGTGGTAAGCCATACTAGTGGCACATGGTGAGATGAGAAAAGAGTGATCAGACTTTTTTTTTTTTTTTTTTTTTTTTAGTAAAATATTGTAATTTTGAGGAAAGACACTACGTACATATCAGCATTGGCCCATTGGGGAAATTTCAGATGATGCCTGTCTTACCATTCCCTCAAGAGTCAGTTCAATTGGGCCGATTGCCACCAGTTTTAATTATGAATGAATGGCATGAGTCAGCAATTTCCATAACGTATTTTGTGGTAATATTAGGCTTGTTGAATTGAACATGTACAGATCATGTAAGCATTAGACTTGAGCAGTGTTAAAACAAACACTTAATGCTCATTAATTGCACTGTACTGCATTCTAGTAACATTTTATGGTACCTAAATACTTATATTCAGAAACCAAAATACCACTGACTGACCATTGCAGTAAAATGTATGTACACATACATAGATATACAAAAGTGGGCGGAACTTTCACCATGCTTACCTGTCTCTGATGCAAGTTTACCTGCAGTTTGTTGAGAATTTGCATATATTGTGTGGACTATCATGAAGAGCTTTCTTTATGCCTGTATTGCTCTTGATCATTAATGCCTGTGCACACTGAATATCAGTCAATGCCATGCAGGGATTATAATGAAATCACATAACAAATTTTAGATTTTCTGGGCAAATAAAGAACATAAATAACATTTTTAATGTGTGTGTGTGTGTATGTGTGTTGTTTTTTTTTTTTTGTTTTTTTTTTAGATGAATATTGATAACACCTCATTTTGGGATCGTTTTTGTATTGTTGGATTTATTGGAACAAAATTAAATGTGTAATGTAACGTACACTACTGATAAACAATTGTTTGCTGCATTAAAAAGACGTAAATTGCATTCATGAATAGATTATAGATAGAATGGAAAAAAGAGGCTTGTTGTCAGATCCAAGGCTATCAGTTTAAAAGCTTCTTTGTTAGAAAATCATTTTCAATTATTTGAAAAACACAGTAGCTATTTCGACTACATTAAATTTGTTAGTTCCTATTTTTTTACTCTACTCTTGTAAAAACAAGGACGTTTCTAAATGACTCTTAACTTTAAAGCTGTAAGTTAGGGTTCACTGAGGGAAAATACTCGTTGCTTCCTTTTATTAAGCAGTAGTATTAAGAATATATAAACGTTAACTGAAGCGTATTTAACTTGTGGGCTTATGACGCGTATCACGCGTTGCAGACAGACTACAGACAAAAAAAACTACATCTCCCAGAGAGCACGTGACGCGGTCATATTTCCGGTCCTGCGCGGTTTCTGGAGCGGATTGGAACCCGGAGTCAGGATTCAATAAATGTGTACTCGCTCGGAAAGCAGGTAACGCGTTTCGGCTCAAATTGGTCACTTTTCGCGCACAACACGCTCACTTTTATTCAGCGGCACCACGGCCGCGTGCACGAGCGCGGCCTAAAGTCGCGGGAAAGCCGCTTTTGGAGCCCGCTTCTTGTTGAAATGAAGTGGCTCCAGATGAGCTCCGCGTCTCCATTCCAGCCGCCATGCCGATTGTTCTTTGTTACATTTGCATCGGTGAATGCGCCGCAGAGCGGGCGGAGATCGGAGTTAAAACCCGGCTACAGTTTGGAATCCGGCGAAACCCGGATCCCGTCTGCGCCGCGGCGTGTTTACTGTGCGCCCCCGGTGCGGATCGCGCTGGGTTCGGGTGCAGTTGCGGTGCCTTTGCTGCGATTCGTGCCTGGGACTGTGGGGCTCTCTGTCTACCTCGCACCCACAGATCCTGAACAAGTTAGGCAAAGCGACTTTTCACGCCTTAAAAACCCCCAAATTCACACTCAATTACGCAGCAAATAAAGAATGATTTATAGTTTATTTTAATGGACAAAACCCCATTCATTTCTTTCATGCGCCTTCCCCATCTGAACCTGAAAACGTAGCTACAGGGTTTAAATGACAGTCTTTGATTGTGAAGAATGATGTAGGGATGACATGTTTTTGGTAGAAAACACTTTTATTGGAACTTCCTGTTTTCTCTCTGTCCTTCGTGCAGACTGTCAAAATGATGGAACAGGCTCCAGAGGAGTTTGTCTGTAAGTGGTTTATTTCTCTCTCTTTCTGTAGTCATTTATTTGAGCGTATTTGTCTCTGATGGCTCCTGGTTTGGGTGCAGGGTGCGAGGACTGTGGCCAATACCATAATTCGGAGTGTCCCGAATTGGGCCCTGTGGTCACCGTCAAGGACTCGTTTGTCCTGAGCCGTGCCCGGTGAGTGTATGATGGCGGCTTGGGACCGATGGGGTGGGCCTATGGAATTTTGTTCTTCAGTTCCTCACACAGAGTGAAACAGTGGGTTTGGTGGCAGCCATTGCAGTGGCCATGTGTGCTGCATTGAAATAGATCTGGCAGAAGCTCACATCCCCGGCATCGCTATGACAAAGCAGGCAGTCTAAAGTGAAATACACATTACACATATAGGATTGAGAATATGTGTAATTTATAATACAATTATTTCAAAGGCATAGTATTTACAGAGCAGTGCTGAAGGCAGTAACAATATTTCTGTTTGTCCTTGGCCTAGCTCATCCCTTCCAGACAGTCTGGAGATCAGATCGGTTCATGAAGGGGCTGAGGGGGTGTTCGTCCTTCAGAAGCTGGTGAAACGCACACGATTTGGTCCCTTCGAGGCGAAGAGGGTGCAGCATGTGGAAAAAGAAGGACCATTTCCTCTAAAAGTGAGTTGCTATTGCAGGCTGCAGACTCCCAGCAGATTGATGCTGTTTTGATAGCTTGACAGACTTAATCATTAGGGTGCAACAAATTTGTAACCTGTGCTTTGTTTAATCCTTAATTAACCTTTCTTGTGTTTTGTCAAGATCTTCAAGAAAGATGGGGTGATAGATTGTTTTGATGTTTCTAATGAAGACGACTGTAACTGGATGATGTTGGTCCGACCTGCCATGGACCACACGCATCAAAACCTGACTGCTTACCAGCAAGACGATGAGGTCTTCTTCAACACTTCCCAGGTCTCACTTAACTTCTTCTTCTGCTGTGCTAGTAGCCTAGAGGGTAACACTCGTCTCTGAACCAGAAGACCACAAAGTCATATGTTCAACCCCCCAACTACTACCATTGTGTCCCTGAGCAAGACACTTAACCCTGAGTTAATGGAGTTGGATTACATTTACATTTATCCAGAGCGATTTACAATCTGTAGTTACAGGGACAGTCCCCCCCTGGAGCAATTTAGGGTTAAGTGTCTTGCTCAGGGACACAATGGTAGTAAGTGGGAATTAAACCTGGGTCTTCTGGTTCATAGGCGAGTGTGTTACCCACTAGGCTACTACCACCCGATTACTGCTGCAGACCCTTAGAGGTTTATCTGTAATCCCCCATAGGATGTTCTCCCAGGAACAGAGCTGAGGGTCTGGTATGGTGCTTTCTATGCCAAGAAGATGGAAAAACCTGTCCTCAAACCTCCTGTTGCTCCAGTGCCTCCAGTAGACACGCTTCCAGGTATAATGCTGCCTCAAACAATTCTGGAAACATTGACTCGCTATTTGTCATTGTTTATTACAGATCTTCCATTATGTTTAAGTAATTAATATGTTATTAAATAGCTATGTAGACCTGTCACTCAGCCTTTCGGTTCTATTTTTACAGAATCACTGCCATCTTGTGTTAAGTCTGTGGGGCTTCAGGGGAAGGTGGGAGCCACAAGTCTCCACGTGCGTGAAGTTACCAACACAGGTGGGTTTTTCTCACCAAGACAAACCATTTGTTAAAGAAAACACTTGAAAACTCTTCCACGGTCAACTTAAACACGTTGACAGTAATGCACTTAGACTTGGGATCAATGTGATTAACCTCAGTAAATATATGCATTTTCCTGATAGAAATAAATACACAAACTGTCACCTGCATAGGTCTACTTATAATCTGTCATGAAGAAGCACCATTATTGCTTTATTCTAAAAATGCTAATTAGTTGTTAGGTGATCAAAATAACTTTGTTTACAGGGCCTATAAATTTAGTTTTGCTTTCTAATGGTCTCTGACAGATATTATTCCATAGATTGAAACAGAAGACCATATATATGTATATGTATGTATGTTTGTATGTATAAATATGTATGTATGAGAGACACACCTGATCTGGCATTAATTTTTTAAATATAAGAAGCTCCCATTGAGTGGTAAATACTGTTGTTCCGTCCCCAGACCGGCTGCTAACCCAGCTTCAGGAAGTGAAGGCAGTAGCTCCACTCACCACCTCCATGCCAGATCCAGAGATGGAGACCCTGGCCTTGCCTAACTGTGCCATTCCTGTTAATAGCCGTGCGACCGAAATAAAAAGGAAGCCTGGCAGAGGACGAAAGCTTAAGGTGCATAAAATGCCAGAAATAATCAAAGGTGTGTATTTTACACAATTACAGGTATAGATATTAGTTGTTAATAATAATCTATTAATCAATGAACATTCATTTAATAATCACCAGAACCCCTTCCCACAGTGCCAGCAGAGTCCACTCACACAGTCCCTCAAGACATGGAACTTGATGGGCTAGATAACCATGACCTTGTGATTGGTCCAGATGACCTGGATTTCAAAATGGGGCGGATGACAGGGCTTATGACCTCTGGAAAGTAAGGAGTCTTTTACAGAGAAGATAGAATTTCTAATAATTATTATTTTTATTTATTATCAGATCGCAAGAATTATATATATCACCTGGCATATAATATTAATCACCCTTAAGACTGAATGAAAACACTTTTTGCCCCCCATGTTTATCAGCAGATTGGGGGTGAGGAAGCGTTATCTGAGGCAGACTGGAGACCATAAGCGCGTCTATCAGTGCAGCCTCTGCAACAAGGTGTTCCAGAACAGCAGTAACCTGAATCGCCACGTCCGCTCCCACGGTGCATTTCTCTCCACTTATAGATTCCACGTGAAATCTTCAACCCCCCACCTTTTTCTGGTGATTCCACCAGAAAAAGCACACTGTACACTTTTAGTGCTGAATTAAAATTTTTAACAGTCTTTCTGTTTACTTAACAGGTGATAAGCTGTTTAAGTGTGACGAGTGTGATAAGATGTTTAGTCGTAAAGAGAGTCTAAAGCAGCACATCTCCTATAAACACAGCAAAAATGAGGTAGTGTTTTTTTTTAGTTACGCTGAATCTGTTCTAACATACAATCTGAAGATGATCATGTATTCTAAGGTTAAGCATGTTTAACATTTGCTCTGTGTGTGTGTGTGTGTACGTACAATGTCGTGCTTCTCAGGCTGATGGGGAGTACAGGTATAAGTGTGCAACGTGTGAGAAGTCTTTCCGTGTTGAAAACGCCTTAAAATTCCACAACTGCAGAACAGGTGGGAACACAGTGACCTACTACACTGGTATCAACCATTCTTCTTGTCTAAAATTATTACAATCCAGCATGTATCTCCTTAAGTGGGAAGTTCTTTTGAAAAAGAAGGGATAAACTCTCATTTGCTTGACTTTTGTTTGCTTGGATGCAGACGACAAGACGTTCCAGTGTGAGATCTGCTCGCGTTTCTTCTCCACCAACAGCAACCTGTCTAAGCACAAGAAGAAGCATGGCGAGAAGCTCTATGCCTGTGAGATCTGCAACAAAATGTTCTATAGGAAAGATGTCATGCAGGACCACCAGAGACGCCATATCATAGGTGAGAATAACTGGAGCCTTTGCTTCACTGCCTCATGCCAGACTTATTCTGTCTGTTCAGGATGGAACAGGATGTTTTCCTGTGTTCACCAATGCAAAGGGTAGAGCCACTGTGGAACAGCAGAATATGCTAGTGTCACCGGATTAGAAAAGGGGTGCTGAGGACACTGATAGAACTGCTTCGTGGATCCAATCTTCAGGAAAAAAAGTGAAAGCTCTGAGAATAAGCCTGTATTTGTACTGTTTGCCCCTGTTCTGCCATATAGGCGCCAAGAGCTTGAAGAGAGAGGAGATAGAGGCCAATGGTGAAGAGGGAACCAAGTACAGGAAGGAGCCCTCTGCTTGTCCCATCTGTGGCAAGGTAACATGTACAGTAGGCTTACAGTTGAAGTTGAAGGATCACTGGGGCTCATTTCCTGGTTGAGTTTTGCCGTAAAAGTGAGTCTCCTGAATCATATGTTCTAGTTTCGTTTGTGTTTTTTCTTTTTTTCGTTCTCAGGTGTTCTCTTGCAGGAGCAACATGAACAAGCATCTCCTGACTCATGGGGACAAGAAATACACCTGCGAAATCTGCGGACGCAAGTTTTTCCGTGTGGATGTCCTCAGGGACCATATCCATGTGCATTTTAAGGTACAAGTTTTCATATAAATAACTGTTTGGCACCATTTTCCTGGATAGGAATAGCGGGTAGGTTTTAAAAATGGGATCTCATCTTGTAGGACATTGCTCTGATGGATGAGCAGGAAAGAGTGGACTTCATAAAGAAGATTGGCATTTCTGTGGACGACAGCGATGACAACTCTGAAGATGAGGATGGGAAGGACCCAGAGTACCACAAGTACAGCTGTAAGAAGTGCCAGGTGAGTTTTTATGTCTTTTCTCTTTCTGTTCCCCTCTAATTTCTGACTTTGCTTCAGCATATCTGAAGCTTTTCTTTCAATCCAGTATTTTCTCACGTCACTTAGGTCAGTTTTGGTAAGGGGCGGGACTACCTCAAGCACATCATGGACATACATAAGGAGCGAGGGCATGGCTGTGTGATCTGCAACCGCCGCTTTGCCCTGAAGGCAACCTACAACGCCCATCTGGTCATCCACCGCGAGCAGCTGGTGGACCCTGCGGTGCAGCGGTGAGAAAATATAGCATAATGTGTATTAAGAATGGATCCATCTAACACTTATCTAAATTATTCCATAATAGATTAAATGGAAAGCTAAGTGAATGAATAGTTGATATTATAGCAATATATTTCACTGTTCTATGAACTGTCCTCTTTTTTTTTTTTTTGTGGAGCACAAGCTGTATGAGAAACCTTATATCACTGCTCAGCAAATAATATTTTTACTTGAAAATATGTACTGTTTAAATGAAATGAATCATCTCCCCCTGTACTGACACAAAGCTACATCCACCCATGTGAGATGTGCGGCCGGATCTTCAACAGCATCGGGAACCTGGAAAGACACAAAATCATTCACACAGGTTTGTGTACTTTTGTATTCCTGATCTGAGCCAATGTTGAACGATCCTACCATTTATCCTCCGTGTCTTTCATTTTTAAGGAGTGAAGAGCCACAGCTGTAACCAGTGTGGAAAGTCTTTTGCCAGGAAGGACATGTTAAAGGAGCACTTAAGAGTCCATGACAACATCCGGGACTTCCTGTGTGCAGAGTGTGGGAAAGGTAATGCTCTGAACATTACCACCCATACCCATAACTAATAGTACAGATTACTATAGTACAAGTCCACCAGCGCTGATGAAGGCTGCTTCACAGTTTAACGTCATTGTTTTGCAGGCATGAAGACCAAACATGCACTCAGGCACCACATGAAGCTTCACAAAGGCATCAAAGAGTACGAATGCAAGGAGTGCAATCGCAAGTTTGCGCAGAAGGTCAATATGCTGAAGCACTACAAGAGGCACACGGGTGAGATTGGATTAGAATTAACTCTTCAGCCTTTTTATCAAACGCAGTATGGCCATTTGCAACAGTGTTGTTCAGTAACAGATTTAGGATTAGGAAGTTGTATAGCTAGGAACACTTTAACTGTGCAAATGTACTCTTGACATTTATTTCTCGGCTGTACACCTCAGTTTGTGGCAGTTTTCTGGTAATTTCACAATTAACCTTGTTAATATGTGCTGTAAATGTTTTTTTTGTGATTATTATTTATAAAATGTTTTTTTATGTTTTGTGCTTTGCAGGTGTGAAGGACTTCATGTGTGAGCTTTGTGGGAAGACCTTCAGTGAGAGAAACACCATGGAAACACACAAACTCATCCACACAGGCACGTCATATTCCCGTCACGGAATCAGTTTTGGATCTCCTGCTCACCGGTAAGAATGAAAAGTCATGCTCCAGTATTTGAATCAGAATTCTCTTTCGGCAGTTGGAAAGACATGGTCTTGTGAGGTGTGTGATAAGAAGTATGTGACTGAGTACATGCTGCAGAAGCACAAACAGCTCACCCATGAGAAAGTGGAGGCTCAAAGCTGCCACATGTGTGGCACCAAGGTGTCTACCCGCGCCTCCATGAATCGCCACTTACGCCGCAAACACCCAGAGGTAAGTTCACAGGACCCCACGAGACCGATATAGAATTCATGTTACATGTAAAGCCTCACCACCTAATGTACTGAAGTTGAAAAATGCATATGTCATAAAACACTTCATACGGTGCAGTGCAGTTTTTTTTTTAGAATCGTTATTAAACTCATTATGGTCCATTTTTCTTCTGATATATTAGTTAGTTTATTCATTCATAACAAGTTGCAGTTAGAATACAATTTACCACTTCTTCAGATGTGTATTTTTGAAATTTCAATCAAAATCCACTTGTGTTACTAATAAAAGATTATCTTATCTTATCTGTGGTGTGCAACCTGGTGCTTAAGTGTCTGGGCTGTTAATCCTAAATAATCTTGGGCAGGAATGACAAATGGCAGCCAGATGTTCCAGATGTCCTGTTATCAATAAAGTAAAACCTGTTTGTTTAATCCTAAGGTTGTAACTGTGAGAATTGATGATTTTGAAGATTTCCAGGGAACGTCTACCATTGATGCATCCACAATCAATATTGTGCAGGTTTGCTTACTGCTGTTGTTGTTGTTGCTCATATATCGTTCAGGGGAAATATTGGTTTAAAAGCATTGATGAGCCGAGTCGCTACCCTGTCCGTCCTTCCAGGCCCCTCTCAGCCTGGAAAAGACTGGAGAGAAGCCACCCCGGACACTCCACCCAGCTAAGAAGAAGAAGCAGCAGCCACCACCACCGCCGCCTGAGGATTCTGAGATGGGATCTGACACAGACGAGTACAGTGACTACAGTAAGGGGTCAGAGTTCACCACTAACGTGGGCGACGAGACAAGCTCTGCTGTGCAAAGCATACAACAGGTTAGACTGTTTCCTTACAGGATGGGAATATGTGGAGTAGTTATGAAAAAGTTTTTCTTTTAAAGCCATTTATAGTTAAAGGTTTTTTTAAAAAGTACTTTGTGATTTGTTTTTTATATATGTATTTTATATATACATCACAGTCACATTGATTAGTTAATGAGGTTCTCGATAATGAAATTGCACCTTAATATGGTGAAGCGCTAGATGGGTATTAACCAGACTAAGGTGGACTAAGATGACATGTAAACATCCATAGGTGGTGGTGCTGGCTGAGCCCAGCTCGTCTTCTGATCCGTCTCCCGCTGGCTCAGTGGGATTATCCAGCCTCACAGTGACCCCCATCACCGGGCCAGCATCAGCCCAGTTTACCAGCCTGCAGCCAGTAGCGGTCGGCCACCTGACACCCAGCGAGCGGCCTCTAACACTAGACAGCTCCATTCTTACGGTTACCTTTGACACTGTTAGTGGCACCACCATGCTGCACAACCGGCCCTCCGAACTGCCCGCTGAGTCGGTGGGGTCCAGCGCCACCCCGACAGCAGCAGCTACAGCCACCACCCACGCGGTCACCCACTTCATCAACCTCACCACCTTTGTTAATCCCATTGCTCACCAACTCGAGCAGCCAACGCTGACCTGGAGGTCTGTTGCATCTGCTGAAGGAAACCATGTGAACCCCACCCTCGACAGCACCCAACAAGATGTTCAGGGTGGTCTTTCTCAGGGGTCTGTAGAAGCAACACCCACCACCGTGCAGCAGCAGCCTCCTTCTGAACAAACTCAGGAAATCCAGGTCCAGGCTGCAGGGACTCCACAGCCACCGCCCGCAAGGCCACAGCAGATGTTTACCTACTAGAGACTTGTTCTGCTGTCTGGTTTATGGTGCAGCATCCGAACCTTTCTAGAAGGCTTCAGAATGCTGATTGGTTGTTTGGGTTTTTCCAGTCACTGCAGCAGATTCCTTGTGTAAGGAATGTGATTCCTTACATTATCAGATGTCATACTATTTAGTCAAATTCCTATTTTGCCATAAACCAGTCTAAACTGGGCTCTTAAACTGATTCTATTGCATGGAGGACAGCGCAGAACTTATACAATATTAAATAAACGGATTTCAAACTGATTTAATGATACCCATAATGCAACAAAAAAGACAAGAAATGTTTTTTCCTAGAGTTTTGCATTAAAACAATCTTTGACAGTTAAGTTAATGCAATTTAACAACAAAAGGCAAAACCATGCATGCACTGAAAGAATGGACAGAAGAGATGATTTAATTTTTGTTGTTTGTTTGATGTCTCCAGCAGGAAATGATGTTCTGTTGCCTGTTTGAATACTGCTGGATGATCTTTGTGTAAAGCAGTTACTGTACAAAATGTGTTTATTTAGAGATGTTTGGGGGGTGCTGAAAATTGACTTGAGAATGTATGGTTTTTATTAATAATGAAATTGAATATTTGTTGCATATTGCCCTTATAGGACACTGTGTCAGTATGTGAAATTATGATGGAAGGTACCATAGATTTTTTTTTTTTTTTTTATTTCTTAAAACTGGCGTGTTGAGGTTTGTTCCTTCACTCACACACATTATGGATATTACACAACTCTGCTCATGACTCATGAATCAAGATCTGGGTTTATGATGTAAAATGTAGATAGTTTCCATAGCAAAGGAAAAACAGATCATTGATCACCACTGATTTCACTTGGGAATCGAGTTATTCATTGTTTTAAATGTGCAAACTAGTCTAAATCCCTTTACATACAAAAAGAGAGCATGGAAAAAGGAGAAGGGCTCACCTTCTAAAGAATAATTCAAATAAGACATCCTTGAAATATCCATTGACAGGACACCATGTAATTCAATGTAATTATTTATTTCACCTTTTCCAACCGCCTCTTTCAAAGATAAGAGGTCCAATACTGAGCACATTCGCTGTCTGAAACAACCAGCAGGGAGCGTCAGCGCTGCACATAACCAGTAGGTGTTCGTGGGTTTATGGAGGGTTTAGAGGTCGACACTGAGGGTTAAACTCATACGGTCGGTTTCCTGTTCATGGATCAGGCCTAGACTAAAAGAGAACATGAATGGAATTCTCTGTTCAAAAACATGGGAATGGGAAACTGTCCCATAAATTAAAAATATTATATAGGGGCATAATTACTTTAACAGTTGCTTTTACAAATAAACGAGGATCACATTTTCTGACATTTATCGCTGTAAATGAATCCTGGCACTTGATAATTATACATGAATCATTTAATCATCATTTAATCACTGTGTTTGATACAGGACATAAATTTGTTGCACAGAGAACATGATGGGTTTGAGCACTGAAGTGAGCCATTTAAAGTTTCTTCTCTTTTTAATACGCACCCATAGGTTTAGAAATGAACGTCTGTTTAATATGAGAGTGAAACTTTAAGCTTTGAGGCCACTGGAGAACATGTGTTAATTGTCCCCTTTCAAGGCTGATATGCATGTCAATGGTGGTGCCGAGAAGATGCGCTTTAGAAGATGCTCTCGTACTAATTGATACTCTCGCCTCACACATGCAAGCGTCTCTGTTCTCATGCATTTATGAAGCCAGTTCCTGCATCTCCACAGCCCCTTTGTGATCATTGTTCCTCATTGCCAGCGTGTTATATCATCATATATGCTGAGTCAGGCTGATTCTCTCGTAGTTCAGGATAACACAAGTGCTGAAAAAGTTCTAGACACCAGAGGGATGGATGATGATTTCTGCCACGGAGACTAATAGGCACATGCCTTTTCACACGAATGAGGCAATATCCTATTTCCCCTCGAGGTAAACTTTGCCCTCTTCTACCCAGAGGCGTGGTACAGGCACATTTAAAGATTAAACAGGAAACGGGGAGGTATTGGGTGATCTTGCATTCCACAGGTATTCGTTTCCTCCGGAGGATCGGGTTTTTTTCATAAACAAGGCATTTCCAAGAGCAACAAGAGAGGGTAAAACTTAATGGTTCTGTTAATGTTTCAAAAGATATTTAAAGGAAACACACACACACACACACAAATCTAGTGTACTTCTGACACAGGATGTGATGTCACCGGCCATGGCTCCGCCCTTCACCTGGTTAGGGAGGGCAGGGCCAGACAGCACCCAGGCAAAGTGAAAGAGGGGAGGGTGGAAGGGGAAAAAAGAACAACAAGCCTGAGCTCACAGTGGCCCAGGTGAGTCAGTGGCTGTAGCTCTTGTGAGGGGGATCAGGAGTCTTCTCAGCTCGGCTGGAGCCGCCAAAGTCAGGAAGATGGATGTTCTGGAGAGCTCCCCAGGGAACATGGGGCTGCTGAAGACGTTTGACTCCTCCGAGTTTGGGAACTGGGAGAAGATAGGCTCCGGCGGATTTGGGCAAGTGTACAAAGTGCGGCACGTTCAGTGGAAAACATGGCTGGCAATCAAATGTCCTCCTAGTCTTCATGTGGACGAAAAGTGAGTGTTATATGTATTCTTTTATTTTGTCAGTTTTTGTCAGTCGGAGGCTGTGTAGGGATGAAATTTCAAACATACACCATACCCAAAATGTAAAGTTGTTTTAAGTGTGTGTTATTCAACTTGCCTGAAGTGTTTTCCTCCCACCTTTTTATAATCGAGAAGTTCAGCATGTCTGAAGCTCTGCTTTCATTTGGAGGCTTGATACATACCATGTTCATGGATGATTCCAGTAATTGAAGCCCCCAAGTGTCACTTGTTTCAAGACATTGCCTGGGGTCACAATGACGTACCGTTTTGACTCAGCCGCTGTGGCTCTCCCACAAAAAGTACCTTAAATTGCATCATCTCAGCATGCCAACATAAACCTGATCTGGCAAGGGCACACTTCAACTGCTATTTGCTTTATTTTTTTTTAGCAAAATATTTCAGTATTGTAGCTCTATACTATTTTTAATTATAGACAAATATATCTTACTGTCTACCACACCACACAGCACTCAGTATGTCATGCTGTGCACTTATGTTCCATATACCGTGTGTGAAAGTGGGTGTATTTCATATGCATGCTGTGGTATGGTGTGGCCCAGTAGTCATGTGTTCTTTCTGCTGCTCGTGTACCTTGTCTGGGTAAATCACAGCAAGGACGGCTCTGCTATCAGTCCGTTGAGTCGACGGTTTTTCATTTTACCAGCAGTATGAGCAACTGCGGGATGCCAGACTTCTGCCGGGCACAAACTTGCCACCCAGCATTTTCTGGAACTGCGTAAAATGAAAGGCAACTGTAAAGTAAATTTAGCATTAATTACTTCCCCTTGAATGCATAATTATGTGCCACATATGCTTGTTCCGTTAAAAAAAACAAGCCTTAAATTAGAACCGTAATGTAATATGCCCGTACAGATCAGGACCTCTTGATGGATTAGTATAAAGTTCTTCTCATAGCAATATGAACAGAAAAGGTGTTGATTTTTTTTCATGCTTTTACAGACCAGAAAGTTGCGAACTGAGCCTATTTTTAGTCATCTTATTCCTTTTCCGATTTGAATGCTGTCTGTCTGTTTACTAGAATCATGCAGTTTTGAATGTGGAACTGGAATATGAGGAGCTGTTCCTAAACACAATTTCCCTCTAAATATAGTCTAGACTTCCTTATGCATGACCCTTTTGTGATGTTTGTACACTTTGCTAATGATTAATGGAGTGTACATGCACATAATCATAAAAAAAGAGCCCTTGCTTCTGGCTATTTCTGGACACTCAGTTAACCCCGTGGTGGATTATGGTTTGTTTGGTGGTGTCATGGGTTTATTGCGCATTCCTCTTGCAACATCACATGCCCAGTCGAACCAGTAGGCCTCTGCGGAAGTTGTTGCTGGCTGCTAAATGTCTACCTCGGCACGTTGCAGTTGTCAGTGAACCTAAATCCCTGACTATCAGCCCCAACCATCGGCAGGACGCACAAACTCTGCTCTCTCCACCACACAGTTCAGGCTTTGTGCCTGCCGGCGTCTTTCCAGCGCCTGTTTATGGAGACAATGTGCATATCGGTGGAACCGGTCCAGCAGGTCTGGTTGAAAAAGAAGCAGCATTGTCTGGTTCGGAGGGCAAGAAGAAGCGTAGATTGAGATATGGTGTGAGGGCAGGATTAGCCAAAAAGGGTGTGCGCCTCATTTTCTCTCTTTTCATTCCTTGTGTTATTCCTTTATTTCTTACATGCTGCTATCAGCTTTTTTTTTTTTTTTTCTGGAGCTCAGTGCTTGCACAGACTCTTATTATTTGGCTTGCCTCATTCACTCACAGCTCCAGGAAAAAAAAGATTGCTGCATGCCTTTGCTGCATGCTCTGTATTTTAGATTTGGTAAAGAGCCGAGTTGGCTTAAACTACATTTTTGTTATTCATCTATCATGCAACTACACACGTTATTTTACTTTTAATTTACGCATGTCAGGTACTTCCTGTGTGCCTTTTGGAACGGGTACCAGCCACAGTTAAAATGCGCTCATTAAAACTTGAAAGCATCTTCAATGCTCTGTCTCCTTGACATTTTTGTATGTAAGGTTGGTGATACGTGGCTCCTTGTGTGCCTTGCTATGAGGGCACTGAACACTGATAAGGTTAATAAAAGGGTGTGAGGTTGTGCAAGCGCGCCGGTAACAAGGGGTCTGTTCTTTGGTCTTGTTGGACCGGCCTGAGAGGCCTTCCCTGGAATAACAAACGAGGGGAACCTGGAGAGAAATATTCCGGCCCATAAACTCACTTTAAAGCAGGGGCAGCTTTAATAGGTGACGGGGGACATGAGTGCTTTGAAGAATGAACTTTTGCCTTTTTAACAAATTAAACATAAACAGATATACAAATTCAGAAAGGGACATTTCAGAACCCCCTACGCAATGAAGTGTTCTTTAATTGTATAGCTTTGTATTGTATTTATGGTTGATATTGTGCCCATGCGTTTTTAAATTAATTGTTGGTGGTTTCCTATCTGTTCATCAACCATTCTTCTTTTTCTTTCGCACCCTGCTCCTCTCCGTCATTCTAGGGAAGCACATGCATCTTCTGCTGTATAATGTATAGCATTATGCTGTATATGAACATCACAGATCATATGGGAATTTGCTTTCACAATAATAATGATCTAACATCAGTCAGCGTGGCTCTCATACATGCAGCACATTCCATTCCAGCAGTAGTTCCTTTGAATTCTGGAAATGTGCTCCGTTGTTCACTCAGTGGTTTAAAAAGGCCCCATTGTTGTCCTGTGTGTCTTTGTTTAAGTCTAATGCAATGTTTAAATATTCTGTCTGAAATTTGCTTAGTGTGTTGGGTCTAATTCTACTGAGTTAGTTGCACTCACTACATTTTTGCCTCAATTTTAGTGGAGTAAGATTGGGAAGGAATGACTGTTGTCCAGTGCTGATCTACAGTTGTGACCACTCACCTAGATTTGAGAAGTTATGCCTGTTTTCTCTCTTTTTCAGGGAGCGGGCTGAGCTTCTCGAAGAGGCTCAGAAGATGGAGGCGGCGAAATTCCGCTACATCCTGCCAGTTTATGGTATCTGCAATGACCCCCAGGGCCTCGTAATGGAGTACATGGAGACAGGCTCCCTGGAGACACTCCTGGCTTCTGAGCCGCTGCCTTGGGAGCTGCGCTTCCGCATTATCCACGAGACAGCGGTTGGCATGAACTTCCTGCACTGCATGAACCCACCTCTGCTCCATCTGGATCTGAAGCCAGCCAACATTCTGCTGGACGCCCACTACCATGTCAAGGTAAATCCCTTAAAGTAGTTCCTAACAATATGTCTTCAAAGTGAGAAGATTTCCATAAACATTCTCACTTTTTTGAGTGTGTCCATGCCATTAATTCCCAGGATTTCAGCCAAAGGGGGAAAAGGGGAGGGCAGCAGCTGTCATTACTTTTAAACGTCTTTTACATAAATCCCTCCCAACTCCTTCAGGGATGAAATAGTTTCCCAGGAATCATCCTGGTTACTATCACACACGTCCTAATGGATGAGTAATGAAACGGTGGGAGGATAGGCAGGAACGCCCTCTATGCGTTGGGAAAAGGGGATGTAAACACATCGTCCAGGCCAGTCTTGACAGGCCGCCGCTAGGTTGTGCTAACAAAGAGCGGGCACACACCCACCCGGTCAGACACGCACGCAGGCACACACACACACACACACACACACACGCCAGGCCTATCCTCTTTCCTGAGTACCCACAGGGCAGGTTCTATTACCTTCCTTGCTCTATGCACAAGTATGGGTGGGGCAAAATAAAAAAAACACCCATGTTTTTTTCCCCCCATGCTTTCCCTTCTACAGATCTCAGACTTTGGCTTGGCCAGGTGGAATGGCTTTTCCAGGGACAACGACATCAGCCGCGATGGGTTCTGTGGCACCATCGCCTACCTACCCCCAGAGAGGATCATCGAAAAGGACCGTGTTTCTGACACCAAGCACGATGTGTACAGGTGTGACCATATTAGGCACAAATGGCACTCTGCTGACACCAAACTAATTTTGAACAATTACGTTTCATTCAACCATTCAGTTTTATTCAGCTCTGTTAAAACATTTTTTTATAGCTTTTCCATTGTAATCTGGGGAATCCTGAGCCAGAAAAAGCCTTACCAAGGTAAGGATGAATGTCATGTTTCATAACATGTTATGAGGAGCACTTTATATATGGTGCTCTGTGTTTGTGGCCTTCACCCATGGATACGTACAGGTCATCCGCCCTTCTGTTTTATTCTCTGGCTTGTTTTAATGGAACATTTTTGGAGGCGTTCACTTGCAGTGATTCATCTCAATAAGTACCTCGCCAATGAACTGAAATGAAAGTTTGTTTTGTGCATTATCAAAAGGCGCCGTAGGCGTTTTGTTCCCAGGGACACCACATGTTTACTCTGGATTCCAGGGACAGTTTTCTTTCCTTTTTTTTCCCAGGCATATCAGGTACCCCGTGGCAGTTGATTGGGTACTGTAGAGTGAAAAGTGCACCTTTTGGGCACAAGCTAGAACGTCTTCTCTTTTTCTTGGCATGGGTTCCTAGAGTCAGTGAAACAGAACTAGTCTACCTTTCATGGTTTTTGCAGACTCTCAAATGTAGTACTGCAATTACAGAAGTACACAATTGAGACATGTCACTGTTTGCTTTCTGTCAATGAATAATTCAGAACATTACACAACTTCAATAGGCACTCTGCAAAAAACATATTTTTACATGAGCTGATATGAAGTTAGGATTTGGCAAATGACATGTAATAAATGTAATGCAGCTGACAGCAGAGTCACAATTAATTAATAACATGCTTACATCAAAGCTAAGCTGAGATTTGTGTGGCTGGGTCAGGTCATGGCCAGAGTTGCCATATACCAGCCCCGAACTGAGCACAGCTAGGCTAAGGTCTCTGGGTGACAGTCACAGAGATCAGACATTTTACATTTACAGCATTTATCAGACGCCCTTATCCAGAGCGACTTACAATCAGTAGTTACAGGGACAGTCCCCCCTTGGAGCAACTTAGGGTTAAGTGTCTTGCTCAGGGACACAATGGTAGTAAGTGGGGTTTGAACCCGGGTCTTCTGGTTCATAGGCGAGTGTGTTACCCACTAGGCTACTACCACCCGAACTGTTCCAAGAAAACCACAATGTACACCCAGAGTCAATATTTATTTCAGCATTTAGCCTGCCATGATTGCTGTTCCATACATAATAGTAGGGGTGGGCTGTCCAATACCTGGTCTTGACACGCACTGACAGCAGCATCAAGAACAGCAGCATCAAAATCAAAACAGCACAATGTGGCACTGGTGGTCCTGGAAAGGACATTAGCTTTCTTATAAGCGAGATTTAAAAGGGCATTTGCCAAATTGGTTATTTATTCTAAATCCTTAACATTCATGCCATAGTCTTCATTTTACTTACTAATTTGTATTGTATTACAATATATTTGGTTGTATTGTGTTTTCCAGGAGAGAATAACATCCTGCATATCATGGTGAAGGTGGTGAAGGGGACACGTCCTGAGCTCAGCGCTATCCCCCGCAGTAGGCCTCAGGCCTGCTCTGGCTTTATGGCGCTCATGCAGAGGTGTTGGGCTGATGCACCTAGTGCCAGGCCCAGTTTCCAGGGTGAGTTGTGCCTCAGTATGTAGCACTGGCAAATTTCCTGTTTAGCGATGCAAATTGCAATGTTGTTTTTCTACGTTAAAAAAAAAAAAAAAAAAAAAAAACGTGTGGGTGGCAATTTTTTTTATTGATTAGTGAATCAAAAAAGCAATCTTGTAGTCTTAAAAGAAAAGTGAAGTGATTGTCACTTGTGATACACCGCAGCACAGCACACGGTGCACACAGTGAAATCTGTACTCTTCATTTAACCCATCACCCTGAGTGAGCAGTGGGCAGCCATGACCGGCGACCGGGGAGCAGTGTGTGGGGACAGTGCTTTGCTCAGTGGGATTCAAACCGCCAACCTTCTGATTACGGGGCCGCTTACTTAACCACTAGACCTAACCCCAACCACTGCCCCAAAAAAGGATCATTTAGAGTTATGCACTGGGCTTGAAATGCAAGGTTTTATCTGACAGTGTGGTCCATTGTTTCATCCAGAAATCACATCAGAGGCTGAGGATTTGTGCTCCAAACCCAATGAAGAGAGCAGAGCATCTGTGTCTGAATCCCTACCCATCCCTTGTTCACCACTGGCACCTTCTGACCAGGTAGCATCTTCATTTTTTTTTTTTTTTTTTTTTTTTTTTAAAAACCATATCGTCGTCTGTTTGCCATATGGGCCAGCTGCTGTGGTTTGGGGATTTAGCAATCTTATGGTATTCCTACTTTAGCTGAAGAATCACAAACAACTATGTTTCATCAGGACTGGAGAATGCAGCCCTGTGGCATTGTTTCACCACCTCTCCATAGCTCAGCTATTTCTGATGTTTTTGTAACACACATAGTTTCCATAGCGGATGTTAACCTCTTCATAAAGTACATGTTGTTACTGTGGCATCTATTTAGCAATTGTGTTAAGGATTTCTTGTGGTCATTGTTGCCATCACCATGGGATATACAGGGCAACAAAATAATAGTCCAATATTATCCAAAACATGTATTTAAAAATATGATTGATTTATCATTCATTAACTTGGCATTTGGAATGTGGCAGAGTAGCTAAGAACTAAAGTCTGTTTTAATTTTCTATCATTGTCATAATAGTACAGGATGCAATTTATTTCTACATTTTTTAAGCTATGTTGTTCTCCGCCCAGGGCCCAGAACAGAAGCCAGTAAGGCCCAAGTCAGCCATGTTGCCTGAGAAGGACTGCGGACTGACGGAGCTACTGAGCCAGATCGACTCTGGGATCTCCCGCAGTTTTGACCGAGGGAAAGAGGACTGCTTGCAAAGCAAAGACAACACCAGCAAAAGGCTCTCGGGTATCTCCTCTGTTGACTCGGCCTTCTCCTCTCAGGGCTCCATCACCCTTTCATTTGAGAGGGAGAACAGCGCCAATGGTAAGAATTCTAACTGTACTGACTGTGTTGTATTCTTGGTGACGTGTGAATCCTTGGTTAGTGACAGACTGTAACCCTGCCCTCCGTCATGTTTAGACTCTGCAGAGGTGCAGAAGCGGAAGTTGTGTGAGGCCATTCGGACAGAGGACATTGCCAAGCTGATGAAGATCCTGCAGCCCCAGGATGTTGACTTACAATTGGAGGGGGGCGGCAGCCTGCTCCACTATGCCGTAAGCCTGGCTAATGAGGAGGCTGTCAAGTTCCTGTTGCTCAACAACTGTAACCCCAACCTTGCAGATACCCGGGGCGCCACGCCTCTCCATTTGGCCACTGAGAAGCGTCTGAAGGGTGTTGCAGAGGTGCTTCTTAGCCGCAAAAGCACCAGTGTCAATGCGAAGGATGAGGATCAGTACACTCCACTCCACTTTGCAGCGCAGAATGGTGACGAGTTTCTGTCCCGTCTCCTCCTGGACCGTGGCGCTTCCATCAATGAGGTCGACGCCCAAGGCCGCACACCCACACACATCGCCTGCCAGCACAGCCAGGAGCATGTGCTCAGGGTCCTACTCAGCCGAGGAGCTGATGTACACGTGCGGGGCAAGGACGACTGGACTGCCCTCCACCTGGCTGCCTGGCAGGGCCACCTGGGCATCGTGAAGCTATTGGTGAAACAGGCAGGCGCCAACCCTGATGGGCAGACATCAGATGGGCAGACACCGCTCCATCTGGCTTCCAGGAGGGGACAGTATCGGGTGGCACGCATCCTAGTGGAGCTGGGGGCTGACGTGCACCTTAACGCTGATGGGTTGCAAGCCCCCCTACATGCTGCTGCAGAAACAGGCCACACCAGTACATCAAGGCTGCTGGTGAGACATGGGGCTGACATCCACTCAAGAAACGCCCAGGGCCTCACTGCCATTCACTTGGCGGCAAAAAAGGGCCATGTTCCCACGGTCCGGATGCTCCTGGAGGAAGGGGCAGACCCCCGGAGCACCAGCCAGGCCCTGCATACCCCTTGCCACCTGGCTGCAGAAGGTGGCCACATCGATGTCCTGAAGGAGCTGCTGGCACGGTGGCCGGAGGCAGTCCATGCACAAGATGAGCACGGCCTCACCCCCCTCCACCTTGCCGTCAAGGGAGGCTACACCGACGTAATTTGCCTCCTGCTGAGCCACGGGGTGGAGATGCCGCCCCTCTCCCCATCTGCCGCACAACTGCTAACCCCAACCCAGAATGCACCACTCCTGGAGCACCAGTCGGAGGACAAAACCCCGGGGCCACTCCAAATGTCCAGTCAGCTCCAGAGGAAGGTGGTAATTCTGAAACTCACAGAGCAGGAGCCAGATGACTGTTCACAGAACAGTGAGGGGTCTTTCTGCTCATCGGCTCCATGTTGACCCTCTCACACATCCCTTCACCAAGTAGATGTATATAGTATAAATATTACTACATTACAGCAGATTTTTTTTCAGCTTTCATACACCCATGCACTGTAGTGAACATTTTTTGTGCTTTGTGCATTTAAGCACAATGCATGTGTACATTGTGTAAATATCACCAGGAATAAACTTTATTTTAACATATATGTTCCCTTTTTTTGCAAGACCATCCAATGTCATCCATCCTACTTTTGGATTTTCTGCATAGTCATATGTTGCATTTAGTCATTATGCTGCCGAAATTAATTTGTTCCTACAGACCCACACCCGCCATTACATGAACAATGTGTACAGACATGTCCCAGATTAAAGTTAAACCAAAAAGCTCTTTCAATTTATCAGGCATAGTTGAAGCTGTGTGTTTGTAGGTCACTTTTCAGTATATGTATGTGTGTACATAAGTGATATATGTGTGTGTGTGTGTTAAAGGAAGGCAACTGGCAGTCTGCTTGCCTTCTGTCAGCAGTTCCCTTGTCTAGTGTTTGACTGGACTGAGCATGTTTGAACCTCTCGACTCCCGCCATGGGAACTTCCCCCAGGGGGGATCACAGGGGGTGGGGAAAGGAGGAGGTGGGGGGTCCGCTTCACACCTACCTGCATGTGCAGGTTGGCCAATTCCCCAGACCACATAATCTTTTCAACACTGCGAAACACCACACTGTCGTACCTGGCTGACGCCGACTTTCACAACTCCCCGCCCCTCTTTGGATGAGCCAGGAGTTCATAATTGGCATTTTACATGCTATTGTTTGTCGAGAGCCTCAAGAATGTGTCCTCAAGTTGTTGCCAAATAATCCTTTAAGTCCTCAGCAGCGTTACCTTGAACAAAAAAAAAAAGCCTTTACAGCTCATGGTAGTGTTTGGTCAATAAACTGTCCTTGACTTCATTTTTTGTATCTCGCTCATGTACTCCAAATATTTGCACAAGTTTATCTTTTGTATATGACAGACAAATGAGATCATGTGTATTAAAATTTAACATGTGGTCTGCTGTATAATTAAACATGTAGCAATGAAATGAGTGTGAATCTGACTTTCTTTTGGGCCTGAAGACATTTGCTAATTTCACTACATTTCTCAATATAGGTTTTACTTAATTCAAGTCATTTATTTAAAACGTTTAAGGACCAATAAACAAAACACATTTAAAGATTCAGAAAACTACTAATGGCTCCAGTCTTCCCCCACCACCGGATATCTATCCAATAAATGCTGTCTCCAAGGCAAAGGCCATGTCATCATTTATTCACAGAATCCTTAACCTGCATGAAATATGGTCAGATTACAAAGTAGAATGATGTTGCTGATAATCTTCATCTTCATCACATGCCACAAGATCTATCATCAGCCCTCTGAGCTCCTCATCTTTATAAGGCTCACCACGGAATACCACATTAGGAGCAGAGCCTAGCAACAAATAGCTAGATTTTCTTGCTTAGATCTAGACTGTGGATTCAGAGCCAGAAATGGGTACATGAGTACAGAATAGAGTGGTGAGACCTACAGACCGGTTAAAAAAAACAATAATAAAATATAATAAAATAAAAGTGTCAGCATGGCAAATTGAACCATAAAGAGCATTCTCAGATCAGAAAACCCAGAATTAACTATAGATACCCCAGAAATTAGACTGGAAATTATCTAATACAGCTGGAAATACATTAAAACTGAGACAATGTAACTCTGTTAACTAGTCTTGGCAATGTTACTGATTATTTTTTCCTGTCTGTACAAGAGCCCGGATAGCTCAGTCGGTAGAGCATCAGACTTTTAATCTGAGGGTCCAGGGTTCAAGTCCCTGTTCGGGCGGCAAGTCTATTTATGGTGGATTTTAAAACTGAAGGCGAGTAAAATCTACACAGGCTGGCAAAATGAATGACGTTGCTGGGTACTATGAAAAATGTGTTTTTTATCTTTTTCATACACATCTCACAGGAAGGGTATTTTGCCATTAATAGGATCATTAGAATTTTATTCTGCAAACAACTACACAAGGAAAGTTTTTGGTGCTCAAGGAAAGTTCAAAGTTATATATATATAAAAAGTGAGCATATGAGACGTAATATCAAGTAACATTAAATGTGAGACTTTTCACAACAAGATCTGAAATATTTTTAAAAATTAGTAATCGCATTGTTTTTAAAGGCATCTGTCTTTGGAAAAGGTATCTGATTTCCAGAAATCTGGAGTATATATGTATAAAGATGTATCATTTTCTCAGGTAAACTGATGAACACACACATACTAACCTGTTCTTTGTAAGATCTACTTCAAAAGAATGACTCATCCTGATTCATCTACATCTGGTGACACATATCCTGATGTATCAGCTATACAGCCCCAAACCCCAGTGGATTTCACCAACTTTAAAAGTGGTCTTCTTGTTATGATTTACAGATAAATTAGGCCGTTCTCGTAGTCAAATTCTTTCCTCGCTTAAATTAGACTTTTAATCTGAGGGTCCAGGGTTCAAGTCCCTGTTTGGGTGGGAAGTTTACCGTTTGCTAATTTTCTCAGCAATCAGCAATGTTAAGAACCATGTAAGAACACAAATAAATGTAATTATCTAGCAACATGTCAAAGGTAAAAAGTATGCAGAAGTGTAAATCTATAAACAATTATGTATAAGTTTGTATAAAGCATGCTTTCTCAGATTCTCTTCTGATACATACACTTATTCTTTGTGAACCGACTGACTACTTCCTTTAATCTGGTGACATGTGTCCTGATGCCTCAATGATAATTATTTTACCTATGCTTAAATATTTCCACTTAAGAACTATGTAGCATGTATTACCAACACGTGACAAACAGAGGAGAGTCGGTGACATTTCATCAACTAAAGGAGTCCTCCTGATTGTGCTGAACTTCTCACACCTTCATAATTATTTACATGTGAATTAAACCAGTCTCATAATTATTTTCATCAAAAAACGCCTGCAATTTATGGCAAGTCAACTTTGCGACCTCTTTCAGGCAAAAGCAGCCCTAATCTAAACCTGGAATCTGTACGGCGGCCTGGAGTGAGTAGATGCCTTTATTCTGGAGAATTGACTAAACTTGCCCGTCCAGCCCGGAGACGACTGTGCCGTGCGAGGCAAGCCGGGGCCTGTAAAAATCCTGTCTCAGCTAGCATGAGCGACGTACCGCCGGGGAGTATGCATGGTTCATGGCACAGCAGGTACGGCCGCCTGCAGAAGGCTCATCGCAAGAATACACACACACACACACATATATATATATATATTTATTATTATTTTTTTTTTATTATATTTTTATATTATTATTTCATTTTATTTGAATGTGTTCAGGGGGGCTGTATATGGAGTTATATATAAAAATTATATATACACACACACACACACACACACATATATCATTTTTATTTTAATTTTATAACTATTATTGTGTGCTTTCCACTTCCAGTACAACTGTGAACATTTCATTTATTTTATTGCTGCCATAAATGTGACATTTTCTAAAAACTTTACAATATGAGATAATCCATTTACCAGTCAAACTGGCACCATCTTCAGGAACTCTGTAGTACTCTGGTACAGTCAGCTGTGTTGTTGTGTTCAACCTTCAGTGATGTTTGCTTGATTGTTTCTGGACGCCCATACGTGCAGTTCCACAATCAGGTTATAGGTTTAGTTTCGGGGAAAAAAAGCAAAGTGTTTAGCAGTTAACTCGTAGGAGGAACCCAAAATACGCATTTGGATTTGGACTTGATGGATGGACTTGGTATTGGTTGTTGTTATGTGGAGTCTCAGTTTAAATAGCATAATATTTTGGTGCCATTCAAAAGAATGCATGCGAGGATACTACAAAAAACGTCCAAAACGTCCAAAATGTCCAAAAAGGTTGACTCAAAATATCTTCTGACCAGAAGGAGGCACTATAGGATCTGAGTAAAATAATAATATAACAATGTAGGCATTCCTTCAGGCATTACTGCATTTTTGGTCGTTGCATTTTAAACATATTCACACTTTTTATTCACTGTGCTGTGTGGGGTTTTTTTGTAGTTGTTCAGTTAACAAGCGACAGCGAGGAAGCTGCTTATTATCCCACAACCAGATGAAAGGGTCTCTGGCAGAGTGAATTTGGCACAGGATGAAAGAAGCAGCACCGATCAGCTCTTGCACTGTTATCGCCGGCATTCCTTGGTTAGTCTTAAACAACAGTCCATGCCATATGCGTCCCATATAGCTCATATAATACTATATACAGTACAGGCCAAAAAAGTTTGGACACACCTTCTCATTCAACGTGTTTTCTTTATTTTCATGACCGTTTATGCACTTTTTGTTAAGTACATAAACCCACGTGTGTTCATTCATAGTTTTGATGCCTTCAGTGAAAAATCTATCTGTACTGTATTCTATGTGTTGCTCCCTGATGTTTATCATATTGTATTATACAGACACATAATGAAATTGGTTCAATATAATATAATATGCGGACAATAATTTACATTTATTTATGTCTCTTGTTGTAATGTGTTTGTGGCCAGAGGTAAATTATTATTATTATTATTATTATTTGTAAGCGTTTTCCAGCCTTTTACGTTAAAAAAAAAATCTCGCAGTGAGGCGCAATAGTCTGAAACAGGTCGTTTTTTTCATTAGCGCCCCCTGGGCTCGTTCTGTCCAGAGCCCGGATAGCTCAGTCGGTAGAGCATCAGACTTTTAATCTGAGGGTCCAGGGTTCAAGTCCCTGTTCGGGCGAAACTTTAATTTAGCTTCCGTGTATCCCGAGAATACCAGGTTAGACTGATGTGGCCTAATTTACTCCAAATGTTCTGCTTTATTTGCCGAATTCAATACATCATGTTGTAAACCAAAACTAGGAAGTGAATACTTTTATTTGAGTATGTAAACAGCGTCGTTCACATCATTCACTGTTTACAGTGGCTTTGTATGGACGGAAAAGTTAAGAAAAAAAACTCTCCTTTATTTCTGACCCCCCCCATCTATCTAATAGAAATAAACCGTAAACCTGTATACCCAACGCAGGTGTTCTATAAAATAGTCGATTACGTGCAATATGATGGAATTAGATGAGTTTTCAGATATTGTGTAGAATATTGCCTGACCCGATCCTTTTTCCACTGTAAAACCATATATTCGTGTGAATGTTCATCTGACGTAAGTTAAGGGGAAAGTTTAAAACAGGACCTCCACAGCCTTTCACGTCGTTCTACAATCGCTGCTGTTTACCCTCAGCGTGCGCCAACAGCTACGTTTCGAGACGCTCCGCGGTGAGGACGACGAGGGGTCCTCCCAGATCACGCGTGACGTAATTTGGCACGCCCACGTACTATCAATGGATAAATATGTCACATCTAACATTTCAATATTTAAAACATATTCATAGGACGCAACTGTAGCTCCCGCGACGCACGCAAATGGCAATCGTGCACGGTGTGTTGAACGAGCGCCCCCTCCGTTCTCACTTGGTTCGGTCCGGACGCGGGGGACTTCCCCCCCCGCCTCCCGCGGGCCGTGCTCCGCGACCGCGCCGCTGCTCTCCGAGTCGGACGGAGGCTTGCGCCGAGAACCGCGTCCCGCCGTCCAGCTGAATGTCTGAGGTAGCGCCGCGCCGCGCCGCGCCGCCGGCGACGTGGCTCTCCGCGTGATTTGTCCCCCTTTCCCCCGCGTCGCCCGTCCCTTCAGCCGTCACGCCAGCGACGCTGACCGCGGGGTTTTGGCCAGTGTCAACTTGTGAGGGTATAACGGTCACGACTCGTCGCGCTAGCGCACAGTTAGCCGGGATGCTAGGCTAGCCAGAGAGTTTGTACGAACTCTTTACTTCCGACCAGAGCTGCTCGGCTTGTTAAGTAACGCGACGTCTTGTTCAGGTAAATGGTTCACGTCGTAGTTTTATTTCCTGCGTGGTCGTGGTCTGGTATTATACCGAGCAGGGCTGATTACACCTTCCCACGTTGGTCGATGAGCTCCATTGGATCTGGAAATGGACAAGTAGTAAGAATTTTTGTTTGTGGTAAATATTGGTTTCGTTTTTGACTTTAATAATGTTGTAGTAAGCATGCGTATGTCTGGAAGAAAATGGAATAGTCTGTACGTGGAGGGTAAGGATGCTTTATTGTGTTTTTTTTTTTTTCATACAATTTTATGTAGAAGAATTCTAGGTTTGAGACTGTAAGGTGAAGGTGAGAACCTGTTGCTCGGATCTCGTAATGCTGTACCAGGATAAGTTGTTGTAAATAGTCCAGACCCCAGTGAATGCCATAGACCCTGGACTCTAGTATTCATCCTCTTCTCTCCTGTAAATTTAGGTTCTTCTGAACCTCCATGGGCGCTGCCATTGGTTTTATCGCACTAGTTTGGACCCCTTTATGGTGAGTACTGGAAACATATTCCTTAGTTTTCTTCTGCTTTTCTTACTTGAAGTAAAACGATGAATATTTTTAGGGGGAAAGAAGAAATTGAATTTGTTATTTCTGAATGAAGAGCTTTTGTGACTCATTTTAAGCTCCTTGTTAGTGTGTAAATTAGCATTAGCCTGTTTATTAATTCCTCTTTTTTTCGCCTGCATGTTCAAGAGACAGATGTATGTTTAAGACCTGTGTGTGTGTGTGTGTGTGTGTGTGTGTGTGTGTGTGTGTGTGATGTGTAATGAGTCAAAATACATTTTGAACATCCTATCACACATGGCAAAAGTTTGGACACACCTTCTCATTCTATGTCTTTTCTTTATTTTCATGACCATTTACATTAGTAGATTCTCACTGAAGGCATCAACACTATGAACACATGTGGAGTTTTGTACTTGACAAAAAAAGGTGAAATAACTGAAAACATGTTTTATATTCTAGTTTCTTCAAAATAGCCACATTCTCTCAATGAGCTTCAAGAGGTGTTGGAAAACCTGAAATGTTTTTCCAACAGTCTTGAAGGAGTTCCCAGAGGTGTTTAGCACTTGTTGGCCCCTTTGCCTTCACTCTGTGGTCCAGCTCACCCCAAACCATCTCGATTGGGTTCAGGTCTGGTGACTGTGGAGGCCAGGTCTCCACTTTTTGTTAAGTACTTAACTCCACATGTGTTCATTCATAGTTTTGATGCCTTCAGTGAGAATCTAACAATGTAAATGGTCATGAAAATAAAGAAAACGCATTGAATGAGAAGGTTTGTCCAAACTCTTGGCCTGTACTGTATGTTGATGCTGTTTCTAAAATGTACAACATTGTCTCGGACAAAGCCCCCCCGTTTGCCAAATAAGGCATTCTGAGTCTTCCTTTAGTCTTTTTTGCCCTCTATTGTGCAAAATTCAACACACCCTTGCTGTCTTTTCTTTGAAGAGGGAACCAGTTGGCACGTTGTGTAGAATGACTGACTGTGACCGGCCATAATATTAAGACCACAAAACATGCAGCCATTCAGTTGAGCAGGTTGTTCATGTCACTGCTATATTTATGGTATATAATGCCTCTTTGACTTCATTGCTCAGTCCTAACAATGAGCAACACATGGGGAAAAACCACTGACTATAGTATGAACTACATTTACCCTTTAACACTAAAATGTAATGGTGACATATTCTCTGTATTGCTCGGTTAGTACTGCATTGTCAACATTTATAATGTTAAATTAGTCAATTTGAAATACATTATCATCCAGCACTTGGGTCCATGTGGATTTTGTTCTCAACGCAGCTTTGTCAGCATCCGTCCATTTACATTTTAAGTGTGTTAACCTGCTCCATTTGTGGCAGTGTGGAGGTGTTTGACACTCACTGCAGCCCACTGGTTTCGCTTCCTTTTTAGAAACACCATGGATGAAGAGGAGCAGTTTGTGAACATAGACCTGAATGATGACAACATCTGCAGTGTGTGCAAACTGGAGACAGACACGGGAACATTGTCATTCTGCCATATTTGTTTTGAGCTCAGCATCGAAGGTGAGAAGGCGAAAGATTGATCTCAGGAACTAGACATTTAAAAGTGTTGGACTGAGTTACCGAGAGTTACATTTTCTTTTCTTTTTTCACTCATACGTAATTACATTATATATATGTAAAGCCACACCAACATACATTTCTTTTATGGATGATGGTAAAATGAACAGAAGTCCATTAAAGTGAGCGAGGAGCCTTTGGCTCCATCAAAGAGAAGATTATCTTGAACATCACTAACAGTGCTCTTGTGGCCCTCTGCTTGTTGCACCACTTCAGAATTCCAGTGTTCGTCTGAAGTGCACGTTTTTAATGGGATTGCAGCTTTTCAGATTGGCAGCTACTTTTAAGAGAATTCTTCATGTTACTTGCAGGGAGAAGAAGACTAGGGCCATTTCTTGCCCTATAAAACACATATATTTTATAACACTGTATATAACACTGTATATATTTTGTTCTCTATATTTTATTCAGTATTTCTGCTTGTCTTTCTTTTCAACTCTGTTTATTGCACTACTGTACTGTTATATTATAAAAATTTTACTGTGTATCAGCTGGCTTCTGCATTGTACAACACATGTTGTATCTTTTGGACCTGTTTGGTCAACTCATTAATAATCTGTGCAAAAGTTCACATGAGATGTCATCAGTGCATGGAAGCTGATATACGTCATCAGCACAGTTTGTCCTTTGTCACGGATTTCTTCTTTGCCATCTTTGAATAGGAGCTATCTGTTTTTTAACTCCATGTTTTTCTTTAGCTAACGCTGAAAGTCTGTCTGACTGCACTGTCTGCATTTCCCCACATCGACTGCAGAACAAAGGGAGTCATGCAGCTTGTCTGCTTTGGTCCTTTCCAAGTGAGCAGCTCATGCAGAAAAGCAGGGGCATGAGAGAACATACTGGTAGCGTCAGGCAATTGCTGCCTCGTTATCCGAGATGAATATTCATGAGCACGGTGCTCTGCATGCTTATGAATGTTTAAAGACGAAGAGATGAGAGGATCGCAGCTGACTTCTCTCCAGCATTTGCAGGCTGATAAAATGCACAGTCCTACGGCTGATTCACCTCCGCAGCCCACGTTTTTAAATTTTTTTTTTTTTCTGCAGAGAAGGTCAGGCCTCTTAAAGCATCGCTGCCTTGACTTGGACATGTCATTACATTCCACGTACTCACACTCACGCTTCTTTTCAGCCATTCATCACTCTTCCTACATTTACCACCAGTTTGCTATTCATATACGTTGCTGAATTTTATAGCAAGCTTGATAATAACATTCATTTTTATATGTAAATACAATGCCAAAAAAAAAACACATTTATAAGAATCACTGGATTCATGAATTGAATTGAACCAGCTGCCATTTTTATATAACTGACTTAAGCCTGGTTTGTAAAAGCTTGCTTGTGAAGAGGCATTTTCAAACTGCGTTTCTCTGACTTACACACACACCTGTTCAGCCCACCGCAGTTAGTTCTGCTTAGCAGATGGCAGATTTGGGACCACCCCTTACCCCCATGTTGACACTTTGGCAATGGGCTCGGCTAGCACCAAATATTGTCAACAAGTCTGGAAAATAATTCTCACCCGTTCCATATCTGTATTTGCTTAATCCGTATCCGAGTCGTCAGTGACAGCCCATTCAGTGCTTAAAAAAAGGACTTTGTGTGTTAAGTTGAGTTACGTTGGCACAGCAGACTTTATATTTATTACCACAGTCCTCACAACAATGCAAAAACAAACATGTATGTGTGCATGGGCAGACATATTTTTACTAGATGAGTTGCCGAGAGCGCAGAGGTTATTTTTATGTTGCCGTTATTCCCGGCCTTTACTCCCATCCTGTCGCTTTCTGCAGAACACCTGGGTGATAGTGCCTGCTTGTGCATGTTTGCCTCTCCCAGTGTCCTTAGTGCATGTTCTGCATAGGTGCCCGACCTGTCAGGTACCCTGGGCCAACCTGGAAGCCACGGTGTGCCAGACAATGGCGCTATTTGGACGTGCCTGGTTGTTTGATCCAGTCATCGGCCGTTAACTGTAGAGGCTTGAGTCTGTTCTTGAACGCGGCCGAGCGGGTTCTCTAGAACTGACAGCAACAGTTCCGCTCTATTGAAAAAGCATTGTCTCATCCCGTTACATAATAGCGGAGGAATTTTTGCCGGTGGACCAAGCCGATGCGACACAGGACGTCATTGTGGTGAGGGAATGCTCCGGAAGAAGCATGGCTGGTGGCTTCTGTTTACGTGCATACAGAAGCATCTGTGCATTTCATTTATTTGAGGGGAAGTGTTTTCTCCTGAAGTGGGAACAGCGCAGATTAAATGTGGCGACACGCTGTTGGGAGAAGCGGATCTGCAGAGTCGGCCGTTACATTATCAGACCCATAGGTAACACAGCGCGCCCCATCCTATCTGTTCTCGCATTCAGCTTTGTGTGGCATGTGAAATACGTGAGTTTGCCAGATTCCAGGGGCGCAGAGCAGGAAGGTGCTGCTGTATTTAGTGCTGATTGCTCAGCCCCTTTACTGTTTTCTGTCCTAGGTCTGTCAAGGATTTGCAGTCGGCCCTCTTCAAGTGTAATTTTGTTTATATCCACCAATTAGATTAATAAGTAATTGCAATATTCATATTAGTGTGTAATTAACTGTAAATTGCCATTTGTTATTTTACCTTTTGGAGATTTAAGCACTGTTGCAAGTTTTTTATTAATATGTAGATAACTGTGGGTATAAAGCTGACTAGTAATAAAGCTAATTTAGTTGTCCCAAGAGGCACCTTGTGAAGAGGCAGCAACCTTCTGATTACGGGGCCGATTCTTTCCACTGCCCCGATGATTCTTAGACACAGTACATACTGTAACTATAACTGCACTCTGTCTTTAACTTTCTTTAAGTGTTTTTTCGTTATTTGTATTTTTGTAGTAAAAATTAACACTACGTAAGATTTGGTGGTCCACTTAAAGTCAGTCACTGTACACGTACTTCCTTGGGGGATTTCTGTTCTCAGTATGACCTCTTCTTGTGTCTGTCATGTGTCTACATTTCCTTGGGGATGATGCAACATTGAAAATGTCACACATCTCTCAGTTGTAATACTTGTGGACAGTGCCTGACCTCTTAAGCCTGATTTAACCTACCTGTGTCTCTAAGAGGCTGATTCACAGCCGCACGTACGTGTGTGAAGGAGAGCAAGAGACTGAATCTGTATGAGTTCTGGTGACTAAGCTGCTTAGCCAGTGAGAGTGTAATCTGCAGACGTACTCTTTTTAAACTCATGTGCATGTGCCAGTGTTGTCTGTTGGATGTGGAGGTTTTAATGCATTTTATTACTAAAAGTTGTCACGCACTGATCGGTTTATTTTGCTTCAGGCCTGATGGTGATGTGTGGGTTAAGGGTATTTTAGAGGCTTAGAGGTCACTGAGCACTTAGGGTTAGGGCTTCTACACATGTAAACTTCAGACATTGTATATTGTTTCAAAATTAACTTTATACATAAAAATAATCTGGTAAATAAAAAGACAGAAAATACTTGAAGGTAGGGAATATGCATAATGTTTTAAGTACCTACATCTTGAGCACAACTGCAAAAAATGTTGCTTTAGAATGAGTCAGTAATCTGTATTATCTATTCATTTGGAAAAGGCCTCACAAGTTCTTTTATTTTTACTATGCAGTCTGGCATTGAGTTGTCACCGATTGCATGCAATGTTTCAAATGTTTTGCAAAAATTTTTAATGCCACTTACTTTGATAGTCACAATGTTAAAGCACTTCTTGCAAATTGACTTGTCCACATCTTTTGGTTTTCCTCGTTCATCTGATATCTGAAATACAGTGCTCTTGCTTTTTACATTTTCTAGGAAGCTTGGTGCTGCATAATTATGTTTATTATGTTGATTATGTGTCTCATGTAAACATTGGGTCCTCCAGGTAGACGGTGTGGGGTTGCCCGCTGCAATGCCTATTGAAAATTGTTCTGCCGGTGGTTTCCGTGAAACTAATTTAAGTATCAACACCAGTGCTAATAGATATCAAAACACAAAAATGATAAAACTGAACCTACCTATTTGCAAAATGAAGTCTTCGTTGACTTTCTGTGGCAGCCTTTTTCCACATAATGATACCTGTGGAAACATTATGAAATGACTTGTCTTTCACCCAGAATTGATAGAATGCAAGGTGGACACCCACATACACACATACTCTGAACTCCCAGCTAAAAATAGGTGTCTCTTTTGAGAGTATGGCCCAATTCCAGCCCAAGCGGAGAATCTCATTCAGAAGAATTATACCAAGGACGCGGTCCTTAACACCATACTTTACTTGGTTACAGTTACTTGGTGTTTGTTTTAATAAAACTCCACTGGTATGTAACCTAATGAGTAATAGTAAAGACTTGATGAAATTCTACAGAAAATTCTTTCCTGGTTTTGTCTTCTTAAGAACAGAATGTAACACTATGCTTCTGTGGTAGGTGAAATAGGATAACAGAAGTAGATGTTGTTTTTATTGTTTTAATAATAATAATAATAATTTCCAATTGCACCACTAATATTTTTCTTTGAGGCGATATTACGTCACGTTCTTGGGGTAATGGGGACGTTAACAAATAAACGTGGGGATTCAAAATGCAGTGAAATATGGCCAAGATTTTAAAGACACAAATAATACAAAAAGAAAGAATTCTAAAACAATAATGACATTGGATGAATGCAAGACAGACAAACGGATCGGACCAGCATAAACCACAACTTCTCCCGACGTTTGTGGGGGTTCACGCCCCAGAGGGGAGCGGTAACAGTGCGAACTGGGAGTGCCATGCTCGGGCCGACAACGTGTGTGTGGCAGGTGGCAGCGGTGCACTTCTGGTTTGCGATCCCTCATCGAACGAGGTGGAATAACTGCTAAAAGCACAGGCTTCAGTCCCAGCCAATAGGCAGATGCCACCAATCAGGTCCCCAAACTGCACCAAAAAGAAACACAAACAGCAACGAACCCACATACATATGCAACACAACCTTTCATTTGTCTGTTTTTCCCCCAGTGTTAAAGAATGCTGCTTGGCCCCTGTTGTGTGTGTGTGTGTGTGTGTGTGTGTGTGTGTGAGTTTACCGAAGGTCTTTTCGTCTGGAGTAGGAATCTGAAGTGTTCCTTCCGGCTCTCTGTTGCCAAGAACAAGCCTGGATGATTGCAGGGAACAGGATGCAGGTAGTGGTTCAGTAATTTGTGTTTTTGTGTTAGGAGGCATCTGACTGGCTTTTGAATATTAGTTCAGCTAAAAAAATGGAGAGACTCTTAGTTTGTGGCATAAAATGTTTTGTGTTCTTGTATCCTAAATGTTGTCACAAAAAAAGAACATAGCTTTCGGACACCATGCATTAGGCTTCCTGTAAGTGTGTTGGCTTTAGCTGATTATTGTAGTTGTGTGACTGATGAGGAAATTCTCTTGGCCAGCAGCCTCACGGTCTTCTTTGAAATGGTGCAGTTAATGAGAATTTTGCTCACATAGGAGGTATAGTGGCCACTTCCTCCAGTTTAGAAAAGGAGCCTTGAGGGTGTTGGGGGAAATTGTATGATGGTTGAGAAAGAGAGCTTTTCTCAGTCAATTACAAAAACTATTCTGCATTGCATAATCATTACATTTACAGCATATATCAGACGCCCTTATCCAGAGCGACTTACAATCAGTAGTTACAGGGACAGTCCCCCCCTGGAGCAATTTAGGGTTAAGTGTCTTGCTCAGGGACACAATGGTAGTAAGGAGACTAAAAATTCCTTCTTCAAGGGGTCTCCGATTCCAATCATGTCTGTTCTCCGTTGTTGTCCCTGGCTGGTGGAACAACCTGCCCTCCTCCACACGACTAGCCGAGACTATCACCACTTTTAAGAAGAAGGTGAAAACCCTCTTATTCCAAAAATATTACAGACAAATCTAACACTTACACAAGCACATGCGTACACATTGAATAAACAAATACAAAATGTATAAATACATTATAATTTTTCTTAGTCTAGCACCCAACAATCCCCGAGCATGCTCTTCAATGACAAGTCTAAGCCTTATCAGGGCTCTTAGTTTGTAAACTCGATATTCTATAGAAATCGAACGAGAATTGCTGGTGTCTTCCTATTGTAAGTCGCTTTGGATAAAAGCGTCTGCTAAATAAAGTAAAGTAAAGTAAAGTAAGTGGGATTCGAACCCGGGTCTTCTGGTTCATAGGCGAGTGTGTTACCCACTAGGCTACTACCACTACCATACCACTACTACCACTATCATTATGATCATAATGACATTGCTTGGTGATTTTCTGGCGGTGGCATAAAAAAATCTAGTTAAAAAGTAGTTCCAGTAGCATATGAGTCTGCATGAGTGAAAGTGAAGTGGTTGTCATTGTGAAACACTACAGCAAAGCACAGCACACGGTGACACAACGAAATGTGTCCTCTGCTTTTAACCATCACCCTTGGTGAGCAGTGTGCAGCCATGACAGGCGCCCGGGGAGCACCTTGACCTCCCGGTATTCGAACCCGCAAGACCTTCTGATTACGGGGCCGCCTCCTTGACCGCTAGGCCATCACTGCCCCCTGAGACAATGTTCTATGCATTTATCACTGTTCTTTCATCTGTACAGTGAGCCTAGATTTCCTCACCGACTTTGAATGTATGAAAATGCAAAACTAAAAACACTCTACATGCGTCCATGTCTCCTACACACGCACGCACAGCTCTCATTCTTCCCTGCCCTAATTTAGTGGAAGGTTGTTTAGACTGAGGTCGTCTCCTGAAGCAGTCCACGACCCTCGTGTATCTTCTGATATTTACAGTGCTGACCGACAACAGGATGTCATCTGCGGGCCTTAGGTTTTCAGAAGGTTTGGTGGTTCCTGTGACTATCACAGTTTCTGTTGCTCATACCCACGCTTTCATTATTCACACACTCAAGATCTTCCAAGTCTATACTGCTCTTCTGCTTTTGCTCTTCTCAACAGTTCTGATGCTGTTAGATAGGTTTGCTCATGTGTAGTTTTGGTGTGTAGGTGTTGAGTGCACAAGCACTCAACCAATAATGTGCTCCTTAGGACACAATGCATGATGTTAATTGATCAATTTAAATAATGTACTTGCCCCTTTATTATTATTATTATTATTATTTTAAACATTATCTGAAGCTGTCCCCCCCCAGTGCACATTGTTCAGTCAACTGTCCTGCTCTTTGATTGTATTAAGGTTCATTCGCTTAAAGGGATTGACTCATTGTCTGTAGTAGGCAGGTGTCTCTTCAGATGACTGAATCTGTAGACCAGTCTATTTCCTCTAATCCTCTGTGCGATAAGCAGCTTTTGGCTTTGGAATGCTTTTGTCAGCCACTGGCGCTCTGAATCGCTTTATACGACCGCACAGGTGATGCCCTGGAGATCGTGCTTTCAGAAACATGCTTCTTCAGCAGATATTCTTCTTTGGGATGGAGTCATATCCCTTTCTTTCCCCAAACTTGCCCATAGCCATTAACATCAGAAAACCTCAGTTCCATGGGATAAATGTATTTTTCGTGTTTTATTCCCCCTCTCTCTCTGGGTGCGCACTTGTGTACACAATGCAATCGCTGCCTCTGATTGGCTCATGCTGACATGCTTTCTTGACTTATTATTACAGTCACCTCATAAAAAGGGCGGTACGTTGATGCATAATTGGGTATTAGCACAGTAAGACAATAGACATGGCAGCCGAGGGAGTTGGTGACACATCACACATGTATGGGCATACTGTACTCCTGACACAGAAACAGCACGGTGACCTGTAAAATCTGCAAGTTGGTGTTGAACAGTACAAGATCAATACACGGCCATCTGAAATCACTTGCATGGATGATGTTAGCACTGCAGGGAACCATCTCATCTCCGAGGACTTTAGAGTTAAACCTCTGACTGATTAAACAGCAGATCCCTCCACTGCATCTGTGTGATTACGTCATCAAATGACTTGTCAATTAGACTTTGACTTTATTGATTGATAAATCGATCTGAAAATATCTTATGCCCTATTGTGCAAATAGTCAAGGCTACCAAAAACACTGGTGACGTGCAGTTATTTAGGCTCCATTCAGCCAATCAAATCTCAAATTGTAATCCCACATTATTATTATTATAGACCATTTTTTCTTTACTCTTTTAATCGGAGCCGTCTCTGGAATGTATGTAGGTAAGGTTTCTGGTGAGTATACGGCTGTGTGTTTTTATAGGCTTCGGTTGAATCACTTTTGAAACAGTTTTTGACTGGAATGTCTCTCATGAGTACAGTTCTGCTATAATTGAGCTCTCCTTTGACAGGTGTCTGCAGCTCCACTCTGCTCCACTCCAGATCCCTTCGTGGCCACCGCGACTGCTTTGAGAAGTACCACCTTATCGCCAACCAGAAGCTGTCCAGTGCCAAGTCGTCTCGTAGCGCCTATGAGGGTGTAAAGCGTGCCCTCAGCCAGCGACTGAGCCGCATTGTGCAGTACGCCCAGAACAAAGACACCCAACCTGCAGGTGATGGACTCCGAGGCTCAAAGCACCAGCTCTGGTGCTACAGTCAGCCAGGACAAGGAGATCGAAAGCTGCTGCCCCAGTCGGACTCCCAGGTGCCCCGGTACGCACCAAGCTGGAATCATGTTGGTGACATTACAGGGGAGGTCGACTGTACCAAGGACGTGCTGGGGTGCAACACAGACGAGGATGAGGACCTGCGGTTGCTGCAGGAAGGTTGGGAGGGGAACCGGAGGGTGGCACACTGGAACACAACGCTGCAGACAGCTGATGGTGCCGGAGTCCGGCCCAGAAGGCATCCTGTACGCAGCCAGGAAGAATGTGAGTGGCGCTTGACCATTAAGGGTGTCATACAAAATTACAGACTTCTTAAACGTCCCATGACACGAAAATTCCACTTAACATTATTTAACATTAATGCGAGTTCCCTTAGCCTGTCTATGGTTCTGCAGTTGCTAGAAATGTCGACGGGTGACAGGCCAGTCTGCTCCACTATTCAGAGAGCAGCAGCTTTTTTTTTTTTTTTTTTTAAGTTTCTTCACACAAGACTCTGAACAACCAGTGGGTTCGTTTTATTACGCCGACAAGACTTCCTAAAAAGCCAGACCCACCCTCTCTCTCCTCTTTGTTCCACCTATCTCCTTATCATTTAAAGCTTCATGCCAAAACAGCACGTCCTGGGGAAATCTCATTGTAATTCTGTACCATGGCTGAATTTCAGAAAGAGACTTCAGATACAGGATTAGGGGACCAAAAAAAAGCTTACAAAATCAGCATATCATGGGACCTTTAAATCATTAAACCAAAAATAAAGCAAATATATACACTATACACTGTTACCATTGAACAGGGTTCAACAAAATTAGTTTGCTATCTTAATGGTGTTGCACAAAGATCTTCAAGGTTTTATTCATCCATTTCATAGTCCCTTTCATAGTCCCATTAAAAAGAATATAAACTGGAACTGGGCTGGTAAAAAAAAAAGTAAGCAAGCAAAAAATGCAAGCAAATGTTTATGTTCAAAGAGAGAACATAAGACAGACATCACTGGGTAGTGGCTCTAGATTCTGCACTGACAGTATGTAGCAGAATGTGACTGTTAAGGAAAAATCTAATTAAATGGTGAGTGATTAAAGTTAAAGTGTAGCGAGTCCAAATAACATGCATTGATTGTACAATGTACTGCTTCATGAGTGCAGTGTGGCAGTAATGTATTGCAGGGTAGTGATGAGATGCATATTTCCAGTAGTGTAAACAAAAGATTATAATGAATGCGTGCATTCTATAGCAGCAGTCATTTCATTTATGGCTGTGGGGTTAAAACTTCTTTAGTCTGTATATGGTGTGAGGGAATAGTTCAGGTTAATCCAGGTGATGCAGGAATTTACCCTCCTATCAGCCCTCCAGATTTCATCTCCTATTTCAGTTAAATGAAACCGAAAAAATAGAATGTTCATTGTCGTTCACCTTGTTTCCACTGTTATTAAGCTCTGATTCAAACACAGGTCTCTTTAGGTTTTGTGATATGAAGGGACCTTTTAATCTAAAATATTCTCCATTACTGTCCTGCTGTCTTTTTTTTTTTTTCTATGCTTTATTCTGTGTTCAGTAGGAGACTCAATATATCAAATTGTGCATCATATCAGCAAGGTTTCCAGTACGTTTGTGCCAACTCAAGTCCTTGAGAGGGATATCATCTTCTTTGCCGTCTCATGTTTAACATAGCCTTGTGTGTGTTTCAATAGCTGATTTGTGCGTTTCTTCTGTTGGCAGTGTTGAAAATGAGCCTTGATGAGCTCCACCAACTGAACGGACAGCTGCGGCTGCAGATACAGAGTAAGAAGCCCTGAGAATTTACCCCTGAGCTTACTCATTCACTGCACAGAAAATGCATCTCATACTATCTGAGCGATGAGCTTGCATCTCCTTGATCACATCACTGCTGTGCTTTATGTGCAGTTGCACTTTGGCCAGCTATCAGAGAAGACATTGATCTCATTGTGCTCAATATAATATAATTATTATTTTTATCTAATGTACAGTATTTCTGTTTCTATATGCAGAGGTGTTTGAGGAGTTGACTGAAGCCGTGCAGGAGAAAGACTCTCTGGCCTCGGAGCTTCATGTCAGACACATCGCAATAGAACAGCTCTTCAAAAACTGCGCAAAGCTGCCCTGGCTGCAGGTCGGCAGGGCCGGGGTGAAGGCTGGCAACGCCCACACAGAGTGACTCAATCTAAAGGTTTGGAGGTGTGTTGCAGGTGTACCAAATGCCTTAACACCCCTGCTTTGCCCATTGAAAGCGATGGCCTTCAGCCCCTACGACACATGCAGGGCTTTCTTGGAGCGCTGCATCCCTGTAAGCAAGCCCACTGTGCGCACATGCCTGGAGCGCCTGCTGCATGCAGCCGTCATGGTACAAAAAGAGACTTGTGCTTGAGTGGGTTCCAGTAACAGACGTTGTGAGCTGTGCTCTTTGACCTGTCGAAGATATTTAAACACTATGCAGAATTCAGAGTGTTTTATCTTTTTTTTTTTTTCTTCCTTTAAATGTGTGACATGAGCTTATACCCATTTTCATACATGTTGTTCACATTTCGAAATATGTGTGGTGTGATAGCGTTATTTTAATGTTCTTTTGAAACCTTATTCTTTTTTAATATTTATTGGGCTTTTACCCATGCTGTTTGTTTTCCTCAGAGTGGTTTGTAGAGGCTGTGTTTCTCAGGAGATGTTCCTGTTCTCCTCACAGGGCTTGTTGACTGGTTCTGTTGTTGCTGTGGTAACTGTTCCTGAGATGGGAGTTTCTTCTGTCTCCCTACTTTTTTTTTTTTTTTTTTCATTTTATTTTTATCACTGCAGTGGAACTTAATGGGTGTAGACTCAAGGTCAGTGTTAAATCACTCAGAAACTCTGTTACTGAAAACGTCCTGGAACATTTGGGTTTAGTGGATTTAATGAAATGTGCCATGTGAGCCTAGTAGTGTTTTGGGTGGACGATGACAACTTTAGGTGCTTCATTTTGTTTTCTTTTAAAGCTGTTTACAAGTTTTTTTTTTTTTTTTTTTTTTTTTTTTTAAATCAGAAAAGCACAAACTGGGCCTTAACTTGAATAAGGGACAATATTGAATACTCCTGACATCAGCGTATTGCCCTATTTGCTAAACCAAAGTGTTTTTGCTGGAAGGCTAATAATTATCAGTGTTTATTTCCTAATTTGGTCAACCATACACAACCATATTTTCAGATAATTAGATAGAGGACAAAACAAAAAAAAAACAGATCCTATAACCATACAGCAGTAGAAGATGTATGCTACTGGGGTGTTTCTTTCCTATAACGATTATCCCAATTCATAATTCTCTGATAGATAGAAAACCATTCCTATTGTACAGTCTGGATGTTTTGTCATTTTGTTATCGTTGTGCAAAGTCCTAGAATAACTGAATTATCCACCAAGTAATAGCTGTCTATGGTTGGATTTGTATACAGTTTGGCTTTTACAGTATCATAGTTTTCACCTAATTTTAAAATTCAAAATGTTTATTTGGTATAATATTCAATGAAATCAATGAAGTCTTATGAATAGCCCAGACTATTTCAGATGTGACGACATTTAAATCGGCGCTGCCCCCTAGTGGCTCTTGATCATGTTTGGTTGGACAGCAGCTTGGCAATCCATCCACAGAACAGACAACTTTTTATTCCGACTGATGTACTATAAAAAGACTATATATATTTTTAATCAGGATAAAATTCTGCCAGTGTCTACATCTCTCTTTATAAGAGATTAAAATCTGCATTTACCCTTTGGGGTTTAAGAAAAACGTATTGTGTTACATGTTAGATTTACAGATGTTTTAAGGTTGCTGTAGTATTGCTTTCTACTGGTGTATTGTGTTGGGCTGCACAGGCTCTTCTCTAGGTGAGTTATGAATGGAGACTTTGATTGGAGACCAGGCTGGAACAGTCTCTATTTGAAAACCAGTGGAATTTGCTGGCAAAATATAAGTCTGGTCGAATCGATGCCGATTTAACAAGCTGCCCTTATCAGAGCTTGGCGAGTGTTTTGCACCCACCTTAATCAATTCTAAGTTCAAGCAGCATTAAAAAAAATGGACAGGTATTCCAGTGGAACTCACCTGACTTGCAGGCAGTGTCATAAATCAGGTATAAATGACAAAAGCAAACCAGACCTTTCAGACATCACTTATTTGAATGTGAATGTTGCATTTTAGTTATTTGATTTATGTCTATTTATATTCTTTGTGTTACTGTGTTTGAATTTTATTTGGAACATGCAATAAATGTGTATATTGTGGAGCTTGCTGCCTTTGTTAGACCATGTCCTGGATGGCGATTTGTACTGCTTTCTTAAAGAAAAGAGTTAATAAATAAAACGTTATTTTCCTTAATGCCTTTGGACTGTGTTAATTAAACAAAAACCCCAAGATTATATAAATAAAGGTGTGCTTTCTTGCCTGTACACGGAAATAATATTAGTAACTTTTTATTAATAAGCCCATAAAAAAAACTACACTTCATAGTTATAAATTCGTCTGTATAACGCTACATGTGATGCGGTTTTTTTACCGAAAGGTGGCACTACTTGTTCTGGGTACAACATGCTTTTTCCACGAAAACACGAAAGCTTTTTTTTTTTTTTATCTGTTTCATGTTATTTACATCAACGCACAAAATACGGCAAAGAGTGTGCAGAGAGGGGGGAAAAAACATCCAATACGATTAACGTTATTACGATTGTTCGTTCGTAGTCTTCCACTCTCGGGGAAGTTCGGTCTACCCCGAACGCCCTTGTGGCAAAGAAACGGCCAAATATCCGTCCGCCGCGTCACGGGTCACGTGTCCTGTACTTCCGGTTCGCCTTCTTCCCCGCGGTCCGTCCTCCTGCGTGCGCGGACCGGTAGTCCTGTTCGAAGAATCGGCGCCTTGTGGCTGGATTGTACACGCCATGGGGGGCAAGAATAAGCAGAGGACGAAGGGAAACGTCAGGGTAAGCGTCGTAAAGCGACAGCTGGCGTTGTTTTTATATATATATGTATATATATATAAAAAATGACTCGTTATGTCATGACGTGTCCTCCATTTACATTTACTGATTTACAATCAGTAGTTACAGGGACAGTCCCCCCTAGAGGCACTTAGGGTTAAGTGTCTTGTTCAGGGACACAATGGTAGTAAGTGGTTGTTTGATCCTGGGTCTTCTGGTTCGTAGGCGAGTGTGTTAACCACTAGGTACCGTCACTCCTCTATATGTTTGTGTATTAGTTTTATTGAAGGCTCTTTTTATGACAGTCCAAGAGGTCAGGCTCATTAAATAAAATGATGAATTCCCTTCCAGCCGTCCAGCAGTGGCAGGGCAGCTGAACTTCTGGCTCGGGATGGTGCCGGGGTCCCGGGGTTTGTGGGGTTCGGAGCATCTACGTCAGGTGACCCCGGCTACGTACCTGCTATCCATGGTGCCGAAGAGATTGACAACCTCGTTGATGCCGATTTCCGCCTGGTTTTGCGGAAGCTGTCAAAAAGAGACTCTGTCACCAAACTCAAGGTCCGACAGACGCACGTTGATGTTGGATTTGTGTATCCAGGCTGATTCTGAAACATGTTGGGTTCCGGGTGTTTTAATAACCGCTTTCTCTCAACCCCCTTGAAGGCGGTCCAAGAATTCGGAACTATGTGTCATGAGCGGGATTCAGACACAGTGAAGGGTGTCCTGCCCTACTGGCCCCGAATATACTGCAAGATATCAATGGTAAGAAGCAAAAGTGTTTAAAGGAAAGCCCATCATTCTGATCTGCTCTGGTTTTAAAGGCGCCATGTTTCCAGGACCATGACCGGCGTGTCAGAGAAGCCACTCATCAGGCGTTTGAGCAGCTCATCCTCAAAGTCAGGAGGAACCTTGCACCCTACCTGAAAAGCATCATGGGACACTGGCTGATAGCGCAGTGTGACACGTACTCCCCTGCCGCTTCAGCTGCGAACGTGGCCTTTCAGGCAGCGTTCCCTCTCAACAAACAGCCTGAAGCCCTCAGCTTCTGCAAAGACGAAATCCTCACCGTGGGTTCAGCGTTTCTGATGTCTGTCTGATGTTAGTTTTTCATTGGCGCAAATTTAAACGTTTTCTTATGTTCATGCACCTGCAGGTACTTCAGGACAACTTGTTGAAGGAAACGGCAGACACGTTAAGTGACCCCCAGTAAGTGCTGTGACCCTGTCCTGTCCTTTTTGTCCGATTTCAGTCATTTTTGGAAAACTGTGTTTGATTGTCCTTGTGTTCAGAACGGTGCCAGTGGAAGAGAGGGAGGCAAAGTATGTTCGCCTGCTCACAAGCTCTCTGCTGGCCCTGAAGAGGCTTCTGACCCACCTGCCCCACCAAGAACGAGAGTCACTCAGAGAGCGGCTCGGCCAGCTCATCGCCCCGGGAAAGTTCTGGAAGTACAGCAAACACAAAACACCTCAGGTGTGTGTGGAAAGATGCTGTTTTGCCGTTATGAATATACTCAGGGCCATGGCGTTTAGCCCTAAAATTGGTCATAAAAACAATGGAAATAGCTATTTTCTAAGCATTTCGATAAAGTCCTAAGCATTTCCTTCATATTTATTTTATTTAGTCATAGTTGATGGAAATATGTAGATTTTTTTATGTATAGATGTGTAGAATAGTGCCTAAATGCTACATATACATGCTCCATGCATATACTCCACTGGAATTTATTATAAAGCAGTTAACTTTGTTTTTAATAACAATATAGTTTAAATATCTTACACGGAGCTCTACTTTGACCCCCAAACCCCTGCTGTCTTGGTAAATTCATTGTGATGGTCTTGTCCTCAGGTTCGAGGGGCCTACTTTGAGGTTTTAGCCTCCCTGTGTGAACACGTGCCTGAGCTGGCCCAGGGCGAGGCTTCACGGGTGTGTGTTGCCGTCTTGCTTAGCATCGATGACACAGACCCGGTGGTGCTGCCACCCTTATGGGAAGCGGTGCTTCACGTCCTCTCCAGCATTACGGTAATTCAGCAACACGGCCGTTCTTAAGTTTATCTGAGGTCATCATATATAACAATCTGTCTTTATGTGCATTTTGGAAACCACAGGATTGACTTATAATAATAAGTGAATTTCGCTGTTTCTCCGTTTTGTTTTACAGGACTGTTGGTCTCATGTAAATGCACAGAAAGGCGTGTTGCCCAAACTGTGGGTTCTGTTGAAAGAGGGAGGCAAAGGCCTGGCCACAGCTCTGCACCCCAACTTACTCCCCTTCATCAGCAAACTGCCAGATGAAGTCACCCAGCCCGCTTTCAACTTCTACAGCACCTTCTTCACCAGCCTTGTCCTTGGGTGAGACTTCACCGTTAATAGTAGTGATTAATTTATGCAGAAATCTTTAAAGCTATATCAGAGCTTACATTTACATTTACAGCATTTTACTTACATTTACAGCATTTTTCAGACGCCCTTATCCAGAGCGACTTACAATCAGTAGCTACAGGGACAGTCTCCCTGGAGCAATTTAGGGTTAAGTGTCTTGCTCAGGGACACAATGGTAGTAAGTGGGATTCGAACCCGGGTCTTCTGGTTCATAGGCGAGTGTGTTACCCACTAGCCTACTACTACCTAGAGCTCAAATAAAGCACAAAGAGGTTTAGGCAACAGCGTATAAATATAAACAGTCATGATGTAGTGTACAGATTGGATTACAGATTCCAATAATATCATCATCTCTATAGGAGACAATGGTTAAGTTGCAACAGAACCTCCGTTTAATAATTGTTATAGGGTTATGTTAACTTGATAAGAATATCTTTTGTGTGTCAGTCTCTCTAGCGAACGTGCTCTCAGCAGCCCCTCTGAAAGTGCCGCCATCATCTGTGCCACGATGGAGTGCCTGCGCTTCTGCATGTTGCAGAATTCCGGAGAGGACGAGGAACAGAAATGCATCCAGAACATGCTGATTACAGACCAGGTCTGAACATCACCACAGTAGCACCACAAAATGGCTGTTTGACGCATAGTTGAGAAAATCCATACATCCACTGCATAGTAAACCAACCAATCATACTTGAGGCCCTAAGCCTAGTGGGCATATTAACCATCCTACAGTAAGACTTGCCTCTAATTTCTCCCCAGCTTCTTCCGCTTGTGGGCCGAGCTCTGGGCAGCTCACATCTGCAGGCAGGACCTCTCTTCTTTCAGGTGGTGGACATGCTGGGCTCCTGGGAGAAGAGGGCAGGTGCCGCTGATGACTGCTCATCACCTTCAGGTTTCTTACACTTCACTTCACCACAGTGGCAAAGAGCAAAATAATGGCCAGTGGTGGCCTAAAGTGGAATGTAGCAGACTCATAATCAGTTGCCCGGGGAGCAGGTGCCAAGGTGCCACCGTCCCCACACACTGCTCCCCGGGCACCTGAACACTGCGCACGGTGCACAAAATGAAATGTGTCCTCTGTCCATTTAACCAGTCACCTTAGTGATCAGTGGGCAGCCATGAAAGGTGCCCGGGGAGCAGTGTGTGGGGACGGTGGCACCTTGGCAGTTCGGGATGCCGGGATTCAGGGTAACCGGCAACCTCCGTTCCCTTACCCGCTAGGCCAACCACTGCCCATGGTTGTGTCACCGTGTGCTGTGCTGCAGTTTTTCACAATGACAATCACTTATTTCTGCCACAGTAGGTAATCAGTCTCAGACATATAGTCCCTGACAAATGTCTTGTCTTTGTAGAAATACCTGCAATTAACCTGACTTTTAATTAATCAATTGGTGTTAGAAATAGCTCATGAAAAGCTAAAATCCTACCAAATGATGTTTAATGCATTGAAATGTATTAGTTTCACTGAAAAAATTATTTATCATTTAATCAAATTTTGGCAAGACAAAAGTTTTGTCGCCTATACAGAAATTGAACCAATTTCTCCAGTAGGTCTCCTGCAATATTTGCGGCGACTCTGGTGTAATTCAACAGAGGACTCATCTACAAAATCCTCCTTCTTCCACGATTCCGGCATCCATCCTTTTAGCAGGCTGTGGGCCTTGGCAAATGCCACACGTTTTTTCAATTGTCTTTTGTTTAGTGTTGGCTTTTTGGCACTAATTCGACCATGGAGGCCATTTCGAGACAGAATCCGACAAACTGTTCTGATTGACACAGGGACTTCAGGTGACCAGGTCTCGTGGAGCTCTGCTGCAGTGGAAAATGGGCCGGCCTTGGATTTTTGAGTTTTTTTTTTATCCTCTGTACTTGACGCTGAGACACATTGAAGTTGTCTGCCACATCAGCAGTGGATCTGGTCTTCAGCCTCTTGATAATCAACACTTTAGTCTCAGGGTGAATGTTAGGCATGTTTGCAGAGGTCTAGTTGCAGTTGATGTGAAGGTCTAGTGTACTGGGGTTCTTTTTATACACACGAGAGACCTAATTTATCCATTTTAGTCATAAGTGAAGCTCATATGACAAGGCGACAACACTTATGGCTTTGCAAAAATTGACTCAATGGTCTTTACCAAGCTTTGAATTGTAACATGGGACGTCGCAGGGCCATGGCCTTTCTGTGCTTTTGTTTTGCATAGCGGCCGTCTGTAAGATGGGACGTCGCAGAGCCATGACGTTTCTGCACTTTTGTTGTGCATGGAGATTCAACACCTCCGTTTTATATGTCTTTTTCGGACGGCATTGCAGCATTTGGCGGCCCTCCCCTGAGCCAAAGGTGCGAGGCGCCAGTCGTTGGGACCGCTTGCTCTCTTTGTCTGCCCCAGACAAAGAGGGCATGACGAAAGAAACAAGAAATTCTGATTGGTCTGTGACAACTTCCTGTCAAATGTATAAAGCATGTTCACGTGTGGGAATGGGCACCTTTTTCCCAGCTGCTTTTCTATCGAAACCGGACCTTCCGGCTTTCAAGTCTTTTCTCTCCTCCCATTTTTCTAGTGGATCAGGCGATGTCTCTGAAGCTTGGTTCAGGCTGTGCTTTTTTCTATCTTTTCCTCCTGTCTTTAACAGTGGTACTTTTTTTACCTACAATATTTACATGTAACTGCAATAATAATCTACTGGGGTTAATAAATTAACCTCTATTGTGCCAAGCCTCTTTCTGCCAGGTAACATCAAGTTGGAGTGGTTTGAATACAGTGCTTTTGTGTGCAGAGAGAGAGTTTATAACCATTCTCCTTAGTTTTACAGAGTATTAGAATACATTTTGACAGTTTCGTTTTGCACTGTAGCATTATTAAAAAAGCTGTTGGGAATAAAATGAGCCATTTCTTGATTAAAAAAATCTTGATTAGAAATATATTTCAGTGGCGCTTGAGGTCAGTTTGTACAGAAGCGACAAGACTTTTGTCTGGGACTGTATATTATTACTTAAAGATTATTATTTTATATTATTACTTAAAAAAAAATATTTTTAGTGAACTATAAAATGTAAAATGAATATCTTATTTACAGACTTATTTACAGAATATCTATTTGCTGATTCTAAAATAGGACAACACTGTGTACATACAAATGACACTAAAAATAACCTGTTTCTGTTCCATCTGTGGAATCTTCTTCACCCAGGGGAAAAGGACCTCTTCTGCAGGCTGCTAGCAGACTTCTGGGAGGAACTGGGGAGGCTGTGCATTCTGCATGTGGACCAGGAGGAAGCGGAGCAGGGTGCCCTGGAGGGCATTGCCACCCTGCTGTGGATCATGCAGAACCCTGAATCTGCTGCCTGGAGGCAGACTACACGCAAGAAGAAAAGAGAACTGAAGATCTGTTTTTCTGACCTGGACGGGAAGGAAGAAAAGGATGAGGAATTACAGAGGGAGCCTCAAAATAAGACGACTTTCCAAAGTGATGACTGTTCACCCCTCCGAACCAGACATCTGGGAGAACTGGTGAAGCAACTGGCCAAACTGAACATGGTGCATGTTAGAGAGCGCAGCTCAGCTCGGCATCTCCACTTCCTCTCCTTGTTGCTTCGCTCGTTCTCCTCCCAGGAAGTCTTCAGGGTGCTGTTAACTCCCCAGGAGTGTGAGGGCGACCTGGGCCTTGGAGATGAAGCTCTGAGTAAAAACATGGCTGTAAGGTTCCTTTTGCTGAAGGTCGTAACCTGGCTGAAGCAGGATGGGCGGAGCGACACTGACTTTGTGGTGGAGATGGTGTTTAGCGTGCTGAGGTGTTGTGGCAGTGGTGATGAGAAAATGTTGATCCTCAATCACCTCACCTATGTAAGGACTAATATATAATACATAAGGATTTGCTTCACAAGCTTCTGCCTTGATTTCCTGAATTCCATCTCTGCTCTTTTTTTCTGTCTGCAGATGGATCTCAAGTGGGGTATTCTTCTAGAGATCATACAGAAGGTATCTGTATTTTAACTAGGCCTGGGTATTGCCAGCCACACAATTTGCATCACAATACAGTTGTTACAGGATTTTGCACATTAATATTCCTTCATGTAACATCCAGTACATCTTCAGAATTACCTAAATAAATGGATAAAAACAAGAGAGGGCTGCTTGCTAGTTATCTATATTTTAGTTCCTGATCAGCACATTTGGTTTGAGGATAAATATTTCTGTCATCCAGAAGATGAACCTTACACTGAAATTGCAAAAGAATATAAATCTTGAGAAGCCAGGGATAAAATATATTGTTTTTTTTTTTTTATTTTAAGAACAACTGATAGATTAGATTTTTCTGTGTAGTGGCTGAGCGTCTAGTATCTCATTTTAACAGTTTGTCAAGTGAAATAATGTGTTTCTAAACACTGTGCACCATCCATTCTCCATTCCTCCTCTGTTTTCTTCATTAGAAATACAATCTCTGGTTGTTGTCTTGGAATTACGGCCACTATAAAACCAAAACACACATGCTAATACATTACTTCATTAGTCACTTCAGTATATTAAACTAATCCTGACTCAGAGGACTCGAGTCAGAATTCCGTGGCTCTGTAATGTTGAGTATCTCTGCTTAATTTGCACTGTTTTCTGCATTCTCTCCCAGGCCTGTGCAGAACCAGCATATATGGATTTGTGCCAGGGTTGGGTGAAAGGATCTGTTTTGGGGGAGAAGTTGGTTTCTCTGGCTGCAGAGCTCTGTGAAATGGGCCTGAGAGGGACACCCACCTCCTCCGCACCCAAACACGCACACAGCTGGGCTCTGATCAGCCTGTCACTCTCTCAGCAGCACAACAATGGTAAGAAAAAGGTAGACTCTTCAGTTCTGTGGGCCACTTCGCTGCTGGCATGCCGACTGAGACCGGATTTAAACGGGCTGCGTCTAAGTGACTGAATTTGATTTCAAATCCAATTGACTGATTCACTAATGCAAAAATAAGAAAAAACAAATAGGTTTTGTTGTTATCGCTTCACAGGTAGCTTTGATCACATTGATGTTGGGATGTTGTGTCCACAGAGACGCTCATAGGCAAAGAGTATGTGGAGAAGATAATTGACAGGCTCCATGCCACGCTGTCAGAGGCTAAGGGTATGTCAGATGCTGGCAACATGGAGCCTCTGGTGTCCTTCATCTCTGATGTGGCGGCAAACTTCTTCTCCGCTGTGAGGGGCTGCCTGCTGCTGGCCTCTGCAGAAGACCTGCTGTTCACTGTCTTCCAGCTGTGCGCTCAAGACCAGACGGTCACAAGACTCTCAGGTATGTCAGCTTCCCTGCACATGAACACATTCATTTCACTGAATACTTATGAAACTTTCTAATAATGTGGCGTCTAGTAAATTAGGCCAATTTTGATGTTCCTAACGAACTTGTTTGTACCAGCAGATGCGGTTCTTCATAAGCTGAGGAATGCCTTCTTTGCTGGTGTTCATGCTTTGGTCAGCTTCTTAAAGTCAGAGGTCAAAGAGGCTAAATTCTTCCTCTATGTGGCAGTCTGGGTCAAAAACCAGCTCATAAATTCCCCGCTGGGTCTGAAAAGGTAACCCACATTTAGTCTTTTACATTCTGATTTGTGATTGATGACAATGTCCAACATGCCACTTTACTCCTGTAAACTTTCCCAGAGATCGTGTTCAGTGTTTTGTGAACTAGGATAGTGTGACATTGAAGTCATGAAATAGGATGAAGGGTTGTCTTTATTCTTTTTGCTGTAGCCTGGAGGTTTTGGTGGAGGCAGTGCAGAAGCTGGTGGAGACAGTGGGCATGGCCCAGCCAGGCGACCCCTCCCTCATGTGGCGTTTCATCAATAGCCTCACACCGACTGGGGAGGAGTGGACAAAAATCAGACAATCTCTGCCCCCTCAGGTACATAGCAAATCCCTTCTCTCGAATTAATCTTCAGAATGTTATCATTTAAACACCGGGTAAAATTATACTTGATTGTTATTATTAATAGATCTAGTAATACAGAACATATTTTTAGATTCAAGATTTATTTTTAAGTTTTTTGTAAAATGTTTTTTAAATAAATGTATACATTTGAACACACCTCATTTCAGATGAGTATTCCATAAATGATAAATTGTTGCCTTTCCCCCCTCTTTTTAGTGGGTAAAATCTCCACTTCTCTCTGGGAGACTCAGAATAACCTGTGACTGTCCCTGTGCGGATGTCTGGAAGTTTCGGATGCCTGCACGACTTCCTGCCCACCTGTGTGTGTGTGCTCTGCTGGGTCAGGTTGTGTGCACTGCTCTACACAACAGTGACCAGCAGGGGGCAGATGCAGCCGCTTTACTCGAGCTCAGACAGACAGGTGAGTCCGCAACAGCATGTTAAAGAGAATTCTCAGTGACTCTAAATGTCTAAATGCTTTTCTGATCAATTTTGTAGCTCAGCTGGTGACTGGTCATGGCATTTCTTTTGCACCTATGTGCAAAATATCATGTTTGTGTAATTGAAATTTCACTAACTCAATGTTCGTGCTCTGTCTGTAGCTGCGGAAATCCTCTATGCATTGCAGTGGTGTGCAGAGATGGAGTGCGCTCCTCCCATGGTGGCCGAGTACCATAAAATGCTTCAGGACTGGGACCTTGCCACGAAGATACACACTCAGTGGCCTGACGGCTCTAGTATAATACAGACAGTATTTACAAGGTGAGCTGCAGGGTTGTGTGGACAGCACAGGTTTGTTAGGGAATATTTCCATATATGATTGTATTTGTAATTTTACAAATGGTACGGTTCCTGTGTGCTCTTGCAGGTCGATGATTGAGGGGTCACTTTGGTCTCTAACACTGTCAAGGTGCATACAGACAGCAATCGTGACTGCCACTGACATCAAAGGCCTTTTTGGGGATGTTGAGAGGTAATGTCACTGTAAATCTCCAGATTCTCCAGTACCTCGAATAATGTTGGCCACATCACACACAGGAACAGTTACGAAACACCGAGATCATCGTATAGTAGATTTTCCCTCTTGTGCGGCTAATAAAGGATAATCGTATTTTATCTTAGTACATCTGGACAGCATTGGGTTGATTAATTCTGATTGACTTTATACTATTGGTATATTGCGTGACCGCTATTTTTTCTGTAGAAAAGATTATTGAACAAAATTAATGAAGTGAATTATGAATTATCATAGTCAGTCAACGTTAAGATGTTTATGTGTTTCTCCAGTTTCTTCCCCCTTTCAGAGAAAAGTGTGAGCACTATACAGGTACTCTGTCCATCACTGCCCAGAGAAGACAGGGAAGCACTTGTTGACCTGGCGATTGCCGAGTTGCTCAACTGGCAGGAGGAGGGCAAAGATCACAGATATAGTAAGTGCAGCAAACTGAACTTTTAATGCATGTGTAAGGATACGTGAAATGCTCGTCATATGGCTCTGAAACCCATGCAAACACTGGCATTCGCACTTGCTCTCTACAGATCAGGTTCTCAGTTCCTGCCTTTAAACGATACAGAGAACTATGCATGGTGTACTAACACAAATAGTTTTAGCCTTTATTTTTGCATATATTCTGCAATGCAGTGAAATTCTTATGCTGCAGCTGCAGGTGAGGACTGGTGGTTTATCAAAAGGAACTACTTACTACGACATGAACTTTCTCCTGCACCTGTTAAATCTGGCTTCTGTCATTGGGACCCGGAGAGCTCCTCTAGACATTTGTAAATAGCATTTCCACGTTTCCCCCTAAATTCTGTTGTATTGAATGTGCTCCTGCAAGGTGTAACTTCGTGCCTGGCCATCCTACACTGCTGTCTGAAGGAAGACACTCCTGTAGCAGAGGAGGTCCTTTCGGCTGTCATTGCCACCATAATGGAATGGCGTAACAGTAAAGAGGAGTGGTTTCTCTTCAGCAGGTAAGATGGCGTAACATGTGGGTTCAGCACCATTAGAATTGTTTGTTTTTTTTTTTTTTTTAAATCATGTCCCTCTCCTGATCTCCTGCCCCAGTCACCTTGGAAATGTATCTGTTGGGGAGCTGATGCTGAGTGTGGAGATGATGCGCTTCTTCTGCTGGCTGCTGAGTCATTCTTCTGCAGTCCTGCAGGGCGCGCAGTGGGACCTCCTGCTGTGCTCCATGCTGGCGTGGTTGGAGGTAAAAATAAAAAAAAGCAGCTCAGCAGGAGAAATGTGCAACTGGACAAATTTCATACTTGAGTGGCACCTTTGAGTAGTTCAGGGTCATGTAGTCCGTGGAGAATTGAGCATCCCCTTTGGTCCCCTCTCTCAGACTGCCAGTGACAACCTGCCGGTGTTCTGGAACCCCTGGGTGCAGCTCTTTGTGTGTGTGAACTGTGAGCTGATAGTCAGGCTGAGTGAGTTCTTCATGGCGCCACCTTCTGATGTGGTGGGGACGCTGCCTGCTGAACTCTGTACAGAGTGGCAGGAGTTCTTTGTGGAAGGAATCCACAGTCTGCTGCTTCCTCTGCTTGTCAGGATCCCAGGTCAGTGTCATCTTGGCCAGATGTCCCATCATATTTTCTTCAAGCTGTACTCCAGATTTAAAGCCTTTTCATATGTATTAAACATTATTTGGACATTTCCATGAAAAATATATTTAGATATTTAAATGCAGAAACTAATTAGTATTGGATATTTGGGCTCAAAATGGCCTTTGTATAATCCTAGTTCTACATGTGATAGCCACAAATCTGTCACAACATTTGAATTATATGATTTCACTGCTGACATCATGGCAGACCAGTGGTTCTCAATGTAACAGTGTTAGAATAATGCTAAACAGCTAACGAAACAACTTATGTACATACTATTAAATTATATAATTATAGTGCTTTAACTTAGCAAGGGTTCAGCAGTCAAAACGGTTAGATGGTTAAATCCACTGCAGTGGTTCTATAACCTATCCTTGTTTGGTGAGATTTGGCTGAGCTGATTATCCAATCAGCAGCTCATCGTGTTGAAGATTGTGTGTTGGTGGTAACATTCAACAAATAATCAACATGAATCGGCTGCCACCGAAATAGCATTTCCAGAGTACTTTTTTGTGGTGTTTGTAATGATGGAAGCCAAATGTAATATTTGGCGTATCTCCATTCAAAGATGAGTTCACAGACCCAGACGACCCTCTTTTCCCCGTTCCTGTGCTTCGCTCGGTGGGGAAGGCGCTCATGTACATCCCTGTCCAGCAGCTCACCAACAACAAGCTGCCTGCGCGCTTCGTGGCCGGACAGAAGAGTAACCTGCCTGCGGCCCTGCAGACCCTCCTCAACACCCTCAGCCCCCTGCTGCTTTTCAGGGCGCGGCCACTGCAGCTCGCCGCCTACCATGTGCTCAACAAGTATGTGCACTGCGCCTAGTCAGTTTCGTTGACAGAAAGACAGAATTCGAAGGGAATTCTGTACCGCTGTTCCTTAAATGTAATGAGATTACCTTTCGTTTTGTTGTCTTCCAGGGTAATGACAGGGTTGCCAGAGTGTGACGGTGAGAGTGACAGCAGCAGAGCAGAGGAAGATGATGGAGAAGAGCCAAGCTTGTGAGTCATCAGCCAATCAGAGTCATTTCACTGCTGCATTATCTGCTCATTGTAGCAAATGGCTCCGTTTATGCATATTACATGCCTGTTTATGATCCGTGCAGTTTATGTCTGTAGGTTAGGCTCAGTATGTTTGAGATTTATTAGGGTGTGTGTGTCTATGTCTTTAGGTCACCTCCCGCAGCTCTGATGACCATCCTGACCGCCACGGAGGAGCTTTTGGAGAACATTCTGGGTGGGGTGCCAGTGGGGGAATTTGCTGTGGTGCAACCCCTTAGTGTGGAGCACTGTTGCATTCTGGGGTACTTGCTGTCCTGGAAGCTCCTCTTGACATTTTTTAAGGCCTCCCCATCACACGTAAGCTAAACACACATTGTCAGCTGTGTTTTGTATGTGACTCTTCCATAGTTGGTCTGAGAACTAAGTCAAGTCTCGTACTGTTGGATAATTCTCAGCTTGCTGCATTTACGCTATTATGCACAAGGATTCAGATTTCTGTACTTCAGCACTTCCTAAATGAGCCATTTGCTTTTCTAAAAAGCTATGAAATTTTTACAGATTCTTGTTTAAATCTCTTCAGCTGGCTTAGTTCTGCTCCACAGAAATATCATTTCACTCAGAAAATTTTGAAAACCATATGAATGTGACAAAATGTACAGAATCACTGACATTATAAGACTGCAATGTGAATTTTTTTGTATCCTTCTTATTTTCTTATGACTTTTGGTTTACTTATTTTATTGAAATAGTAAATTGCAAGAAGATTTTTTAAACTGTGTGTGTTTTTTTTTTTTTTTTTTTTTTTGCAATACAGCTTCGTGTTCAGTATTCCTCACACCTAAAGAAGAGCCGCTCGCTGCACAAGCTCCTTCTCTACCTTTTCAGGCTCATGCCAGAGAACCCCACCCTGCACTGTCAAGGTGCTGAAGCCCCCAGTAAAGAGACCAAGACATTCTTCACTGAAACACTGTCCCCCTCCTTTTGTAGTGAGTATTTGCTTTTTCCCCTTCGTCATTTTGACATTTAGCTGGTAATATGGATAAAAAATCTCTAATTACCAAGGCAGTTACACATTTTCTGGTTATTTTTATGTTCGTGCAATGCAGACACTGATGCTGTGCAGTGGGAGGTGCCCCACCTAGCCTGCTCTGTTTACTACTGCACGCTGAAAGACCTACCGGCCATGGTGCGGCTGTGGTGGAACAGCCAGGAGAAGCGCGTGTCCAGCGCCGTGGATCGCTTCACCAGCCGCTATGTTAGCAGCGTGCTGTCATCTCAGGAGATCGCCTCAGTACAGTCCAGCACGCACTCGTTCGAGAACATGACAGTAAGCCAGTAAACATGGCCGTCGCTGAGAATGTCAGGATCTCACAGACACACTGCAGACAGAGGAATTTACGGTGCAGAAGTTATCGCAAAAAAAGTAATGGGGCTAGTCTGTGGAGGGGTTTCTTTCTCGTCAGTGTCACAAGCTACAATATTACCACGATGATTGACAGATGCTATAAAAAGTTACACTGAAGGTGATGTTATACAAATTAGTACATTTCAATCAATCCCAGGTTTCTTAACCAGAAATTCATCCAATCTATTTAGCCATTAGGATAGAATGTGCAGGGGTCCAGATAGTATCTTAAAATCGATGAAACTTGACTGATCTGCTAGCCAGCGATCTCTGTGACTCTGGAGTTGGATTGCAGCAGCACATTGCAATGTCATCCCCAGACATCATTGAAATTGGCAGTAATGGGAGGTAACTGGAAAAAATGTTGCTAGTCCCTTCAGAAAGGGGAAAAACGGTTTTAATGCATCTTGCTGTGACCTAGGACTGAATGACTCAGGCCAAAACCAAAATGGAAAGTCTCTGTCAGCATCTGAAGTCCATCGGTCCCCAGGTGTCATGGAACTAGAGCAATTTAGAGAAAAAACACAGTATAGCACAAAAGACTTGCTAGCACAGGGGGGGAAGGGTAATAATTGTATATGCTGGACTTTTAGCTTTTATAATGCACTGAAATTGAGAAAAAAAAATCAAACATTTTTATTTTCTTGTAAGTCGCTTTGGATAAAAGCGTCTGCTAAGTAATGTAAATTAAAAATTGACTTGTGTTCTAAAAACTATACGGCAGTATTATACATATATTCACACATTAAACCATTTTTTAAAATAAAAATGCCACCAAACAGTTCACCCAGTTTTTTCAGAACAGGATTCAAATTTAATTGATTTTGGCAACTGGTATCAGTTTATTTAAAATTATTTTGCCAGCTGATCCGAGGACTGCTGTGTTCTAGGTAAAAGCGCGATGTGCCTCGCGGGAGGTGATAGCCACATACTCAGTGGATGACGTCTTCATTGAACTGGTGATCCAGCTGCCTCAGAACTACCCCCTGGGCTGCATCACCGTTGAAAGTGGGCGGCGTGTGGGCGTGGCCATGCAGCAATGGCGTAACTGGATGCTACAGCTCAGCACGTACCTGACACACCAGGTAATACCAGCATCACCAGCAAACATATCATCAGCACCTAACTCTACCTCATGCTAGAGCTGGGCGATATGCCCAAAATAAGACAGAATACTAAATATTCTGAGGAGAAAGGGTCCACTTGAGAATCCAAAGTTGGGCAGGGTAGGCTTCAGGACAAGTTCTGAATTATTGAATACAGCTACACAGCGGGGAACACAGCACATATACCCTACTCACCAAGCAACACACACCCAAGCTCACCATAGTAGATAAACTAAGCTCAGAACAAATCCTTTTTAAAGATACATGCTGAGATGTATTTGTGTGTGTGTGTGTGTGTGTGTGTAGAATGGGAGCATTATGGAAGGCCTGGCCCTGTGGAAGAATAATGTTGACAAGCGCTTCGAAGGGGTGGAGGACTGCATGATCTGCTTCTCCGTCATCCACGGGTCCAATTACTCATTGCCTAAAAAAGCCTGCCACACCTGCAAGAAGAAGTTCCACTCAGCCTGCCTGGTGAGCACATGGCTCGCACTCCCACTGCTCCACTCCACTAGCACCGCATTCGCATTCCAGCCACTCATGGTTTTCACAAATTTACAAATGCAACGTTGAGTTACAGAAGAAGAGGGGAAAATTACAGAGAATTTCCTTATAAATACTCATATACACAAGAAGTCAAAGGTTGGTTGTGGGTTGGAATCCCTAACAGCCAAGGTGCCACTGATTACACTGTGTTTTTTAGATCCATACATCAGTTGTTAGCGCATACCATTACAAATGTTATAAACATTAGGACTCCTACAATTTTGTGATTATAAGCCTTCCATCACTGTTTCAACATTAATACCAGAAATGTGTTATTTGCCGTTTGCCATGTACTGCTTGATTTTCTTAGGCCTGTATCCTTAACAATTTGTTTTATTTTTAAATCCCCTTCAGTATAAGTGGTTCACGTCAAGCAACAAGTCCACTTGCCCACTGTGCAGAGAGACGTTTTTCTAAAGCCTCCTTTCACGGACTCTGCTTACAACAGGAGCATGAAATGGAAAGAGGACAAAGAAGAAGAAAAAAAAGGCGGACTTACTACATTTCATTTACACCAAAAGCTTCGGCTGCTCTCTTGCTTACAGTTCGGACAAGAAGCTTCTTTCACTTTTTTTTTACAAACTGCAACCTGTCCAGATTTTTCATGGGCTGGATGTGGTTGCTTAAAAGGCTACTGGCTATTGAAGCTAGAGGCTCTCACCACTAAGCCTGAAGTACATAAAAAGATCTGTCCATGCACTCAAACAGGGGGCTGGTGGGACATTTCACAGTGATCCGCTGCAGTAATGCATTCAGTTTATGACGAGGAGGTGCTGCACCATTGAATTCAAGGACAAACTTTTAAAAGGGAGATCTCCTCTCTCTTTTTTCGGCACACATTTGCTCCCCATTTCAATGCCTTTAAGCCAGCATACCTTAAAGTCAGAGGCAGCGATAACTCAACCATGAGTCCACATAAAGATGGCCACCTTTAATCTCGGCCGGCGCTTTGGCGGTGTAGGCGGACCGCTGTGTAAAGGTAATTGTCTGTTGGAATTTGAGTTCAGGACACCAAATCATCCTGAAATGGTATAGTCACAGGGGCACCGAATAATTCTGTCTGTTGAAAATATTTGTAACTAGTGAATCTGTGTTTGCCCTATTTCAACATGTTGCTTCCAAAGTATTTTTTAATTGTTAATGTGAACTCTTCATGTTAGAAATAATTTGAAATAAAAGTTCGCTTGATTATTTTTCTGCTAACTGAAATCTGAAATGCCAGTTTTAAACACAATTCATATTGACTGAACCCTCAAATATATTCCCAATATGCAACATCTGTATTTTTATCAGAAAACAATATTCATATGAAACAATATGAACAATGAACAAATCAAACATGATTTCTGTGATAGACATGTGAGACTTGATTCTTTACTTATTTGCTCCATACTATGTTTATTATGTATTATATGGAGAAATAACAAATAGTGAGAATTCCAACCCTGAGTGTAGCTGTTTAATCACTCTCAACACTTATTTGATGTCCTGAATGGGATTAAATTGAGAGATTATCCTTTGGGTTTTCCATTTTACAAAGGCCGGTCCAACTGTGCTCTGTTTAATCCAAAATCCTGTTAATTTTGACATTTCGCAAATTTTATCAGCTACAATGACATTTAACGTCCTGCATATACACATACACAACTGTGTAACCCTCCTGCTGACAAAATAAAAACAAAACTTTCTTAGTAAACTATGACCATACAGGAAAATGTTTTCATTATTGAGAGGGAGGGGCTTCCCTATAATTAATATTATTCATATGATCTAGAATGACATTGTATTATGAAATACTGATGTGTATTTGGGCCAACACTGGGACCAGTATGGAGGATTTTAATTTGTTTTCCCAGTGGCAGAGTTCAAGTGACTCTGCAGAGGACAAATGGAGGATGTGGCTGGAAACCCGAGTGCAGATTATTTACTGTACTCCAGCAGGATCTTAATTCAGCAGCCAGTGGAGAGATTTAAAGCTCTCGGGGAGATTTGGGCCTCTTATCTATGATAAAAATCAATGGCAGTAAAGACGACAATGAGCTGCGCGAAGAGCAGATTGTCGGCCGATACATTACACAGAGGAAATGTATTCATTCCCTCTCTAGACTAACACCATCACCTCAATAGTTAATGATCTGTCAGAAAGCCGGTCTGTGGCGAAACCTGTTCTTGTCAGCGATGAATGGATCGTTGGAGGAACGGCGAGAGAGTGGAGAGTTTTCAAAGTTTTGGAGAGTTTAGCAGACAGCAGTCTTTCATATACACCATTTTTGTCCTGAACTCTGGCAGTGTCTTCCACCTGTGGTGGTGTCAGGTCTACGCGACCAATGCAAAAAGTAAAAGTAAAAACCTGCCCAAAAGCCTCACATACAAAAAGCAGGCTGAAGAAGTATGGCACAAATATAAGAAAAATTATTTTTCATTTTAAAACATTTGTTATTTTTATAAACTAGGACAAAGAGGTTCCCAGTGGTGTCAAGGCGGTCATTTTATGGTAGGGCTTGGATATCAGCATATAAATTCATTCTGAACTCTAATTAATCTAATTTGTGTTGAACAAAAACCTGTGATGATGGTTCAAAAGTAGATCAGATCTGGCAACAGCAGATCTGGCAACCTAGCTCCTCTGAGTCCCTTTCATGTTTATAATGACCTGAATGCCAATACTAATTACAGTATTTACAGGACTGTCCTAATTATAGACAATCTGAATCAGGGCCAACACTCTTTGTCTGTCAGGTCATGTCTGTGTCCTTTTTATATGAATAATTGATTTGCTTAATGTATTTTCTGTGCTGTTATTAGAGCTCTTTTCAACTTAATCCTCTAGACAGATTCGAGGAACGTATTTGCTAGATGATAACCAAAAGAACCTCCGTTTGGTATGCATGCGGCGATGGACAGGAACAAGTCACTAGATGGCACCATTTCCTGCCAGCGAGAAACAAATTTCCAATGTGCTTGAAATTTGGTGATGTTTCCTTCGGACGTTTTCTGGGGGAAAAATGCATTGTTTGTGGATCACGGTGTGCTTCATAAAAAACAACACACCAATCAACGGTCACATTTATGTCTATGTACAACGTCTATGCAAAATCTTGATTTGTAATGTATGGAATTCCATTCTACCTTTCGAATGATTTCCCCCATTTCAGAACACTGCTTGCAGCAGGAGACTACGGCTAGTACTCTTATGCAGCAGTTTACTAGTAGCGTAGTTAATCACGTCACCATGTGCAGTAGCTGGCATTTGCCGGAATCCCCAATTGATTCATTCTCTGTGAAAAATGCTTATTACACATACCTGCTGCTGCAATAACTATTTTGAATTTGCCTTTAGGCTCATACCTCCAGGTTTGTTCTCATGCTAGTGAAATTTATGGGTGGAAATATTTAAAGTGTTTCACAGTTTCCCGCTTAGAGGGACTGTAGCTCATTTCATCCCTCAAGCTGTTCCTTGTGCTCGGCATCGCATGCCCATTTTCAGAACTATTAAGAAGACGGGCACTTTTAAATTTCCCTTCTTCCATGTGAACAACCAGTCTCTGCTGTTTATTTGTTCTGTCAATTCTTTTCAGCTGGTTTATTCTAAATGTGTCAGTTGATTTATTGCATCATAAGCACATATATAGATATTAGATACACGTTTTTCATAATTTAATAGAAGAAAAAGAAAAAATTCGGTGCATAACGTTTTAACAGCTCCCTGCCCGGTCGGCCCGCCCGCTCTCTCCAGCGGACTGAGGCCTGAGCTTACGGTGGGAATTACACGCTCACTCGGACTGTGAAGGTTGGAGATGTAGGTCTGTGGCCTCGGCACGTTTCCTCCACATGGAAACTCTCAATCTTCACGCTGCCACTATTCTCCCGCCCTCCTGTCTGTCTCTCCCTCTCTTTCTCTCTCTCTCTCTCTCTCTCTCTCTCCTTCTCTTGCACTCGCCTCTTTTCTGCTCTCTGTGTGTGCCAGAGTCAGACTGAGAGGAAGGAGCCGCGTGTCCAATTTGCTCTACAATACGGCTTGAAGGACCTGGTGCGGGTCTAGTTAATATTCAGTCCACCCTGACCCATTTGAAGAGTTCTAGCTGGTGTAGTCACGCTCGGGTTGTGCGCTGTAGGCAGTCCTGCTCTCTAAATAGAAGCGTGTCGGTCCCATTCCACAGGCACAATACAAACCGGGACGTTCCCCGCGTCTTCCCCTCACCCGCCCGCTCGCTCCGTCTTTTTACATCATCGCCCCATTAATGGAACCAATTTATATGGACACTATCTTAGCTGACCCCTTCTGGAGGTCACGTTCTGCCGGCTCCGTTTCTTCTTGTCAGACCGTGCCCTGGGCACCTTATGGAAATCTCCTCGCTTGACACAGGTCCAGCCGCTTGTTTCCGCTGACTAGTTACCCGGCATATTTGTTGAGAGGATGATGGAATCTGGCCTGAAGGACTTGGCCACAGATTGATTTATATGATTTGGAGCCCAGCGCCTTTACTCATTTGTGATGGGCTTCAGGGTTTAGTACAGCCAAGTTTTTATTCTCAGTAAAGTGAAGCAACATAAAAATCCTCTCCTGAGCATGTCGCAGTGAGGGCCGGTGCATTTCTTTTCCTTTCTGACCAAACAGGCTATCTTGAAAGATGAGTATCGTTTTCATGAATCTTTTTTGTCCGTTCAAAGTCAGAATGGAATTTAAATAAATAAATAAATAAATACATCTCAGGTATCAATCTTAATCTGTTGCGTTCCCCGACTATTCAATTGCAGATTCTATTGCACACCTCTGAGCGGACCACCTCATCTGTCACCGCGTGAAATCTCATCTCCTTCCTCCGTCAGCCGCAGTCTGGAATCCCACTTTTTAATGACTGTGGGATTTGGTTATGGGAAAGGGAGCATGTGTGGGCTTGCCTGACCCCTCCACCCCGACCTCCACCCAGGTTCTGAGGCCCACCGTTGGCCCCGAGAGGCGAGGGCAAATTTTCCGCTCTTCATCTTGTTCGTTTGCCGTGACTGGGTTAGCGTACCATGGACACACTAGTAAATAGCGCGCCCAGGGACAGGCTTATGCTTCTTCCCCAAAAGAGAGCAGCCATTATTGGCAAGCCTCCGAAGCACGCATCTAAGAAGCGACCTTATTTATTTCTATTTTTGGAAGAGCATCACCCCTAGAGAGTCCTTCTGTGGTGGGTGGCCACCCATGTGCTGGGGTGTCATGTCCACGCAATCTCTTTGGTTTTCCACAACCGCGCAGCCATCTTTTTTTGTATAGTATCAGGGGCTTGTTTACCTAAATATGCTAATTGAGTTTGTGCCTGCAGGCCGAAAGATCAAAGCTTCTCCGTAAGAAGTAAGAAAGCCTGGGGCGGCTGCCTAAAAGGCAGCTCAGCCAAAAAAAAAAAAAAAAAAGACAGATTTGCAATCTTTCACTACATAGTGCTATATAAGGGCCAGAGAAATTCTTTATTTGAAGTGAGGAAGTGCAAAACATCCCACAGCGATTTATCATGTGCACATTTCATCCAGTGATATGAAGTGTAAGATCAAGTAAACTATTGTGCTGCGTGGACAACTTCATGTGCTCCCCAGCCTTTTCCAAGACGTCGGTGCAGCCAGATCAGATGCACTGATGGCTACTTCTCATCCTCCTCGTATTCACCAGGGTGGATGCTGTGGAAAGAGAGTGAATATGCCATCAAATATAACATTCCGGCTGCACCCAACGTGTTGAATCGCCTGAAGATGAGAGTTCGACTTGCTGTTCAGATTCTAAAGGGGGACATTTTGGAGGATCTGTACACCATGTATGTGCATTTGTGATTTTCCCCAACAGGTCTGATAACCTGTCTGCATGAGTGGTAGCTGATGTGGTCTTGAGATGCCAGCCATGTCATGTCTGCCGTCTGTCCCATGAACAAGTGGCGTTACGAGCTAACGAAACGGAGTGGAGGAGAGAGGGACCCTGTGCTACACGTTACACATCACACACTGACACACTGGTGTGGGTTTAAACTGTCCGGAATGAGAAAGTTGGGTGTGTGAGAGTTGTCACTCAAACCTATGGGCTCCTCCCAGTTAAGACATAAGTAAAGTTCATGTTGTGGGTGACAGAAATAATTATAATATAGCTAAATATAAATAACCAAAAGTGCATCAAGCAGTTACATAATGTATGCACTCTCTCACTCCATCTTTAAAAAGGAAAGACTTTAGAAGGCAGTGCTAATTCCTTCAGAATCTCAATATGCTATTGTGCAAACAACCTGCTGATATTTCTACATTATATGAATATTGTGGTGCACTGACTGATACAGACAGGTCACCTCAGAAATCTAAAGAATGTCACTTAGCCTGCTGTTTTATACCATTAAGCAAATCCTAATTGCCAATTACTCTAATATTTATAATCTAAATGCTTTGAAATGGTTCATTTAATGGTGCTTTGGAGCATGGTAATTACTTTTAAAAAGTTGGATCGGATATAATTTCTTTCTTTTTTTTTTTTTAACCTGTCTGGCTTCACTCGGTAAAGATCCTGATTGTGGCATCAGCCTGCAGTCGTGGCAATTTTCAGGTCGGAATAAACTGTGATGTTTGTGAGTCGTCAGTCCTGTAATGACGAGTTCAATGTAGGTTGATTTATCTTTTTACGTACGCCTATCTTCAAGGGTAAAGCCAGTGGAGAGAGAGGGGGGAAAAGTAATAAGGTTTTGCAGCTTTATGACTTCAAAGTGGATGTCTCACTTTTACATTCTAACAAGGTCACAGCTGTCAACTTGTGGCGAGGCGGGGCCGTGATATACCGTGGCCATTTCTCATCCGCCCACTGGAATGCTGGGATGGCGAGCGAGCGGGGAATCCGAGCCGCACCCTGACCAAACATGAGGTTTCAGTGTTTGGCCATTTTAAAACACGCTGGGATGTAATTGTTATGATTATCTCAGAAGAAAGCGGCATAATTACATTGTAGTTTTTCTTTTGTTTTTTAACCACCGTTTTTAAAGGGGGTGCCGACACACTGTTTCTTTGTTGGTAACTTTGGAGCTTTGTGTGCAGGAGAAGCCGAACAATGCGTGCATCATGGAAACAATGCCACCGCCCAGGGAGCGGAATTATCATAATTAAGATCGGACTCCTGAATCGCAGTATGCTCAGCTTGCAGGACTTCAAATTGGTTGAGAAAGAGGCACCTTTGAATTGTATATTTTTGCAAAGTGAAAACTTTAAAACTTTAATGGGAAAACAACACATCCCAAATGTTTGTTCAGTGGCATACAAGGCCTGACGAGTTGTAAGATCAGGAGTGTGATGTAGAATACCTAAAGGTTTCATAATGACCCCTTGTGGTCTCCAGAAGCCTTTATTCCACAGTATGTAAATGTGAGGTAGACTTAATCAAATTGAAAAACGCACATATTATCAAAAACATGATGATCAAATGCTACATTTATATTTCCCATAACTTTTACTGTGGCCTTGGAGCTGTTCAACTTCACTACTTGAGAACTCCTCTGTTTTTCCTTCTGACGTTTAACCTTTTGCTATTCGAGGAAACCGCCCCTCGCTGGCTCGGTGGGAGAAGATCTGACAGTTGTTACCTCACCCAGGTAGGCCTGGCTCCCTGGGATGTAATTACTTCTAACCGAAAGCCATTATACTACAGCGGAATGGACTCACCTGCAGGTGGCTGGAGTCAAGGACTAATTGAAAAACAGTAATTAAATCCACAGGAAGCTGGCCTCCGAGTGCAGGGGCGACGGAAACCGAGGGTGCAGCTCAGTCTTGGAGAGAGCCAGTTAAATCGGCTCCCCTTACTACTGTCATTATCCCCTTTGTCTCTGTGATGAGGAAAATTAAATGATATTAAATGTCCACAAAACTTATTGAAAAAAAATACATCTAATATATACATATTTTTGCTCTTTTTATGCAATGTGGATGAAGCCCTGATACACGAAGAGTGGTGGTGACGAGGAAGCTTGTGCAATTGACGTTGACATGACAGGGTGGGGGGAGAGTGACAGAGGATTTAAGGCTCATTTAAAAATGTTTTCTGAAAAAAAAAAATTCAATGGCCTGTTTTATTATTTATTTTCTCGACAGCTCAGTTGTCATTCGTAGATCTCACCACTGTCACTCACCACCAAACTCATCCCCTGTCATGACAGATCTCACGCTGTAAACAGTGCAGCTTTCACATGTCACCATAACATAAGTCTGCTTTACAGCTCGCACAGTTAATATCAAGGCCACGGATTCAGGCTGCTTGACTGTCACAGTTTTGGCATTGCTGTCACCTTCAACCTGACATTGGCCAAACAAATCAGAATGCTGCCTATGCTGCAGAGGAGACATCTGTGTCGATGAGAGCTGCCGCAGTGGAATAATCAATACGTCACTCACCCAGCCAGAGCTGGATTGTGTCACGTACAGTGTTTATTATTATTCAGGTTTTGGTTTTTATATTATGTAACCTTAAAGTTAAATTCATTCTCTCGCTCTGACTTGTTAATAGTAGCAAGACACATATGACGTGAATATGGTGAAACGTGGCAGAAAGTGACAAATACGGACATACACATTTTTCCAATTTGCCTATTGTTTCTTTTATGACTGTTGTCATTTTTATATTATGTGGGTGCAATACAACGTATTTACCTGTTCCTGCACCGGGTTAAGTTAGCACCGTGTTAATGTGGACATTGCACTTTGAATATGATTTTTTTGAGTGAAACCGTTTGTGCCCCCATCCCTGACAATAAACCAGCCTTTGGTTAGAAGATTAAATAATCTTTTAACATTTATTGTCGTTTTCAGCTTTAGATTTTAATTGACCTTATTGACATCTAGACAAATTGAATGTATTTTCTATTCTACGGCAGTGATGATAATCACTGTCTAGTTAATACCGTAATGGTAGCACTGGTAATAACACTGCTTAATTAGTCCAGACAAAGTCTAGCGATGGAAAAGGAATTGAAGAACAGGCAAGCTCGTCCTCTCTGCTGTCTTCTAAATGTGTTACAGAGAGATGGATGATAATGCCAGAGGGCTGACATACTGCTGAAAGTGTTATGCGAAGAAAACAAATGAAGGTACGGCTGGGCATTTCATAAGGCGTAGGCTGATGCAAGGGAGGCAGAGATGCATCAGTGAGAATATCAGGTGTGTTATTTTATTTGTTGACCGGGGTCTCATCATGCACAGACACCACGCGTATTTCTGCACTTGCAGACGGTAAGGCACCATACAAATATTGTGCAATAAATGAGTAACTTGTGTTCCTGTCACCAGGCCTGTTTGTGTGGCTGCATGTCACTGGCCTGGTGAAATATGGATAAAAACATTCGGCAGCAGAACACTGTAAGTGCAACCTTGTTTTGAAAAATCTGTAATTGGATCCGTTTTTGAAAATAATAGCAGCACGCAAGGCTGAATGTCAAAGGCTGCTTCCCATGGTTGCCGATTTTCTGTTGCATGCAATGACAAACTGTGTGAGGAAAAAAAAAACGTGTTTTTCACTCCATGGAGCAAATTATTTTCTGTTTCACAGCCATATGTGCTGAGAATTGCAAGGTAAATTCCCAAGCTTACAAACTTGCTGCTGGATGACAGAAGTTTTGGTGAACGGTATGACTGCGCTTGCTCTATCATGGGTGTGAACGTCTTCAGAGAACTGAAAAAGGGATGGAGAAGTGAATGCTGAATGACTTTAATTTAATGCAGCTCATTTTAAATCTCGCCATGTGCGCATGTGAACTCTGGATCTTGGACTTTCAAGGATGACCTGGAGTCATGCAGTTGGCAAGGATAGTATTGACATTTTAATTCCTGAATTATAGCTGGCACTATAGCAGGCAATTTACATTACAGTGTGCAGAAAAAAATACATGAATAAAGGAATATACATGCAGAAAAAAGCATTAATAAAGATTGGTTTATTTTTAAGCAGAATGCATGGTGATACAGTGCTTAATGGACTGATAGCAAAACTGTCCTGTGTTCATGAACGCAAGTTCATTTTTTTCTTCTTGTTTGCATGTCATTATCTATTATGTTTAAGCCTTCTTTTATGTGTGGATCTCCTCCTGTGGTCATGTGGTTGGATTCAGTAGTGCCTCAATGTTGAGTGTTGGTGCATGGTGAGTGTTGTCGGACTCGTACCTCCAGACTAGGCCCCACCTTGCAGCTGAAAGCTGCTGTTCCACCATTCCTGATGTCCTGTTGGTGAAAATCCAGAACTAGAAGTGCAAGTACCGTGGACAGTAATCACAGCAAACCATGTGACAGGCTGAATGGGTCCCTGTCTTCTGGTCTTTGCATTTTTCTGAATATGAAATCATGTTGATCTCAAACCTCGAATGGCTCTGACGGCTCAGAGGTTAAGCAATTTTTGGTCATGCAGCCTTTAATTGATTTGGAAAACTGATATCCTGCTGTGGGACAGCTTGTCTCATTGGTAGTCATAGATCAACTGTTATTTCAGTGACGGGTGACATTAAAGGTGTCGCTCAGGAATCATATTCAATCTGCAACATCTAAGTGAACATTGCACAAGGCGTCAACTTACCCCAGTGTAAAACACCACTCGAGCACTTTAATGCTTTAAAATATTTTAAAAAATGAAAGGAAAGTCTGGAGGGAGAACCTGAAGAGGGCAAAAAAAGAGAGGGCTGTCACCCTGTCACCAGACATAAGAGCCCAGACCCCCCTCAGCCCCGGGGCCTCGTCTCTTCCTGGGGCCTGGCACACCTGAATCTGTCCGGGCTGTTGGAGCTCCAGTCCCTTGGCCACCAAGGAAAAATTCACATTTTAATTGAGTCCCCACTGAGTCACCAGGAAAGGTTTCACACTTGCTACTCTTAACAGATGGCACACTATTTTTACCTGCGCCTTCTTTAGAAGAAAATACAAAAAAAAAAAAAAACGGGCAGAGTTGCTGCCGTTTAATGGGCTCCCAGGGGCCTTAACTTCCCCGATTCACTCAGTGGCAGGTTCAAGTTCACCTGGAGGGAGGGACTTGAAATTAGTAACCTTTAAAAGAAAAGCAACGGCCGGGGAAAAATGGCTCAGGCTGTAGATTTTAATCTTAATAAAATAAAATGGCAAAATTATACAGCTGACAAGAGAAGTGTAAGAGACACCGGGTGTTCAGGTTAAATTATCCTTAAGATCATGATCACTCTTTTCCTTCTTCACTATGTAGGTCTATATGTGTCTCTGGAGGCTAGGGGTAAGAGTCAAGCAGCATACATTATTAAAAATATAGATATTATGCCTGGGGTAAAAGGGACAGCTTGAAAGTGCTGAGGGAAAGTCCTGGCAGACCCTTCAAAAAGGCCCAAGATTGCTTTCTGTTGATGGACAGAGGGACAGTTTGATGCATGTAAACATGGATAAAACAAAATGTCACCAAAGATGCACTATGATCCAATTTCAAATGTATATGTTGAGTAAATCTAAAAGGACTCAATTCTGATCTCATCATAACATTAACATTAAACATAACATTAAACTACTGTTCAAATGTTAAAAATCCAATTTCAATATTCTTTATAAAATCAATGATGGTTATTTTTTAAATAATCAATAGATATTGCACAACAGGCTTGCTGAACACAGCATTCCATTGGAACACAAGACTAATTGTTGCTGGTAATGGGCAGATTTCGGCAGATTTTCCATTAATTACAGCCTTTCGCAGCTACTACAGTTACATTAACAGCAACATTAACAATCATCAAAAGATGATTTTTCCCTAAAAGCAAAGTATCACCCACCATTTACATTAAAAACACCAGTAGATAAGCTTAATAAATTATTTTGAGAAAAGGGCCTAATTTTTTATTGAGATATATCATATACAAATCCAATCAATGTTAGCAGTATGTTTGATTCCCAGTTTTGCATGGGCCAGCGGAATGAAGCAAGACGTTTTATAGGTGCATTAAGCCAGGAATGCTATTAAAGTGTCAATTTGTGTGGGGGTAAAATTGTGCATTTAATCCTGTTATCCCTGCTTTCACTCGGAGCAAAAGAAAATATACCATCGATGTTATTATCCTCCTCCAGCCAGCCTCACTGCTCACTCTCACCTCTTCTTCAGGCCCATGCACCAATCAGCTTTGTTATAATGGCTGACCACACTCCTTTCATATGAAATGTGCTTTCAGCATTGAAACCTGGCAACTCAGAAACTTTGAAAAGTTACAGACAATTGCTTCCTCTTAATGGCCGTCCTTTTCATTATTCTGCCCTGTGAACATAGACGCTTTTTATTACATGGAGTGAAGAACACATTCTGAATGACAGATGTTCACTTAAGAAGTTAACTTTCAGCTTGGCAAATTGATTAGAGACATTCTGCTGGACAAGATTTTTTTTATGTAATTTAGGGTTTCTCGAGCAGAGTCTGAGCTGAATTCAAAGGACGAAAACCGAACATTTTTCAGTATCATCGACATTTCGAAGGTTGACTAATTCTGTGCCTTGACAGCATAGAAATGATCGATAACATTGCCTGCAAAAAGAGCACATTCAGACCTCTTCAGATTCACACTGATCAGCCATAATGTCATAACCACGGACAGATGAAGTAAATAACATTTACAAGGGCAATGGCAGGTAGCAAAAATACAATTATTTTGGAGTGTGTTGGGAAGAGGAAAAATGGCCAAGGGGGAGGATCTGATGATGACTACTTGGTCTGAACTTTGGTCAGGTCTCAGGTCTTGTGGAGGCTCTCTAGCATGTAGTACACACCAAAAATTGATCCAAGGGCCATGAACATCACCAGGGTGGATGACCGGATGAAAACAGGAGAACCCAGTAGAAACCCAAGACAACATGGGCAGAGGATGCAAAATCTGCACACAAGGTCTGAGTCGGGACTTTTGAAGTCTGAGGTCAGGTTATTAACCGTCATGCCCTCCCTGTGAAATCTTGGTGTCAAATACAACAGTGCACCTTCAATGCTTCGTGGGCAGGTGGCTTAAGAGACATCACATGGCACGAAGCCTTCAAATACCCTACTCCCTGTTTACATGGTGCAAAAATAATCCAACATAAAATCTGTGGGACAAACACTCCACTCAGCTCTTTTTATATCTCTCCGTCTGCGGAAGAAGTAAAAAGTCCCTAGACCTCTGTGTTGTGTCAGAATGAAGACAGAAGAGAACAGGTGATGTTGCAAAGCAGGACAGAGGGCGTGACACAGCCACCTTAGCTGCCAAGTGAAGGAGGCATGAGGGCCATATCCAGCAGTGCCTCAGCTATCAAGCTTTACGCCTTACGGGAGATTGAAAACTCAGGAATGGGCCAAAAGTGGAGCACAGCAGCCATCAAAACCCTCAAAGCTGCTCCCGCTGACACGACAGGCGAGTCCAGGTAATGTCAGTGGTTACACACCGCCAAATCATGGCAGGAAAAGGACATGCTGACTGCGGGGCACACGTGCACAACAACGAAACGCGATGGGTTTCATGGCTGATAAAGCATTTGTACGTTGATTTTCGATTCGCCACCCTGGGCAGGAGGGCGCATTTAATGGCCCTGGTGACTGCTAATTCAATGCAAACTAACCCTTTGACAAATGATGTTCATTCCATGTCCCAATGCACCTTTTGAAACAACCACAACTGAAACTTGTTTGTGGAGATGCACAGGAGGGTGATGGCAAAACAGCAGGTCATGACCCTCCCTCTGAGGACCAATGGCATCTAATGAGAATATTATACAGAGTATGTCATAAGGCCAGAACAAAGCCACAGCATTTCTGATCAATCCCAAACCCCAAATCCCAAAATAATTTGATACCAGTGTTTTAATTAGTCTTGGAAATCTCTGTTTTTTTTTTTTTTTTTACAGCATTTACCAGACGCCCTTATCCAGAGAGACTTACAATCAGTAGTTACAGGGACAGTCCCCCCCCCTGGAGCAACTTGGGGTTAAGTGTCTTTCTCAGGGACACAATGGTAGTAAGTGGGATTTGAACCTGGGTCTTCTGGTTCATAGGTGGGTGTGTTACCCACTAGGCCACTACCACCATTTTTTATCCTATTTTAAAGCTTTTGGATTCTTCTTTGTGAAAAAATTCTGAATAACCTACTTCAAACATTTGAACAGGAACAGCCAGGATGCGACGTAAGATCATCTTATTTCCTTACTGTTCCTTTCAAGATGTAAAGCATTGTGTAAACTGCGTCCTGCAGTTCCCTGGGTGTAAAGCAATCTTAAAAACGTTGTTTGATAAGGTTTCAATAAAATTCAATAAAATTCAGTAAACAGCTGATATTGTCTTCTTTTTTAAAAAGGCAAGCAAGTGGACAACGTACTGATCTGTGTTCAGTGTTACATCCTGAAACATTCCAATCATACTCGAGTGTTTTCACCATTAAAGTAGTCATGAAATACTAACTCACCAAACAAAAGGGAATTCAGAGGCACATTTTATGGTATCCTGCTCATAAATATAGTATAATGCTATGGGGCTCTCTCTGCTGCAGTGACTCGGGGTCTGGATTGTTAAAAACGGGTAAAATGGGTGGAACAAGAGAAAATATATAGCACTCCATCTTGTTTGAAGCACTCCATCTTGTGTTTTGTTGTTTAATTAAGAAATTTGGAATAAATTTCCCCCAAACATGGACATTGACCAGAGGAACAACATGATTTATTCATCTCTGTAATGTGGGCTCATGCCCGCTCCCAACCAGCTCCCCATTTGAAAGTGTATTACTGAAGTCAAACACAGCCTGTTTGCAGATTGTCTGGGACCGGGTCCCTTTTGTCAGATCTTAACGGCACATCTTTAATAAATATTTACAAGGGGTTTTAGGAAACAGTTAAAAAAAACATTACTTTCAAACAACCCCTGTGCTTCGTTTCAAATTCACGATGATTGGGATCTACGTGGTCAGAGGGTCGCCTGACAGAGACTGGAGAACGATGTTTGGACGATGTAGTGATGTGTGATCTCACATGTAAAGACATGATTGATGTGGGGAACATGGTGTTACCCTGGTGACAACATTCTGCTGCTGAACATCAGTCTTCTCCCAAACCAAACGCAATTTAGCACCATGGTAGCAATAAGGGGGTGAGTGGGTTAAAATTAAATAAGCAATAAGTAGCTACTGCATAATGTGACGCTTGATTATAATATATATATATATATGTGTGTGTGTGTGTGTGTGTGTGTGTGTGTGTATAACTGTACTGGCATTGTAAATAAAATGCTCAATACAACTATTGTGCATGAATGAATAAGTTATGAGAAAATGCACCCCATTAATTGGAGAAAAACAGAGAGAGAACACAAAAGCGCTGTCCAAATCTAAAGGAGCAGGCCCACTTTCTGGATTAATTACACATTAATTTACAGATAAGAAAACCTCCAGCTTCTGTTTACCATAATAAATGAAGGTTACATTTGAATGTGGTTGTCACTGATAGGGAACTGGGGACTACATCAGATTGTTTACAGGTGAAAGGGACCTAATATTTCATTTGAGTAAAAATGACTTTGCTCCAAGAAACCCAGTATGACAGAGAATCAATTCCTGGAGCACTACAGGGCACTAAAGAGGATTAAACTAAAGAGTAGAGCAGAATCGCGTATAAAAACCCTCTACAGGGAATTTATTTAGTAAAAGTGCTTAATACGTATGAAACTCAAATTGTTGGTCTATTTCTATTTCTAGTAATTTATAGATAAATTGTAAAAAGTGATTTCTTGGGTGGCCTCCCCTGCACTCGTTTTGTTCTCTTTTGATTTTTTTTTGTTGGCTGTGTGAGTAAGATTAATCGACCATTTGCCTGATTGCCTTTAGATATTTAGACAGGCACTTGTGTTCAATTACACACTTGTGTGTAATCATTTTGTTCTGGTTCCTGTCCAATTTGCTGGATTTGTGCTGTATGCCAAACCTCTGAGGTTTTATATGGAAATCTTTTGATTGTGATCTATCTATCTGATACCACTTAATGGTCTTTACATGTCATTTTAGTTGAATTGGCCGGACAGAAATATGGACATTATGCAGCATCACGCAAGAGCTTCTGTTCACATTTCACCCACGCACTCTGTCCATTCTAATAATTATAATTTCAAAAAACATGTCATGACATCATGACATTAATGTTATAATTCATTTATCTTTGCATTCAGGTACCTATTGCACAAGCAGCAAATCAATTCTGAAAGAAAATCTCCATCAACAGCTTCAATCCTTCAGCTGACTTTGAAAATGTACCTTCTTGCGTTCTGCTTTTGTATGTATGTCCACTCTGTGTGTGTGTGTGATTGGTGTGTGTGTTCAGATCACACCGTCATTAATCAGCCCATATCAACGAAACCACTGAAAAGTTTGCGGAAACTAAATTTGGGCCATCCATCACGTTGCTGCAACGTTTCATAATAAAACAGATACATACATTTTTCTTCTGCTCCCCCTTGTCAGTGGCTGATAGGATCTCTTTGTGTAGTTAGGTCCTCCCCTAATTGATTAGCTTTCGGAGCTCTGGAGACAGAACAAATGGGCTTGTGGGTGAAGATAGCATCGCTCCGTGATGGACACCTCCATTGCATTCCCCTAAATGTGTCTGAACATTAAAAGAAGGGATTTATTTAATTAACTGGACATGTTGTGATATTTTACTTAATGTGTAAACTGAATGTCAGACATTAAACTTGCAAAAAAAAAGATGTAAATGATAAAACCCTTTTGGCTTCTGCTGTCCACCGAAAGCCCCGTTCTTGACCTTCCCTACATTGTTTAAGTGTTTGGCAAAGAGATTCACCAACAAGCAATAATTTGATAGCATCTGAGAGATCTTTCCATCGTCTAGCAGGCGGACCATTAATCTCTCTCACTTCCTAGTTTTCATCACACAATCCGTTCACATATGACGCTGTGTTCAGGCTATAGCCCACACATAACTGATAATAAATTAGCAGTAAGTTATTATTAGTTGTCTGATGTGCACATTTGCAACAAATGCAATCTGCCATTGTAATAAAACATTATATCAATTAAATTAATACCAATGCTAGAGTTGTCATTTGCTTCCATAACTAATCACACATTTTGCCAGGAATTGCAATTCATTTTTAAGGCTATTTTTAAAACAACAGAGATGAGTGTGGGAAAGAGGCTCAGGCGGGGAGAGATGAGGAGATGATCTGGTCATTCTTTTATAAAACACCTGACAGTAAATAAAATGCATTGTCTGAATCGTCATTAAAATCGTGTGTCATAGGTCAGACCCTACACAGGAAGTACACAAAGTGCAGCTGCATCAACTGCACTAATTTGTTATAACATGATAAATATTTTAAATTAATTGCGATGATAAACACATTTACACAGAGCTCATTAATATACATATTAATATACATAAGAATATACACAATAATAATAATAATAATAACACACATAAAAGAAAAATACCCTTCTCAAATCCCATTACAATCCACCCACATATGGCACAGAGTCATAGAAAAACACAGACAGGATTTATTTGATTTTATTGCCTTTCTACAGTGATCCTTCTGTCCTACAGTGCTGTTATTGTATATATATATATTTTGGCAGAGCCTGGGATAGACCTTCGGCTTGTAAAGACTGTCACATTTCAATGGCACAGCGACCACTTGTCCAGTCCAAATAAGCCCTGAAAACCACTTTCTGACAGCAATACCCAGACCACTGTGAAGGAAAGTTTATCCACAGTGAAACACTGAGAAGAACAGCATATCTCACAAAACAGCATCTCACAACAAAACACGATGAATTATTGACAATTCTCCTTCATCTTTTTTATGAACATGGAAAATAACATTATAGTGTACGATCTGTGTGTTGTGGTAGGGGGACAACGGTGAATGGCTGACCCGAGGCCAAACTGGATGGGGGCTCTTGAGGCCTAAAATAAAGCTTGGATTGAAAGGAATGGGTTATAAAGAGACTGCATATGCACACGGCCCAGAGTTTTTTCTCCACCCCTGTGTGTCAGTATAGCTGCTGGTGAGCGGCGATTTAATCTGTAGATGGCAGTAACATGCCATAAGCAAGAGACACTCACAGCTTTGTCATCGCACTTTGGCTATCCTGCATTCAAGCTCACATGCATTGTTTGGTTTAACAACGTAAATGCAGATTGTTGAAGAGGACTTGCCATGGGCCAGACGGCATGACCCACAGCATGGGTCACAGAAAAAATAATGAACCATGCATTTGTGATTGATTCGCTTCCCCAATCACATTAAGGACACTGAGAGACGCTTAATGACAGATCTGCAATGCAACACTGTTTCTTTCATATACTTTATCAATAAAAAATTGCATTATATATACAGATATTCAACATCAAACAATGTTTCTGATTCTGAACAAGATTTAGAAGTGGGAACACTTTTAAAATACCAGCAAGATTGACACGGGCCTTTGTAGGATTGTATCAGGCACAGCTGTACTGGAGGGATTTTTCTGTCTCTCTGATGAAAGTGATAAAAGTGCTCATGCACGGTGAGCCTGCATGACCGGTGTCTCAAAGTTTACATGAAAAGTACATCATCACTCTTTGTCTCGTACTCGTACTCTCTGCACTGCACCAATTTTATGCATTCTGTTCCCTTCCGAAGGCTTATTAACATCCCTTTATTCTATGGCTATTAGTATTCCGTTTAAGTAGCTCTCTTTGTTGTACCCAGTCATGATGACTTCAGTAAGGTAGTTAATGTGATTATTAAAATAAATTTTAAATGGCCGAAAAAGAGACTTTCCATTAAGTAAGCTACATATTTCACTTTAATGAAAGCCCAAAAGCGTCTTTTCATCAGACTCCTTTGATCCTGCTTGCTCAGCCTGTACACAAAGGGATGAGGCACGTCTAATATGGTTCAATTGGCAACTTTACCAGGCCTCAGATCTCGTCAAGACACCGCAAGAGAAACGTATCATCTAAGAACACTGCCATTTGCTTCATTTTTTATTTTTTTTCTTCTAGGAAAACAGTTAAAAGGACAAAAAGCACTAAACATGAAGCTATATAAAATGTAATCTTTCTTTATCAATATTTCTACCACCAGCCCCATGTATTTGATGGGGATTCGATGGCACAGACACTTACTCAGAATGCATAAATCATATTCTTTTACTGGGTCACAAACTGTGTTCTCAGAGAACACAGACCGTAATCATAATGCATTTTCCATATTGCACACAGTCAGGTTCATCCTGTTTAACCTTCATACAGGCACAAGCTAATCAGAGACAATCAGACAGAAATGCCTTCCCCTCATTCCCTGAAACGATTGTTAAGATGTCAATTTCACCATGTTGGTGCAGACCTAAGCAACATTAGAGTACATAAAACACACACAAACATATCATTCCATAAAATTTCCATAACTGTTATTCACCCGCTCACTCACTTTTCTTATTGTTCTCTGTATTTCTGAAAGAAACCTGCATAAAGGAACATTAAGACAAACAAGGGCACATTTACATTTACAGCATTAAAAAACAAATAAAATATAACAAAAAAAACAAAAAAATTGCCTGTAAAAATGCTTTGGTAGAATTTTAAGAGGCTGCTCTTTAAGACGCTAGACCATCTCATTTATCAAGGCGGCGAGGCTCCAGACCATGCAGCCCATGAAGACAGGACCAGATGGAGACATAACCCTTATTAAAAACTTCATGAAGATACAATGAATGTAACAGTTAGGAACATAAGGTTCAAGAAACAAGAAATAAGCAGTGCAGACAAGGAAAATGAAAACTTACAGTTGGACATGTGCTTTTGGTAAGACAGATTTGCAAGAAATAATCATAAGCAAATATAAATATGCATTAATATACAGCATTAATAATAAATTGCTGCAATAAATGAGAAAAAAACTAAAACAACACAATGAAATACATAATACTAAAAAGAAACCATAATGATATATGAATGATTATACTGCAGTGTTGCATTTGTTATTATAGATTTCTCTGTTTTTCCCAGTGGAGGCTTGTCTGCCTCAGCCTCCCTGCTCTCATGGTGACTACAGGCAGGAGATTCCAGGATCTGGGGCCTGATCATGTTACTTGACTCTCAATGCAACCACCCATTTCCCAGGCCCGTCCTAAAGAGGCTGGCGCTTTGGCTGAAAATCCCACGGGCAGCTGTCCAGACCTCCATTTGGCACAGAGAAGCCGAGAGGAACATTTTATTAAGGTCCTCATGCCTTTCAGTGCCACCACTGTACAAACCTCATTTCTGCAGAAGTGAAAAGCACTCTCCATTTTGAAGGATGTGAATCAGTTGCCGTGAGGTGTCCCTGATGTGTGGTACACACCGCATTTACACCAGGCTATTCATGTCGTACTGAACAGAGATCCTGCATGATGTGCTCGTAAGATCTGCTCTTTAATAAACAAGAACAGGTACAGGACCTCGATCTTGAATGAAATGAAATGGAAACGCACGTGTGTGTGCACATACATACACATGTATTCAGGCATGTTGAAAAAAGAAGCCATTCGGTCTTTTTGTTTTTTCCACCAGAGCCACTTCATCACAGAAATGAAATAATAGCAGGGAAGAGACGGCTGCTGTCCTGTTAAATAATGACGTTATTGTATCTGAACACTTGTTCTCAATGTTTTCAACATCAGCATCCTCTCCTCGGGCATTGTAATGTGGCACGCTGGTTCATGGGTGTATCGTCACCCTCCTGTCACCAAACTGAGCTCACTTCCCACCACCGCTTCCTCCACGTCTGGGTCACTGGGCTCAGGACAGGGAGTCAACCTGGGAAGGGCGGCCGCTCACCGCGAGGCAAGTGAAGAATACAACAGTAAAATACAACTACAGCATTATTTTACAGTCTGAGATCCACTTCCTCTGTGACCCTGAGCAAGTGTAGTAAATTGGGCGAGTTGAACGGTGGGAGGAAACCAGAGAACCTGGAGGAGACCCATGCAACCCCCCCCCCCCCCCCCCCCCCCCCCCCCCCACACACACACACACACAAAGCTGAACATTAGAGGAAGCGGTAAAAGAATGTGTAAGATAGCATCTCAGACAGACACAGAAGGGGACGCTGCTGGGACAACTGCGGAAGTCTGTCCGGCTCGTCCTCCCGGCTGCCAGCCGCAGACACGGGGGGCACCGGCTCATGGTGTCCCGCTGCTCAGATGAAAAGTCTCTTGTGAAACCGAAGGTGACAACATCTAGAGGTTGCACAGTAACCATCTGTTAAACACCGACGCTCCTGCCCGTGAAGAATGGAACCCGGGAGCAGGGGACGCCGGTGCCGCGTCCGCTAAACATGGATCATCATCGGATCTCCAACGTCTGCGTCCAGGCAATTGAAATTCAGATTTTCAGGGTATGAGCGCGTGTGTGTGTGTGTGTGTGTGTGTGTGTTTTATGTTGGAAAGCGTAGACAGACGTCAGACCGGGGGGGGGGTGGTAAACAAAGCAGCACTGTCCGGCACACCGGATGAAAGGAGACAGGTCCGACTGTGGCCTGCTGGGAGAGAGGGGAGGGGGAGGAGAAGCAGACCAGGATGACTTAAGAGGCGCCGGTGAACGTGTTGAAGTCCTCCAGACAGGGACCAGATGCGGCACGACTGGCTCCGCATCCTGAGCAGCTTCCAGCCGACATGCCACACGGGCCGCGCCCAGGACTCTCATGACAGACAGCTCTGCATCAGACCGAGCGATGGGGTGAGGGGGTGTGGAGTATTTCCCCCCGTAACCGTATTTTATCAAACCTCCCTTCAGTCTCTGAAAATGAGAATCTTTGATTTCTGGAATCTCCACTTCTGCTCCTTCATTGTCTTTCGTGTGAATCGCGTTGTGGGAGAAACAATGGAGACGAGATCTCGCTGCGCTTCTGCATGTTCGGCTTTGATTGGGACGTCAGGCCCTCGTCTACGTGAACATTCTTTTTTAAACAGCAGAGTGACAGATAATTTGGCAAAGTTGAACGTTCCCCTCAAATATCAGCGTCTTTGTGTCCGCAGATGAAAAAACAACAACTTTGTAAGAGAGCGGGAATGCAAAGCAGGAAAAGATACGAGGAGAACAAATGAACTGTTTTAATCTGCCTGTCTATCTATCGATTTCAAATCAAATATGGTTTTGAGCACCAACAATAGTTTTTCATTACACTTAATACAAAGTAATAAGCGTCGATAGGATCTTACATACCGAGTCTCTTCCTCTCGGTGTTAATAATATTCTCCTTTATCTGCTTTCAATAATTGAGCTTTTAAATTGGCAATTTTGCTGCAGGTCCACCAAAGGTAAATGCTGAGGGAGCGACCACTCCCAGCCTCTCACAGAAAAAAACGATTCATTCAATAATTATGCGTTTCATGGGCACCTAATAATGTTCAACTGTTAATAAAAAAACCAATGCAAGCAGTTCTTTAGTAGGCAATGTAAGCAGTTCCTTGAGCTGATATTTTACAGTAATTAATAATAACTGGATTATCTGAGATATTAATGTTCTCTGTCATCGACCGAATATTCTTGTACAAAGCAGTACTATTTCTGGAAGGAAGTCAGCCTTTGGTGACCAGTCTCTGTGAATATCATGGCATAATTACAGGCCAACATCAATGCCAAAATGGTGCTGATGGACTTGAGATGGCTGACATTTTATCCGCTCCTAAATACCAGGAACCCTCTCATGAGAAGGTCACATGTCAGCACAGAGACGGATGGAAGTGTTAAACTGTTAAACCGCTCTGCTCTTTCACTCAGCTGACAAAGTGTCTGCACCCTGAAAGAGTCCGGCGCTGCGCCCCGACAATGGCGGTCAACCAAATTTCACTCTGAAGATCACTTCAGACAGTCGGGTGACCAAAGCCTGCTGTCCATGGAACTGATTTTGTAGTTAAGGGGTTAACAGCCTTTTTAATACCCATTCCCAAGCTTCTAAATCATCCACATTATTAAATGATCATTTTATCTCAATAAATTCCCATTTGGGAGTTGTGGGCTGAACTTGTTGTTCTTCAAATGTCTTCCACAACTGTTCCACCGCAGGGTGCGGAGCTGTGCCGAGGGGGAGCCGTCACCACCCCGTTTAAACCTGATGCAACCTGTGAAATTCCCCCCCGGCTGCTCTTTCCCACTGATCCCAGTACAGTGGGCCCGGGCCTGCTGCTTAAATCCCAGTGTCTATAAGGCGGCCAGTGGGGATTTTATCAGGGACATCTGTCCTTGGACAGGCTGCCAGTTCAGCTGGATGCTCTGTGTTCTACAGCTGGTCCTGGAGCGCTGTTCGAGGGAGCCGAAAGGCGGAGAGCGAGAGTGATCGAATGTGCCAGTGTGTTTACCAGAGTATTCTGTACATATAACATGTCAAAGCTTACATTTCTAATATAAAACCAATCCCAAAACTCCTCTGGTTGTACACATGACATGCTGCATACTATGTTTGAACATACGTATGAATTGGTTAATCTTACAGTCAGAGAAAATATTATTTCATTTTTTGTAAGTTTGCTAATTTTAAAATTTCAATAGTAGGTTTATTTCAACAGTGAGACACAGAAAAATGCATTTCAAATTAGTTGTAAATGAATTTGCATTTTCATGAATGAAATAAGTGTTTGATCCCTTTTGCAAAACAGCCGCTGTTCCAACATGGGGTCCCCTTGACAAAGACACCCCAAAGCATAATGTTTTCACCTCCATGTTTGACGGTGGGGACGGGTTCTCTTAGTCATAGGCAGCATTCCTCCACCTCCAAACACGGGGAGTTGAGAGACAATGACAATGACGTCATTTTCGTTGAAACTCCATAAGGTGAGATCTTGTGTGGAACTCCTGAATGAGGAAGCCTGGTAGTTGTTTCATGGTTCTTCCATTTGAAAATAATCGCACCAACTGTATCTCATTCCAGTCTTGTGTAGGTCCTTAATCTAGTTCCTGACATACATGGAAAGCTACTTGGTCTTGGCCATGGTGCAGAGTTTGGAATCTGTTTCTATGGACTGGTGCCTTTTATACAAGTGATGGGTTTACAAGCTCCCAATGTCAGCTCCTTACCTAACTGGAAGCCAGAAATCTTGCTGACTGATAGAGGGATCAAATATTTATTTCATATTTATTTTCATTTATTTCAAATCAATTGATAAACTTTTTCAAATGAACTTTTATGGGCAGTAGTGGCCTAGCAGTTATGGAAGCGGCCCTGTAATCAGAAGGCTGCCGGTTCGAAACAGTGACGGTGGCACTGAGCAGCACCGTGTGCTGTGCTGCAGTGTTTCACAATGATAATCACTTCATTTTCACTTCAAATTACTAATTTAGGTTTTTATTTGTTATTGTTCTGTTTCTCACTGTTCAAATAAACCTACCATTGAAATGAAAGGCTCATCATTCACAAATTCAGCAGGGGATCAAATAATGATTTCCTCCACTGTATGTCTCATGAGTCTTTTATTGTATATATTATTCTTATTTGAGATCCTGTTATGTATACATTGGTTTTGATTTTATTTGTATGTCAAGTGTAATACAATACAATGATGTAAATGTCCAGAGCGCGACACACCTAGAACCTACACTGTTTCATCAAAAAGAAGAGAAGGGAGAAAACTAAACATGTTATGTGGCACACAACAATGCGGCAGGTAGCCCTCAACCTCCTAGGTTTAGGGTTCAATTCCAGGTCCTGATTGTGTGTGTGTGGTACAAATTCCCTCTCCATGTTTCCATGCAAGTTTCCCCAGGGCTCTCTGATTTCCTCCCACCACCCAGTGGCAAGTACAATACATGGAAAGGTGGCTCTGAGTTGGCCATAGCTCTGGGTGTGTGAGTGAAGGGTGAGTGTGTGCCCTGTAGCGGCATGGTGCGCCACCCCACATCCTGCATCCAAGGATGAACTTCGCATCCACGATCATGATCTGGATGGGTGATGAGTGGAAATACGTTATGGATTTAACAAATGAAATCCAGTGGAACAGACATCAGAGCCCTTCAAAAGTGACATGTTTCAGTATTTGGTCTGATTTTGGAGTTGGGTTTGGCCAGAGTAATCTGGAATTACTGACATAACTGTCAGACGGGCAACTTGAATGTTCTCAGGTGATAATGTGTATCATGCGCATGTTCAGCAGCCACAGTGCCAGACTGCATTTCAGATGAAATAAATGAATAAGGCCAGACGCTTGCCAGAAATATTTGGCATTTATTTATTCAACAATTCCATTCCATACATGTGAATTATGCTTGAAACTGAAGTTCAAACCCACTGAGTACACTGAAGAAAAAATAATAATAGTAACAAAACACGTCCAAAAAAAAAAAAAGGGAAATAATACACGCCCAAAACTTAACCAAACAAAGCATTTTAAACTCAGCTTTCTACAAGAAGCACAGATCCCATCATTGCCTGAAACTGCTCTGCCAAAAATAAAACTCCCTATCTATCTACCTCTCTACACAAAACACTACTAGCGGTGGATGGGTATCTCCCCCAGGAAGTGGGCCTTCCAGTACTTTCCATTTTCCATCTACTGCACATGAATATATTAAAAGTAGTGGGACAGAAAAAGGTTTCGGAGGTCTGTACTCTTCGCAAACCTCTACTATACAGTTCTGTGTAATTCTGAGGCAGTTGCAACAGCTGGGACCTACGGACAGTGACTGATCATTTCCATACTGCCATAGGGTGCTGTTCAAATTTGGAGGCAGTGTGCAAGAGCATTAAAACCAATGTACTACAGTAAACCTAGTAAGTGCTTTATTTCAATTAGCATAACTGAATGGTAATTGTGTTGGCTAAAGGCTTCATTTAGAAGGTTAAGCCCCTCATTTTCATATCCTCTCCAGTAACGTAATCAAGGGCAATGTTTTCATTTACACAGTAAAAGCTTTTCTGAGATTGGGAGGGACTTTTTCATCTGGAAATTTTACAGATTGATGTGTCAGATGAGTTTTTTTTTTGAGTTACAGTTGCTTGTGAGCACAGTTCAGTTCAGCTCAAAAGTAGAAAGCATGAGATGACAGAAGCATTAAATAAACACTGAATATTTTATTAGCATTGTAATTATCTATAATTTTTAACCTCAACAAATACACAACTTCAGCATACAGGGACAAAAAAAAATTCCTGAGATGCAAAATGAAAGGGTTTGGGCTAAATAAAGAGAAGAAAACAGAGGAGAAATGAGAAAACAAACTACATGCCACTATGAGATACTGTATCTCTGTAGGTTTGACACGTTTATTGGAAAATCAGACACAACTGGTGTTGATATGGCAAGAAAACCTATAAAATGTCCAGCAGAAGCTTATACCACAGGCCAAGAAAAACATAAAAACAAATTAAAGGGGCAAATCCGGTGCCATCTTTGATGTAAATGTATATTTATTATCCAGAAAAAAATTCTATTGCAATTAAGGTTCTTTTTTTAATATATAAAATTGCATTATTCTATTTTGCTTTGATTTTGACTTCTGAATTACAGAAAAAAAATTGTAACATTTGCAAACTGTGGTACCTTTTGACAGATAAAAAATGCAGCTCTACAGGTGACTTTTTAATTATTTTAATGCATGTGAGCAATATCTCTACAATGTACATCAGAAGTGAAGAGAAGCAAAAGGAAGGAAACAGGACAGGTAAATCCGTCTGGAACACATTTTCATCAACGCCACTGTCTATATCGAACTGCAAGCTCCCCGAAAGGTCATGTTTTAATTAATACGTTTGCAACTGAAATTTCTCATCTTTAGTGAAACGTCCATCATCCCCCCGCCTCCCCCCTTGAAATGAACAAGCACCTGTTCTCTCTTGAAGCCCGACAGCCTCAACGCAGCGTAAACCAGACTGATGAGCACACGCTGTACCTGAAAATAGACTGAGCTCCCCGTCTGTCTCGGCAACAATCTGCACAAACCTGGAGAGAGTGGAGAGCGGCCAGCTCGGCACTCAGTGGTACAAAACAGCACCAGAAAGTCGGCTTTCTCTGCCACTCGTCAGAAGCCTAATCCAGTCCAAGGACGTCTGAGGAGGTCCTTATTTCTTTAGTGTTTTGCCTTCCTGTTCACACTTTTGGACATTTACAACGTGTATAATACACATTCAGAACACCCTAGAATGCTGTGAAATACGTTGACAAGAACATATGAAAAGTAGGGAAAGTTAAAAGGTAAATTGTTAAAATGGCAATTTGTGTCAACAAGCAAAAAGTTAAACTTCACAAAGGCAATCATGGTGACTTGAATTTCTATCGACCTAACGTCAGACATAATGACATTTGAGGAATAGGGTTCTTTTAACCAGAAGCAGAACTAGAACATTACTTGGGGGCAAAACAGCTTTTGAGCTCTAAATAGTGAGTCAGCGGGAATTCACGGCGACCTTTCAAACTGAAACAAGTGGCCTTCAACAAAACCATGTCTGAGAGCAATTAAAATGTAAAAAATAAAAATGATCAGAGGAGAAACACAAATCTGATTGGAGTCCAGCCACTAATTATCTAATTTCACAAGAAAGAAAGAAAGAAAGAAAGAAAGAAAGAAAGAAAGAAAGAAAGAAAAAAGAATATAAATCATAAAAAAAATCTACAGTAGGTTCATCATATTTAAATACATATTTAGTAGCTAAGCACACAAAGATTTTTTTAAATGTACTTTAAGATTGGCTTTAATTAAAATTCTTCAGATTTTATACTGCTCACCTATCAATTATATTCAATAGTAAATTAGCAATTATTCTTGTCCCACCGACTTATAGCTTTCTACAAGTGAAATGGCCAAACACTGGCACGTATGTACAATGTACGACACTGACAAAAGTAACTGCAAAGAACAAACTGTGAACACGCCCTTCATTAATTTTTAATCACTTGTACATTTGGAAAGTTCTAATGCGACATTTCTTTCTCGGGGTTCAGAAAAGCTTAAACTGTATAGTTGGACATGACTGCTCATTGAGGGTCTTCTAATACTGAACAGATTATTTATACCAAATTATATTGGAGCCCTGTGCTGTGAACCTGGGATAGGACTTTAGCCAGTAGATCCTGAGGCCATTGGGGACCAAGCTGATGGCAGATCTTCTAAATTGGTGTAGAAAAAAAAAACACTCCCACTGGAGCAGCGTCATCGTCGTCTCAGTGCTTACTTTAATTCTCCACTTCCACAGTTAAAGGTCATTACAACCAATTAAACACCTCCTCCAAGCAAAGGCCCCAGTCATCAAGAGCTCTGGCTCAATTAATCGCCAGAGGTACCTCCTTTCAGACCAGCTTAGATCTGTCAGAGCAACTAGCAAGCTGGCACCAAGGCCCTTTTCATCGACCATCCCGAAAACGAATAAAACAAATACATTTCAGTGCCTGTCAATTAAACAGAAGTAAGCAGGTTAAAGAACTTGTCCAAAAAGTTAACAAAATGTTGTACTTACACGGTATATACATGCCTTGGGCTAATAACAAAGGGAACTTGAGTGACTTAAATGCTTAATGAAAAATGACAAAAAGTTTTTTTTTCTTCCTCTCCAATAGATAAATTGGCTAATATACAAATTTGTAAGGTAAGAGGGATCCAAAAGTCTAACAACAATTGTCACTAATTAGCACATTTAGCAGACAATATACAGCCGTATTAACATGGGAGCCTATTTATCACATGAAGAAAAGACATCAAATAAAGGAAATTCTTGTTAAAAGTACTCCAATCCCCTAGTTTTATCATGTAGGTTTGATATGCGGGACAGAGTTGATATGACCAGACGTTTCCTCCAAACAACCAACCATGGCATCCCGAGTCCCGTTGGCAAAAATGACGCTGTTTTCTTCATGGAACCAGCCGTTGTGCTTCTGTATGCCAGTTCTGATTCATCAAACCATAGGAACAGGGAGGGATGGCCCACCCTGGCAACCACACCATGCACCCAAGACGCTGTAAACTAGTTTACGATGTGAAGTTTCCACAGAAAGTAATGTGCACTAAAAAAAATAAAAATTATTTAACTGGTTGTTCTTGATTCCCGAACTTTGAACCCAAAATGCAAACAAGTCTTTGTGACTGGTAGGCTTCCGTAAATTACTTTATTATAGCGCTAGTACAAAAGTGTAATTAGGCATATTTCCAGATTTGACATAAACCTTTATTATTCTAACCATTTTCAATGGATATGATGGATCTGATTCTTTCTATGGAAACTCCAGTGTTATAACTACATCGCCATGGCAACGTGACAGAAATGCCATGAAAGGGCAGCCAGTGCAGGAATATACAGACAAAAGACGTTAGTCTTTTGGTGGGAATAATCATCCAACAACCTGATTGTGCTCATGTGACCAATCTTATATACTGGTAAACATGGGGAAAATAATAATAAAAAACATTAAATATTTTGTATTGGAAGAATAAAAAAAAATAAGTGCTACCCAGATTTCTACATAAAAAGCAAGAAACATTACAAACTGTAAATAAACCAAGGCATTGAGAATGGATGGAGGTCTGTATATTTAGGCACTGCATCAGAGTGGGCGTGGGCTTTTTTGTTGAGTGGGCGGGGACTGTGTACATTGTCGTGAAAGGTTGGCAAGAGGATGGAGATTTTTGTTGTTTTTTTCTTCCAAAAATTTATTTTCAGACACTACGTGAATAGAAAAGGCGACATCTTCAGCAGCTACTGTAAGTTGCTTGTAAAAAGTGGCCGGTGAAAGAAAGTAAAAAAAAAAAAAAATACAAAAAGTGGATAGTCAAAAGTAAAAACTAAAAAGAACAAAGGCCAACAGTTGAAGACTGGCAGAAGAAGAAGATGAACACGAAGAAGAAGCTGCTGTCTGACTTTTTTTCTTTCCCTACTTGTCGCATTGAGGGCAGGGGAACACAGAGTGGGGCGCCCCCTGCAGTTTAAATGAAGTATTCTTTCTTTTCCTCCGCGTGTGCATGGTTACCCTCAGCGTTAATGATAGCCGTGTCTGCATCAGGTGCGTCGTCCGCTCCTTTGGCTTCATTTGTCAGGTATGTTCCTGTCCCATGAAATACAAAAAAACAAAACTCAGTACACTTCTGAAACAAACAAACAAACAAACAAACAAATATTGATTCATTTCCAAAAGCTGTGTAGGCATTAAACATTGTATCAAGCGCTATTTAATACTACTTAAGTAAAGAAATATTATTAGTCTTTAAAAGTAACCTTAGTAATTTGCCAACACAGTTCATTGCCATTGGAATGATCTGAAATCTTGAGAATTTTTGCTGCAAGTTCTGACTGCAAGTTCTAGGAAAGTCTAGTAACCGAATAGATTTAGCTATTAAGGTAGGAAATATATCGTTTAATTTCTCACAGAAATGTCATAAATTAAAAAGCTAAAGAAGTTAAAAACACAAAGAAATGCAATAAGAAGGTCTGTTTACCTTTATGCCTTGCCAGGTATCGTCCCAACACAATAATTAAGCAGAGGGTGACAAAAACAACCACGGCGACAACGCCACCAATCAGAGCGTGGTCGGGACTGTGCTGTTCCAGCGCGCTGGGATCTGAAAGGAGGAAGCAGGGACAGAGGATCACTTCCAGCGGATACACAATTTGAAATCCTGTCATTGCCGTGCGCTCTACTTCCTGCAGACAAAGCAGCTTCCAAACTGTGAAACTCTGCAAGTCAAGGTGACTCTGGCAGCACTGAATATGCATAACGCACAAAAAGATTAAGAGGAAACATGAAGAAGGAGCAAATCGTTTTTTGAAGTCGCACCCAAACATTATCTGGGCAGAAGGAATACATCCATATATCAAAAAAATAAAGAAGTTATCTTTCACTCATTTCACAAACACTCACACTCAGAGTGTACAGTGCTCAGATATCTCACTTTCTCACACACACGCACACACAGTGCAGATTTATCACAGAGCTCATCCGACGGGAGCCTTTCATGAACAGACGAGAGCTGCCGCAACGCTGCAAAAAAACGATGGTGAATCGGTGCGTCTCAGAACCCCATCTCTACTGCAGATGAGAGATTGGTGAGATTGACTGTGGGTTATTATTTTATCTCGGCGGATTCCGCTGAGCTGGCCACTCGTGTTCGGGGGTTTCCTGCCCGCAGTGACCCCAGCAGACACTACGAGGAAACGAGCTGGGCGTCAGGACAGGGTGTGAGTGCTGGGTTTGGATTATGTATGAGTGCAGGGAGACGAGGAAACACGGGGCCAAACACCACCATAACACTCACCTTTCCCAGCGGGAAAAAACAAACCGACAACTCACAAACAAACAACAACAAAAAAGCAGCGGCGGCCAATGCGGGCGGATGTGCGTGGAGCCGTGTGGCAGCTTGACACTGATGTGCGCCTGTTGCTGCTTGGCGAGAGAGGAAAACAAGAGCCGGATGCCTGTGGACACCCTTGACAAACAAAGTACCTTCCAGCCCCGCCTGGTCTGCCGCCGTGGGCAGCAGAGCACAAACAGGGGACACTAGGGACAGAAGTGTGTGTGGACCATGCCAGGGTCTGCTCCTCATCACACACACCAGTGAGTGAGAGATGTGGAGAAAATGTGTGTGTGTGTTTATACAGGAGTATGTCATCCCACTGTCAGCAATAAACATAAAAAATCTATAAAAACTATGATCTATAAATCTACAGTTACAGGAAAAAAATGACTAGGGCTGTCAAAATGAATGTTTTAATCCCTAAATATTTAATCACAATTGTTATTTTGTATTGCCTAAATATATTTTAAATATATCCTGAGCTGCCAAGGTGCCACTGAGGTGACACTGAGCAAATCACTGTCCCCGCACACTGCTCCCCGGGCGCCTGTCATGGCTGCCCACTGCTCACCAAGGGCGATGGTTAAAAGCAGAGGGCACATTTTGTTGTGTCACCATGTGCAGTGCTGCAGTGTTTCCCGATCACTTAATTTTTTTATTTTTTCACATATTATATACTTCTATACAATATTTTTTTTTAATATAAACTTCCATATAAGTTTATATAAACTTCATATATTTACATTATAGAACAAACCAAACCAACAAACAAACAAACAAACACCTCCTTGTTAAATATAACACTGATTGGATACAGATACATATGTCATTCAGAATGTCATTTTACCATGTTGTGCATGTTGTCATCCCTCTGCAGAGTCGTGTTACAGTGACCTCACAATATTTCATGACATTCTGAAGCAGCCACAGTGTTCTATTTCATAGTTTGTATTACTGTCAAAAGATTCTCACATTCACTTAATGCCACAAGGTGCAGAGTAACACATCAGCCCAGGGTGCTAATATTACAGGTATTTTTATGACTATGATGTGCAAGCTGTAAAAACGTAACTGGCTGTAAAACAGCAGGTCGTGTTGTACAAGTCAGAGCGGATCTTCAGACCTAATTAGTTTTTCTTTTTTCATCACATGATCGCTAAGAAGTGATTCTCCAAAGTACAGAAATTTCCTCACACCACTCCACACTTTGACATGATGGAAATGAACTGCTAACAGTGTGTAAAACACAAATCCATAATGCCTCTCACTTCCCTTTCTGCTGGTTTATTTTCACATTAGAACTGAACTGGGATTGTTCTAAACCTTCTTCATTAGGATCCAGGTGTCACCCTATTACAGGTGGGAACCTTCACTGGTCTCACGATTTGATTCGTTACGATCAGATAAGGCAGCCACAGTCACTTCCAGCAATACTTTGATTATACGATTTATTTCAACACCCCTACACCCTATCCCACCCGGAACATGACACCGCACCCTGTCTGGTTCCTGGAGGGACAGCACTCCACTTTTGTTGAAGCTGGAGTCAGAAGCAGGATGTGGCTAGAATACCAGCCATATTCTGGACCCTCCCAATTTGAGATGAATAACTGCATGTCAGAGACTCAAAACGGGGATATAAGCAGGGCTGAGAAGTTTGTGTACACACACATGCATGCACAGACAGACACCCACACACACATATATAATGCATTGCACATGCATTGTATATATAATGCATTGTAATGCATATAATGTGATTTACATATACATAGCAGTGGTAGTATTTGTATATTTTATTCTTTCTTACATCTCCCTCTCTCAGCCCCACCTCAGCACAGTGTGCGCTTGTCTTGCTCTTGGTGACAATCTTAATGGCGTTATGACAAGCCTGGCTGTGTCTCCAGCAGGGATTTAAATCAATTCCCTCATTATTCCCAAAACTCCCTCCTCCCTTCCCCCTGAACGGCACCTATTTCTCTCTCTCTCTCTCTCTCTCTCACTCTCTCTCCTCATCCTGTGCCGCTTTATTAGCTTTCTGTTTGGCGCCGTATTCTAAGCGATGCTTTGTATTTGACAGCGAGTGTCGTGTCTGCCGTGCCAACGCATTTCATCCACGCACCTTTTGTTGGTGCTGCAGCTTTTCCAATCGGCCGCCTGCAATTACCCTATCAGTCCCATGGAGCCACGATAAGCTCAAGGCCAGGGAGTCATTCAGAAAGCCCAGATAATTCCGCACATTAGCATCATTCTTCATATTCAAAGGGGCAAGAAAAGGGATGCTTTTAATCATCTGAATGCAACCGTCTAACTCGGGACTAAAGTTGAGGAGGCAGAAGAGACAGAAGGGCCTGACAGATTCAATTAGCTGCAGAATTCTCCACCACTAAATGGTGGTTTCCGTCTGACCATGTCTGTCCGCTTCTGTTTCAAACGAAGCCATATGCGCTAGGCAAACCAACATGAAAAACTGTTGCAGGCCCTGCAGAAAACTTTAATCACCTTTGGCAAACGTTGGAAGCGGCGAAGCCTCTGTGCCCCCTTAAACGTGCTTACCCCGAACTCGTGCTTCAATACGTTCATAATTGGATATCATGAGCAGCCCACACTATTTATATCTATTGTGCTGGTGGGCCGTCAAGATGAGAACGCTCCCGGGGCGAGTCTATTGACACTGCCAACACTTTGAGGAGCCTGGCAGATGATAACGATTGGAAAGCTAATTTCTCTGTTCCTGGAGATTGATATAAATAATACAGGCCATTTCATTATCCTTTGTTCTGATTTGGTTTCTCGAGCTGCTGCTCTGGGAAATATGCTTGGTTTAATATATGAGTTTCGACGTCCTCACTCGCTCTCTCTCATTCCTTTTCTGCCCCCCCCAAGCCCCCGCCCTCACACTCTCTCATGCGCAGATTGACAGAATTCATCAGTGCCGCCCTCTATAGAGACAGAATGGAGTTCTGCGAAGCAGCGTGCAGAAAAAAAAGGTGATACATTTTTGTGCTCCAAAAGGCATTATCTTTTAATAAGGTCAGACACGTTCCTTTTGGTGTGATTTAATATTGGAGTGAGCATGCAAATTCCTTTTTTAATATTTATAATCCTTTTCCGTATCACTGTGTCCCTGGCATATTTAATAATTTGAGAGGTTTTCCAATTGCGCATGTTACCAAACGCCTTGCCTGCAGGTTGGCCTTCGGTTCAAAATGTCGTTCTGGCAGCTCCTTAAGTACGGCCACACAGTCAGTGTTCATGCTGGTGAAGTGGTACATGAATAAACCAACCAGCAAACAACATCCCTGTTGTGGTGCTGCACTGGGGTGCCACTCAGTGGGGTAGTGAATTAAGGAACCACTTTGGTGTTGGAAACCATCTAGTGCAGGGGTGAGCAAACTAGGGCCTGCAGGCCAGATCCGGCCCGCCGTAGATTGGTACCAAATTGCCCATAATTATAAATGCATTAGTTTGATCTGTTCATGTAATGCCTGGTGTTACACCAGGTGGCACATTAGGGGCAGACAGAGCTGAAGATCTTCGCCTGAACCCGACAGGTTTTTACACTGGCTTGCGAGGTAAATGAGTGGTCATGTATGGCAAGCACTTTTTTTCTCCCATAAAGGTCTTGACCTCAGTAAAGTTAGCAGTGGATCCTGTATCCTGTATGAATGTCAAATTCATTTGTGATGTATGTCTGTAAACTTACACACACATGTTGATTTTTGAATAGCTGCAGCCAATAAATTGTGAAAATGCTAAATAATTGTGCTGCTAAACCTAACCTTAACCCTATTATATATGGCTTTTGCAAGTGTGAACGTGAATGATATACAGTACAGGCCAAAAGTTTGGACCCACCTTCTCATTCAATGTGTCTTCTTTATTTTCATGACCATTGGTAGATTCTCACTGAAGGCATCAAAACTATGAATGAACACATGTGTGCATTTATTGTGAAACTTCGAATACCGTTAAAAGCGCAACGACTGCCTTTAATCGGAAAAGTGGTATTTAAAAAAGGGGGACATTTCTAGGCTTTCTAGGTTTAATGAGTAAGAAAAAATACAGTGAAGATCTGTAAATGTCAGGACACAGAGTTCTAACTTTACTCAGTTCAGATTATCAATGTTGCTTTTTTTTAACATTAATAACAGATTAATTAACAAGCTGCTCCTCAATGTGCTCTGGTCCGTTTTCGTCCATCATGCTGCAAGTAGCCGCGGTTTTGCACATGTGAAACAGATATTTCTGCAGTAGGCCGGTATTATCAATATCTCTCTCTGCATTATTTATAGGCCACCATGTGCCCTTATTTGTATATGGTGTTTTTAAAATTGTATATTGTGTTTTTTTTTTTTTTAATTGTATTTATACTTTGTATTCAATGTTACTGTTTTTGTATTTAATGTTACTTGTATGGGTCAGAGAGTAACGTAATTTCAATTCTCTGCATGTCCTGTACATGTGGCAGAATTGACAATAAAGTTGACTTGACTTGATATTGCAAACTGTTTATACCGTTTATACCACACAGCACTAGCTGCAGTCATCTATTCCTCTATCCTGACTAGTCTCCCTGAGTCCTAAAGCTGACAACCATACCCACAGCATTATGCTGCAACCACCATGCTTCACTGTAGGGATGGTATTGGCCTTTGGTATTGGGATCTTTGTTTCAATGGACCAGAGAGTATTGTTTCTCATGTCCATTAGGTCTCCACTGCTCTGTGGGGGTCCAGATGTCTATTGCCTGGGCCTCCTACATGTTGGCTTCATGTCCTGGGGCAAGCGGGGCTGTGGCTCCCCACAAACACTATTAACCACTTACATGGAGAGACCTTGTTGGCATGGGTGCATTCACACACACAGGTGTGTACTCAGGGCTACACATAAGGGCTCACACACGTACTCTCATTGTCTGGAACAGCTGAACATGTCTTGTATTATTAGTACTGTGTGGTGTTAAATAACGTTTAATGTTCATTAGTTATTGTGATTTATACAGATGTTGCTGTGATTTTTCTATATGTCTATATGTCAATTTTCTCTCCAACTTCTCTTTTTCTCTCTACTTTTTCCTCTGTCCCCCAGTCATGTCTGCTCTTATTGAAGCAAGTTAAATAAGGAAAATATAATGCTTCATAAAAAAGGTCTTGAATGATGACAGCAAAGATACACATACACACTTTCATGTGTCAACTGTGTTACTGACAGGCTGAAAAAAAAGAAAGAAAATAGTTTACAGGCAAGTCGCAATCTAATCAAATTGTGAGGCCAACGAAGGACATTTTCTTCTAATAAACACAATTTTGTGTGGTATCCATGTGTGTTGCACAGGAAATTAATATTCTTGCATTACTCTTAGATTGTTTTTATTGTCTTTTTATGAAATATTTGTAACTGGTATGATTTTTCCAGTTGTATGTAGTTGTGTGTGCTTTATGATTAGTGGTTGGTATATTGCACAAAAAGCTTGTTAAGAAATGAGTTTGTGTTATCCAACATTAAGTAATGCATTTCTGCATTATGTTGGATTATGTAACTTGCAGTCTGGTGTAAGGTGCAATATAAGTAAAACACACTCTCCAGAACCAAAACATCTGGGATTCTGGGATTTCAGTAAAATCCCTTTATTTACATTTACATTTACAGTATTTATCAGACGCCCTTATCCAGAGCGACTTATTCTTACTGTCAATCTGAAGGTTTGGGCCACAATCAGAAATGATTGGATTACAAAGGGCCAAATTCATATCAGATAAAATGCATGGGGACATTCAAGTTTAATCTACTGTTCAAAAATGGTCATATGTGCCATCTAAGAAGAAGAAACAATCAACTCATGGCTACTTCCTCCACTTTAAATGTTCCGGCAAGACGTGGAACCTTCATGGGAGCCGCCATTAGTGCGAAAGCTTGATACCTCCTAGTGGGGGAGATTTCAAGGTGAGTATTAATATTAAAGTCATGCGCTCCCCTAGCCGCCCCCCTCAGGAACGAGCAGCGCCGTGTCTCGGAGATTATTGTAGCAGTAATCTTGGAGGCATTTGAATAAATGCCTTTAAGGGCTGCTGAGAGAAATGAGCAGTGGCGAAGAATGGATGTTGGGCTTGGCATGCAAGCGATTCTGCGCCTCTCATGCTGCGAGGAAGGATTTATGTAATGGGCTGATCTGTCAGACACACTCACCTCCAAACAACCAGTCACAAACTTCAGGGCAACAATGATGCAGCAGTGACAACAACGGCCTGTCTCTCTCTGATCGGACTCGGTTTTATAAGTAAGCTACAGGCTAAATAAGCAGAATAAATCTTTAACCCAGTATTTTGGTTGCCCTGTAGAAAAAATACTTAATTCAGTGTGGGTAGTTTCTAATAAAATGCACAGTATGACTTATAGAATTAACTATGTATGTGTGTGTGTGTGTGTGTGATAACTGCAACTTCAATTTTAATTTAAAAAAATTCAATTTCAATTGTAAAAATATTTTATCCGCCATATAATTGTCTTTTGAAAACCAATGTCTTAATTATGACAATATATTTCAAACTTTTTACAAATGAAGAAAATAAATGCCAAATCCAGTTAGCACATGCACCAGCAATCCTTAAATCTGAACCTGTTGCAAACTGATTTCATCTTTCTGTAACACAGAATCGTTCTTTAAGAAATCCCAAATGTGCACAACACGAGTCAACAATCAACCAAATGAGGGAACTGATTATTCTGTGAGTGTGATTGAGGTGCGAAATGAGGTGGGGCGTTGATCTTATTAAAGAACTTATAGGTTTAAGTGAGAGCTCATTTGAGAGTAATTATGAACTCAGCAGGAACGTAGAGTCTGACACTGTAGGAGTGTGAGGCAGCTGGGCATGTGAGCCACAACATCTGGAATGGGTTTCATTTTGCCCTAAATCCATATTTTACCAATTTTTAACAGCATTTGGATATTTCAGATTTTGTGGCTTAGTTAAAGATTATTTGGAATTTTGTTTCTAACATAAATTTATGACACTCAGTGTAAATCTTGAGTCCAGCAGCTCCAAGATTAAAAGACTGCTTCTCTCTGGTTCTTCTCATCCTCCTGCTATACAATCTCTTCAGTTTAGAGATATCAGGATCTTGCCCTGTCTAAAACATGATGAGGTGTGTGAACTTTTCGTCAATTCTGCTTTTGATCAGACAACAAAAAAGGGGATAAGAACCGCACCCCAGGTTACATCTAAACATCACAGTTGTCACTGACAAAGATGAGAGGAACTTATACAAATACATAGCCAAGCAGCCATTTGTGCATAACTGTAAAAAGGCATGAAGGACAAAAGGTCAGAATCTGAATGGTACCACTGTAGCCCATCTTTGTTCAGCTGGCCACTGCAGGGAAGAAATAAAACACACATGAGGCTCCGTCCTCCCTTCCTCCCTCCATTTCTCCCACCTTCATTCCCTCCCACCTCCCTTCCCTGAGTGTGGTCTACTTCTTTCCTTGATGGCGTAGGCACCACGCTGAACTGTGAGTGAGTAATAAAGTGATTTACATGCTGCGGACCCCTTGAGAGTTGATTTAAAACAGAGCGCCTGCACTGGGGACCGTGCTGTAGGTCAGACTGGTTTAATTAGATTTTCAAAACAAATTACGGCCCCTAATTGTAAAAAAATAAAAAAATAAAATCGTGCATATGTGTGTGTGTGGGGTTGGGGGTGGTGGTGAATAATTTAAACTGAATGTGGAGCTGGAGAAGCCCGTTGTTGTCTGCCTCACTGGTGCGGGCGCAGCCCACCTTGTAATGAAGGCGTCTAATAATGCCGCCTCCCGCTGGGTCGTCTCGGTGAGGATGACATCACAAGATCCTCCTCAGAACAAATGAAGAAAGATCCCTCCAGAAGAATGCAGGGGGGAATTATTATTTGCTATTCATACTCCACTACAGGACTTAATGATTTTTCACTTCTGGTGCCAAGGCATTATTTTAAATTGTCGCCATAATTCTTCCTGACCCGACTTAATGTGACAGATCATCAATAATGGGCCCTTATGCCTAAGTTAAAAGAAGCCCCCGTTACATTATAATTCTGACACTACTCTCCTCGGCTTTTAGAGGACAGGAGAGCCGCGGAGGACCTTGGTCTCAATATTTAACCCCCTCCAGGGATGCTTTGGCATGAACCGATGGCGCTTTTTCAGCTTCATTATCATTTCAGCATTGTTCTTTGTCCTTGCCTGAAACTGTCAATAATACTGAAAATGTGTTGTCTTGTTAGGATTTTATATATATATAATATATATGTATTCACCATGTATGGCCATGTTGCTGTGTATCATGCATACGTGAAGGTGTAAAAGGGTAAAAGTTTCAGACTTAGAGCATAATTTGATTGTCTGTGCCCAGATCAACCCAGCCAACTGAAATACTGTGACTGGATGGCGGTTCTAATTTCTGGCACTTTAACACCAACCTTCTTACAGCATAAAAAAAACTAAACATTTCAAATATCTGCACGTAGATTAAATAAATAAGACAAAAAAATGATTGAGAGCAGTGTTAAGTATCAGTTTCAGATGAAGGAAGAAAGTAAAAGTGAAGTGATTGTCATTGTGAAACACAACACACGGTGCACAAAACAAACCTTGGTGAGCAGTGGACAGCCATGAAGGTTAGACTGTGACCAGTTTGGAATGTGGTTCTGGTAAGTAGCTGCTCTCAGTACTGCCACTGAATCATTATATGCTGTAAATGTAAAAATGCTGTAAATGCTGTAAAATGCTGTAAAAATGCTGTAAAAATGCTGTAAATGAAATTATACAGGAAGTGGCTTGTATTCCCAAATCAGAAACAACAAAGCCAGCCCAGGATTTCGTGTCAACTCACCAGCTGAGTATTGAATTCAGTCATGGGCCCAGTCATGGGTTGTAGTCTGATTTTAAAGTTTCTGATCTAGGAATACCTACATCTACATATTAGCCTGGGCATACAAAGACACAAAAACAAATCTCATGGGGAACAAACAGGCGGACCAAAAGGACAAAAAGTCCAAAAAGTTGTACGAGGAGAAAAAAGCCTGAGATCTTGCAAATGGTCCTCTGTGGGTTCTTCATTTTTTTGGCTCCTTGCTGGGACAAGGAGGCCGTGAAGGAGGCTGCGCCTGGTCCAGAACTGACAGGCCTTGCCTTCAGTGTTCCTGAACGGTGCCCTTGCACACTAATTGCCAGCCGTTTTCTCAATGGGACACACAGGCTCATGTTCCATTCTGTACTTTCTTGCCAGAGTTTCACAAAAGACCAAAAATACATATGCTTGTATATTATGTGTGATGTACTTTTTTTTTTGGTTTCACTCGGTTAAGTAAAAGTAGTTGGTTGCGGGCTTTTCCTGCTAATCAAAAGCTTGTTTTTCTTAGATAGCGTCTGTAATAGAAAAACAACACGCAGCGTCTAGTTATCCTTTCAGAGACCCCCGAATCCACTGAAATCTTCTCAGCTCATGGAAATCAGGCCATTATCCTTCTGTTATCCTTACATGAAAAAAGGAAAATACATCTAATTCTGCCACTTTAATAGCAGTGATGTGCTGCACGAGTAAAGCGTGACCTACATTGTTGCTCAGTGAGGTATATTTGCATTACTTCTGAGGCCTACACTTTTTCAAATCTATCTCTCTCCCTTCCCATGGCTTTGCTCCACTTAAGAAACAAGCTTTAAAAAAAAGAATGAGAATGAGAAAAAAAATAAATCACATCAACATGAACAAAACGCCATTGTTCAGGAAACAACATTTTATGCTTTCTGCTTCTTCTCAGAGTTGGCAGAATTTTAATTAAATCTCATTTTATTTTCCTTTCCAGTTTGCTTGCAGCTGTTTCTTTTATATGATTTCTTCTTCTATGTTGGTTCTTTATTTATTATTATTTCCTCGCTAATGAACTGCAAATGGAGGTTCTCCAAGAAAGATGTTTACTTCGTTGATTATTAGGATCTGAATGTGCGGGGATCAGTGTGAGTTTTTTTCTTCTCTCTCTTGGGCAAGGGCAGATGTACGATGGTGGAAAGGAAGGCAGCTGTAAATATTTTAAAACTCTTGGAAGAAAATTTATTGAACCCTCCGTTGCCAAGGTCACCAATAATTTGCAAGCCATAAAAAGGCATTTGGCAGATTTTACAGGGATGAGGCGGCCCTGATGACATCGGCTGGGCCCACAGCGAATCAGTGTGGAAGAGTTATTACGACCATTAAGTCGGGTGAGAGCAAAATCGTGCCATTGATTGCAGCCATTGAGAGGGGCATCGAGCACCCTGCAGGAAATCGGCCCTGTTAACACCGCAGACTTTTGCAGGGACACACATCTTTATAAAGCGCTGTCACTGACGTAATGCACTATTCAGACAAGTAAACATCCATAAGCAAATGTCGAAGCTCAGCTTGTCTTAGAGGTACACAGATAAAACTTAGAAAAGACATAGAAATTTTTAACACAAGCACTTTAGGTACAGTGATGAAAGTGAAAATGAAGTGATTGTCATTGTGATACACAGCAGATCAGCACACGGTGACACAACGAAATGTGTCCTCTGATTTTAACCATCACCCTTGGTGAGCAGTGGGCAGCCATGACAGGCGCCCGGGGAGCAGAGTGTGGGGACGGTGCTTTGCTCAGCGGCACCTTGGTGGCTCAGGATTTGAACCAGCAACCTTCTGATTACGGGGCCACTTCCTTAACCGCTAGGCCACCGCTGCAAAAAAACAATGTGGGTCTTATAAAAAAAATCTAAATCTATTTCTAAGTGAATCACAGGTGAATCACCTTACTGTACATGCAAAAATAAAATCCTCGGTGAAATTCTAAAATACAGCAAGCAAGACTGTTATCAAGTGGCGAAAAAAAACAACGTCGTCATTGGACAAAGACTTGGTTACTTCCAGTAAATGAGGCCAAACTGATGACCGGATGCTAAATGAGGCTATTAAAAAAAGATAGAGAAGGGGACAGAAACACAACACAACATGAACATCTCAAACTGTAGAACCTGTGGAAGGTGCCACAGAATGAAAAGGAAAGGACAACTGAATTTCCCTCAGAAACATGAACTTAACACCCACAGGTAAAATGAGCAAACTGCCAAATCCTAAACAGAGCTATAACAGTTACGTTATGTCTCAGCACCACTGGAACCAATCAGAGCAGAGTCGTTCAACATATTAACAACATATGGTGATTTAAGGACTTATGAAAGATCAGAATACACTGAATACACGCTTCTTCAGTTCACACGTGAATGTAGTCAGTTCAGGAAAGTTACACAACCCTACCAAAACTCATAAAAGGGAGTGACAGGGAAAGGCGGAGCAGGGGAGTGGTGGTTATGGTCTTACCAGTGACTGCAGGGTTGGAGTGCTGGGGGTCTGTGAGAGGAGTGGTGTCTGGAAGGGAGGGTTGAGGGGGAGGAGTTGCGGATGGAGACGGGGTGGTGGGGACATCTGCACGTAACATAGCCAGCACACGTACACAAAGACAGGGACAAACACAACAACAAAAGGGGGGAAAAATACAAGATAATGATGGACAAGACCAAAAATTGTCGCACATAAGGCAGAAATGATAAATTAGAGCAACAAAAAATGGTTAAATATGTTAATGAACATATGAGGTTAAGCACCTATGTAAATAAAATGCCAAATACCACAGAACAGTATATAAAACAATTAAAAACTGATCATTATTTCCTGTATTTAGTGTGCATAAGCATCTGTTAATGCAGCTTATACCACCAATGAGCTTTTTAAGGTCAATTGCAACCAGTCAGAATTCATTCTGATATTAAATGTGCAAGTGTGTAATGTTGCATTGGGCTGAAGATACCTGGCAAAATTCCCCTGTTTTGGGTCATATTTTACGTTGCAATTGACCTTTTAAGTACAAGCCGGAGGAAAACATAGACAAACAGCAGTGAGTCCAGAAGCGTGTGAAGACATGACAATGCCAGATTTCCCCTGGAAAGGTGTAACGACTGGAAAGGTCAGGACCCTGGAGCTTTACTGTGCATTGGTACGACATCAGACTTGATCCGGCTGACCCCTTGAACCCAGGGTTTGTAAACTGCCCCTTTAAGTTTGCGTTATTGAAAGGTCAAACAAACAAACAAGTCTATATTATTCCTGTCTTCAAATTGCCATGTGACATTGTGCACTACTTATTTGTGCTGGGACGAGCAGCCATGCAAAAAAAAAAAAAGCCAATTTGTCTCATGAATGTAAATAATTGAGTTAAAATCTGTCAAACATCTTTGATCTAAATCTAGGTCAACATCTTCATCTCTTTTGAAATATTAATGTTGAAGCAAGTGCTTTAGACAGTTTTCTCATTTAAGAAAGAGTAATTGTGAATTTAGCATAGATATTCTCATAGCCACACCCAGTGGTTATGAAAGAATGCAGTGTTAATAATAAACACAGATTTAATACATTATTAAAACTCAACAACACACAGTCGTCTGCCAGCAGGAAACCGGAGACTGTTAAGCGGTGTAAAGACGCTTTGCTGGATTTGATGTGGTGCTTAAAACCTTCTCTCCATTATGAATTATTTGTGCATGAAAACAGTTCACAGCAGCCCTGGGAGGGAGGGAGGGGGGGTGAGTTATGAAATGGGAAGGAAGGAAACAAAAACCGTCCTTTCCAACAAACTCCACCAAGGCGAAGTGCCCCTTTGAATAAAGACGTCATAAAGCCGTCTCCTAAATGTGTGAAATGGATTTGTGAGTTACTGTGCTCCCGGTACAATGTGATATAATCAGGACTAAAAAAAAAAAGTGACTAAATAACCATGATGCATGGAGTAACTGTGTACGAGGACAGCTGCCAATCACTACGCATGTTTAATTAGTGTCAGTTCATCAGTCCACTGCTGCATACTGTATCGTCGAGATGCGGATGTGGGAAATGGGCTATGAAGACACGTCTTGGTGGTGAGAAATTACACATGTGGACGTGCACACGTTTGTTAGCTGATTTTCAGCCTTGAGAAGGACTCATTAGTCAGCGCACTACGCGGCGGATGCAGACACACGCTTCCACCTCAAATTCCGATGCCTGAGTCTTTCACCATCTGGATAGAATTGTGAAGTGGACAAACAGAATATCCATGCATTTGTTGTGTTTGTAAACCTGGCAAAAAGAAAACGAATCATTGTACCATTTCATGTAATAATATCCCTTTCAAGAGCTAGGAACTTCTGGGATCCGGGTATAAACAGGATCTATAAAATTAAGAAATTATATAAAATGAAATGTGATTTTCTATGATTGTTCATAATTATAACCGAAATAAATCCTGATTGAATGGTTGTAATTATACAATAATTACACAGTTGGATATCAGGAGTGGTCTGCTACAGCGCTCTACAGGTTAAAACCATGAGATATTGATATTAGATATCGATTCTCCCAGTCTGAAACCAATTTTATTTAACCTCCAGGATCTCTAGGATAGCAATGTCTTTATTATGCATGGTTTCTGGGTTCAAAACATGTATTTACAGAACCAAGAGGATCTGTCCCCAGGGCTGATTCCAGTGGTGTTTTTAAAGATTATACAAATTACTAAATTAATAAAAAAGTGAGTGTTAGGTTGTTTATCTATTCCATAGATTGTTCAGATTTCTGAATCAGTGCTCATAATAAAGATAAAGTTGGAAGTGTTATCCTGGTCATCCAGTGTCCATCATGATGCTTCCCCAGCTATTCTATCATCTTCACCACTGAAATAAATGTGCCTTTAATGTAATACTGGTGAAGGTCTTGTGCAGATTACAGTAGATAAGCTGAAGAACGGTTTCCACATGAATCCTCTTCTTATTATCAGTCACTCTAAAGTGACTACTTGCTATGTTACGTTTGGCTTGCTCACTGTACCAGTCAAACGTTTGGACACCTAATCTATGGCAGTTATGGAGACTGATGAAAGAAGATGAAGGCCATTTTGAAGAATCTAATGCAAAAAAAACTTGGTCACTGTTGGATTTGGTCACTGTTTGCATCAAATGATCATTAACATGAGTAAATGATAAGCATAAACCTTTAGGACTGTTGGAAACCATTCTAGTTGTCTAACTTAAGATGGTAAAGAGAAAGCAAGAGTGTGAAATGCTGCCTTCACAGCTGCCTGCTATTTTATTTGTTTATTACTATGACTGTATAAATTAACATGTTAACACAGATTAATCCATCATCGTGATTAATTTGATTAAGATTTGTATTTCAATTAACCCATCTGCAGAGCAGAATGACACAAAATCCCTGAAATGTCACTATCAACGCATTTCAGTCAGTTTGTCCAAGTAGAGTTACCTTCGCCATGCGCAAATGGCCAGTTGATCTGGGACTGACAGGCAGCAGAACCAATTAGCTCAATATGGGAGACAATAAACAGCACATTGGCCCTCTCGAAGGGATATAAAAAAACAGGACAGAACAGAAGGAACATAAAGTATTCTGTACATTGTGTAGGAAGGAATTCTCTTTGCATTTTAGCACTTCCATCTTAAACTACAACCACTCTCGCTGAGTGTTGGTGTCGTAAAAAGTCTACCTTGAACAAACTGACTGATACAGCAAGTGGATTGCAAAAAACTGCAGACCTGTTAATATTGTCATGGATAAATATCACTAAATCAGTTGTGATTTAGTCTTCATATTTCTGAATCAGTCTTCATAATAAAGATAAAGTTGGAAGTGTTATCCTGGGAAACCAGACATTTAGACTGTCATCCAGTATCCATCAAGATGCTTCCCCAGCCATTTTCTCATCTTCACCACGGAAATAAATGTGGCTTTAAGTGTCTTCTGTAGGCTGAATTCTGTTAGAGTTCCGTATCATGGAAATAATGAAGGAACCTGTGAAGCGATGGAATATGCTCTAATCACAGATGAAGGAAAAGAACAAGCTGTGCCATTTTGAAAAGACAGTAATGAATTCAGACTAGGTACTCTATATTTATGGCACCCAATTAGCTTTTTCCCCCACTGTGGAGTTGTCAGTTTCAGACCATCAACATCATTAAGTGCTTTGGTTATGCTTGTTGTTACATTGTCCTGACATTTTCAGGAGCCCGGGAGTCGACTCTTCCATTCCACCATAAGTGCTAATTAAATTTTCTTAAGACCTTTTCGCGGAACAGGATAAAAAAAGGGACGGGAGAAAACAGGGAAGTGGAAGCTGTGGCATTTGGCAAGAGAAGCATCCTGAAGGCAGCCTAAGGACGTCAGGTTTTCGCCGGGTGAACGTCACATTTGCATGGTCCTGCTCCTCACCAGAGCGAGACAACAGCTGGTGACGACTGACCGCAGGTTGCCCTTTGACCTTTGGGCCATCTTGTAAAACGTGTCGAGGACTCAGTAGTGTCTTTCAGCACCTCGGCCAGCACCGCCATCGCGCTTGCAGCTGTTTCCAGCAGGTGAACACATGGTACCATGGACAGTGTGCCAATCCACTGTCACTGGTAGCCCAGTGACAGTGGGCTACCATTATTCTTTTATTCACAAGGAGGCTCGTCTCTGCTCCTCTCACAGAGCCTCCAGCCACAGGAGCAGATATCCCTGATGGACAGCTTACACTGACTTTGCCGTAAGCCAGGCATGATGAATCTCTGGCCAATCAGAATCGGTCATTTTTTAAAGAGGTTCCTGTGAGAACTAAAAAGAAGAACCAGAAAAAAACTACTTGCTGTATATGCATATGCTACAATAATTAAATCTACGACAGAAACGCATCTCAGATGAAGAGAGATAATCGGGTCATTTTTTAAAAATTACTTTCTTTTCGGGCGACTTTTTCTTTTCAAAAAGTCTGTTGGCACCCGATTTCCATAAAAAAAAAAAAAAAACTTCAGACACACTGGAAGTGCGTTGCTCCCGTGTCTGGTAATTATGACGACTCTAATATGTACATTTGCTAATGTATATAATACACTTGTCCAGGGTGACGTGCTCCCATTGTCCCCATCAGTCCATCCAGGGCAACATGGGGTTAAGCTGCTAGCAGGATTTGTAAGAGTGGCGTTCACAGTGATTGAGCTCTAAGAGCAGGAATATTAAGCACAAGCTGAACAGCTTTCATTTAACTTCCAGGCAGGTAGCAGCTGTTAGCGGTGGGTTCCACAGGCTGAGTGTGTTTTTTTAAAACCGCTCCTTGAAGTAGGAACCAGCCGTCCCTGCTTCTGAGCGCTGGCACGTTTTCCTGGGCCCCTGTGCATGAAGCTCTTCGTGAATATTGCCCTGCAGGCAATTGCTCCATTACTGTAACCTCTTCATGTGGTTGAGTTTAATGATTCCTCCTTCTCCTCTGTTCTTTTTTTTTTTTTTTTGTGGTTCTTTTCTGTATAGATCAGGATGGTGAAAAAGTATGAGCTTTGGGTTTGAGGCCAGTAATTATTTTTGGCCACAGCTCTAGGATTCTGTTTGTTGAAATACTTTTACTGTTCCCTGCCCTCTTGTTTGTCTTTTTTTTTAAAGAGGGGTGGGGGAAGAAAAAACTTTTGTTTTCAACTTTTAATTGGTAGACTTTTGCATGCCTGAGTCCTAATTTAGCCTCCTGAAACAAAAATAAATTTTATTAAACCCGAGAAACTACAGATAAACTAGGAATCAACTAAAGAGAGAGGCGCAGCGTCTCGATCGCCCTCTGCTCTTTATGATGATTGCTTTGGTGTGGCGGAGTGACTCTCCAGCTGAGCTCAGAGCAGCCAGATGGGCCCAGAGTAAAAGAGGAGGAATGGTGCTGATCCACGGGGACCTTGCTGCTGGATTAATTGCGTTCAAATTCATGATCTGGATTCATGTCTCACTTCAGTGAGAGTCGCAAACTACCTCCTTATTTCTGAAAGCCAGTGTGGAAAGTGCAACTTCGACCGGTGATCACCCAGGGAGCCATGATATGTAACAGGGAGACAGAACACTGGAGAACACTGGCTGGCTGTCTATCAAACAATCACTCACGGTGAAGCAATGGCCCACATCCAACATCTGCTGGTACTGAAACAGGCCCTCTTCACATATTACATCTGCGAATATGCACCTTTAGGTAATACTGGTGAAGGTCTTGTGCAGATATCAGTAGATAAGATGAAGAACGGTTTCCATTAAAAACCAAAACAATCAGTTATTCTAAACGAATCAGCACATGAATCAGCTTCTTATTATCAGTCACTCTAAAGTTATGTTTGGCTTGTTCACCTTCTCACAGGACGTACAGTACCAGTCAAAAGTTAATATAATCTGTGGTGGTTATGGAGACTAAGATGAAGGCCATTTTGAAGAATCTAATGCAAAAAAAACTGAGCTCTGTTCACTATAGTCATCATCAAAGGCTCATTAACATGAGTAAATGATAAGAAAGTGTTCAGCATAAACCTTTAGGACTGTTGGAAACCATTCTTGTTGTCTAACAAAGCAAGAGTGTGAAATTCTGCCATCACAGCAGCCTGCTATTTCATTTGTTTATTACTAGGAATGTATAAATTAACATGTTAACACTAATCCATCATCATGATGAATTTTATTAAAACTTGTATTGCAATTAACCCATCTGCAGAGCAGATTGACACAAAATCCCTGAAATGTCACTATCAACGCATTTCAGTCAGTTTGTCCAAGAGTTACCTTCGCCATGCGCAAATGGCCAGTTGATCTGGGACTGACAGGCAGCAGAACCCATTAGCTCAATAAACAGCACATTGGCCCTCTCGAAGGGATGTTTGAGTATAAAAAAACAAGACAGAACAGAAAGAACATAAAGTATTCTGTACATTGTGTAGGAAGGAATGTTCTTTGCACTGAAGCACTTCCATCTTAAACTACACCATTAACACGAAGCATGCGGTAGTCGGGGGTGTTGCAAGCACTAACGTGTTGGTGATAAGCCACTCTCGCTGAGTGTTGGTGTTGCAGTAAATCTACCTCGAACAAACTGACTGATACAGCACGTGGATTGCAAAAAACTGCAGACCTATTAATATAGTCATGGATTAATATCGTCAGGCTCAGTAAACATGTTAAGTGCATATATATTCAATTTTTTCTTGAGTGTGTTTGCTAATGCAAAATAAAATGTGATTAATATTAAAAATGAATTAAATTGAATCATGATTACTCAAGTCAATCCACAACAACAACGTGTGTTATCTCATAGTCTGGTGTCTATACAAGACCAATAAATGAGTGTGGGCATCCAAAGCTTTAAATTGTAGTGTATGATGGTCTAATTATTACATATTGCACTTAGTAACATCTTGTCAATAATTGGTAAGATGGCAATTTAATGTAATCAATATTCTTTTATGTTTTATATTGCTCAACAACTGTGAGTATCTACCCTCAATTTCATACTCTAAAGTATTCCTTTTGCTTCTTGTGTTTCTGATTAAAATTGAATCAATAAAAAATGATTAACAAATACTATTGAACTGTACAATAGCGTTGTGCTGGAGAGTTATTATTACATTTTAAATCTAGAGACATTCATTCTAAAGGTGTTTAGCTTGTTCTCAGCAAATAAAGCCCATCGCTGATGCAGAGAAAACCTGCCTTTGCAATCCTCACAACTCTCATTCCAACTGAGTTTACCTGCCTCGCTAATAAAATCTCCTGCACTTAATGGCTTGTAACAAAGACGGGCAGATGTGCAGTGAAGTGCCCGCTATATTATGAAACAGCGTCACTGGCGCTTCCATATGCTGTGGAGGAGTAAAGCAATCTGTCTCTCCGCCATTCTCATCACTCTTTCCTAATCTTTCCATCCTGAGGCACCCATCAACGCAACAGTATCAGAACAACCTCAAACGTATTAAAAGTCAGCCGCGAGATCAATGAGAAAAGTAATCACGGCGCTCTATGTGGGCTGCAGAAAAAACTCCGGAGCCAGAAGACTTTAGCGCTGAGCGACTCATCAACGCAGAGACAGGCACTCACCGTAGACGAAGAGTTTATATTCGTCGTGATCGGTCCCCAGGTGATTGCTGGCTTCACAGCGGTACGTGCCGTTGTCGGTTTTGTTCAGCGAAGTGATAGTGAGCTCCCGTCCCTCTACGATCATCCTGTCCCGGTCGGGCAGCTCGCCCCCATCTTTCGTCCACAACACGGGATCCGGCCTACACACCGGCAACAACAGCCATGTCACAGGAGCGTGTGTGTGTGGGGTGTGTTTCTGGGAAGAAGAATGAGGGACTTACGATGGGTTTCCTCTGGAGACGCACTCCAGCTTCATGTACTGGCCTTCCTGGGGGAATGTTAATGTGTGCTTAATCTGCACACGAGGAGCATCTGCAAGGAAATGGGATTGGAAAATATTGGCGAGAAAGATCAAGAGACCAAACTAAAGTAAAGCTACAAAAACCACTTTACTAACACATAAAATGCATTTTTTTCTGCACAGGACTAACAACACTTACATTGAACCTCTAAAACCTCAGTAGCTTGTTGGGGAATGGTAGCAAGGGAAACGTGGTCCACTCGGCAAGTGTAGGCCACACCATCGTCATCACGGTCCACGTGCATCTGCAGTGAGCTCTTCACTGTGAACGTCTTCCCGCTGGCATTCACCTCTTTATAACCTGGGGCACGGTTTAAAACTTTAGTTTCATTAAAGAAAAACAAAAGGATATTTTAACAGTGATAAAATGACCCGGTATTATGTTCTCACGTGAATCTCAACATTTGAGCAGGTTCTTATTGTTGAGATTCATATGAGAACATCTTACAGGATGAGCTGTAATCAAGTTAGATTTAATGTTAAGCACCACCGGCATTCACATCAGTGAATATCTGCTACAAAACATCAATCATACGAATTACAGCTGAACTATACACAGAGGAGTACAGTACTGCATTCTCATTTATCTTTGTTGAGAAAACATATAAAATTATTTTATTTTAATATAATGGTGATAAGGTAGGTAGCATAATTGAAAATCTAAATAAATAATTTTTTTAATTACTTTGCCACAATTAAGTAATATTAATTCCATAAATCAACATGGATTCCGTTCATGCAAATAAAAAAGCCAACATTAAAACATTAATCATTATAAAGTATTGTATTTGGCTCCATGTACTTCCCTTCCCCGTTTTTTTCTTTTGTGTTCTCTTTTTTGTCTTTATTGACAGCATCACTTTTTAATACATTTTGTCAAATAGAGTAATACATTAAGTATAATGTAATGTAATCTAGATTTATAGGTATTTCTTTTAATTGTAGTTATTCTCACTGAACTCAAAATTGAAAGTACTGGTGATACAAACCTATAAAGCAGTGTTATGAACTATGTAAAAATATTTCAAAATCCATTCATGGAGTCGCACATGGCTGGGGAAACCACTTACATGGTGCAATTTATTAATCACTGTAATTCGGTGTGATTTTTTTTTTTTCTCTTGTAATTGGAGGTAGAACCGCTCCCTCCGCCTGGTTACATTTTCAGACTTGTACTTGATAAATTACACAACCATAAATTGCATTCCCATAGTCTCTGCAATACAAGAGAAATTAAGACACCTCATTTCAAAGACTACGGAAATGTCAAAACTCCCATCAAGGGGGATTACCATCTAAACTGCACAAATTGCCTTTTTACGTTGAGGGGGTACAATTACCCTGAGAGGCAGTGGTAAGAAATGCACTGACTAAGACAATGCATCCATTTCGGTGCATCAGCAGAAATAATGTAAATTGCAAAAGGAAAGAAAGTCATTACTCCGAATCAACACATTTCGCAGTTAAACCCAGCGCTTGTAATCCTCCGCCAGCCCCACCCCCTCCATTTCAAATTACCACCAAATCAAAGGAGACATTAACAACTGTCAGGGGGGACATTTTCCTTAATCACTTCCCTGGCTTGGAGTTACAACATCCGATTAAAATTGTAATGAAGGTTACACATAAAGGTCTTCCAAGAACAATACCCACAAGCAAGAGGAGTTTTGCTTCTCATTTTCCCCACCTTGCTCTGAACAAGGAGAGCAGACTTTTAAAGCCTGATTAAACAGGGCTTAGGTGCCCAACACATCCATTCAGGGCCCCTTTGACACATGTCAAAAATAATTATTACAGAAATGCAAACAGCACCAACCATGAGTAGTAATAATTATATACTTTATGTCAAAAATGATTGATGACATATCTGTATGAGGAAAAAGCGCGTTATTTATGACCATCTACCCTTCTACATTCTCCCCTTCTCCACTGGACACTGGACACTGTGCGCGTAATTTATGGCCTTCTCCCTTTCTGCCTTCTCCATCGGACCCTGCGCGTAATTTATGACCTCCTTCCATCCTTCCCCCTTCGGACATCTGTTATGTAAGACAAGTATGTTCCCGCGATGTCCATTCTTACATAAACACTTAGACAGGCTTTTAAAAAAAAACAGATGTCTTATCACTTGTTTACAAACTGGCTGTTGTGGGAGAGGTCATAAACCGGTATACCTCTACTTTTAAAACAGAAACCTTATTTTTAAGTGTATGGTTTTACTCAACTACTGTTTCAGTGTTTAACACGTTTAAACACAATACTTACACAAACTTATTTTAAAAATACAAACGCATACGCTATTCATATACTGACTGAATATGGTAGAATCCCATTTTGTATGTAGGAAGCATCACAGCACCTTCTGGCCCCACTCTATTGCTCACTCCCTTGTGTCGCATTACAGATGTCATATACACTTAGACTAACTTTTAAAACATGTTTCCTTATCACTTGTTTACAAGTTGTTTTCAGTCGTTTTTTTCCAAAAGATACATCACACAATGGTATGTAGGAGGCATCACATCACTGACACGCACACACACACACACGCGCGCGCACACACACACACACACACACAGACTTTTTCTTTTTCTTGCTAAAATAAAACTAATAACACTGTTTTATGAACAAACCTTTCTCACAGAAACGTTAACAAACTATAATTTCTATTTAATTGAACCACACACAGACTTCTGTTTATCAAACTGATTTATTTATGAACATGAAAAAACTTCTCAAATCCTACTTTAAAACCACTATTCTTTTTAATCATGTTTTTTTTTTTTTTTTTTTTTTCCACTTTGGATTATGTAATGATAATATTGAAAAATATACCTACACACTTCTAACCACTTTTTGTAGTTGTTGTAGTTCACATCAGACATATATATATTTTAGACACGATTTTTAATTTTATTATCAAGTAACTTTCTCAAAATTTCTAAATAAATTTCTTATGTTAACAATTTCATATTTTCTAAAATCGTATCAAGGGGTCTGATTTTTAGAGAGGGGGGTTGCGACTTTTAGGGCTATAATATCAAGAATTTAAAGTTTCAGTTATTTTTTTCTACAGTATATTTGTATTTTTTTAAACCTTCTGATGCTGAAGGGCTTCACTGTTCATAGATTTACTATTTGTATGATTGACACACAACACACACACACACACACACACACACACACACACACACACATACAGAAAACAGACTTTTTCTTTTCCTTGCTAAAATAAAAACTAATCGTCACGCTGTTTATGAACAAGCCAGAGGTATTTCATTTATGGTTTTCAGATGATATGACACACAAAACGTTAATAAACTATAATTTTTATTTAGTTGAACCATACACAGGCTTTTGTTTATCAAACTGATATATTTATGATCATGAACATTTTTTTTTTTTCAAGATTCTTTTCAGAAAATAAAATCCTACATTATTAACAATGTTAATTTCCTCTGAAACTATCCCAGCTTGTGACCGCTCCTCATTGGCAGTAACAAGGTCTTCACCACCCAGCAGATAACCAACTACTATTTAGTGCTCGCTTGAAACTGATGTTTGCAAAAATGACCATTGTTGGTGGTTTACGACCCCTCACATCAATGACACAGATCCACAGTTCACACACCCTTAGACTATCTTTTAAAACAGAAACCTTGTTTTTCACTCAAGGTTTTAACTCAACCATCAGTCATTTTCCAAAAGATACATCACATAATGGTATGTAGGAAGCATCACACCATTGACACAGGACATAACCTGTACACACACACACACATACACAAACAGACTTTTTCTTTTCCTTGCTAAAATAAAACTAATCATAATGCTGATTTATGAACATGCCTGAGGTATTTCATCTATGGTTTTCAGATGATATGACACACAAAACGTTAATAAACTATAATTTTTCTTTAGTTGAACCATACACTGATTGATAATGAATAAACAAACAATGAATTACATAATGTTTTTAACACCTTCTGTTTTTCTACGAAAAGGTTTTAAGGTGCAGTAGGACTTTTATCAAACTGATATATTTATGAACATGAAAATGTTGTATTTTTTTTTCAAGATTCTTTTCAGAAATAAAATCCTACATTTATTAACAATGTTAATTTCCTCTGAAACTATCCCAGCTTGTGACCGCTCCTCATTTGCAGTAACAAGGTCTTCACCACCCAGCAGATAACCAACTACTATTTAGTGCTCGCTTGAAACTGATGTTTGCAAAAATGACCATTGTTGATGGTTTACGACCCCTCATATCAATGACACAGACCCACAGTTCACACACCCTTAGACTATCTTTTAAAACAGAAACCATGTTTTTCACTCAAGGTTTTACTCAACCTATTGTTTCAGTGTTAAACACATACTAAACACAATACTAATTTTAATACAACGCAAACACTGTTCATATACTTACTGAATATGTTATCCCATCAGTCATTTTCCAAAAGATACATCAGATAATGGTATGTAGGAAGCATCACACCATTGACACAGGACATAACCTGTTCACACACACACACACAAACAGACTTTTTCTTTTCCTTGCTAAAATAAAACTAATCATAATGCTGATTTATGAACAAACCTTTCTCCAAAGGTGTCTCATCTATGGTTTTCAGATGATATGCCACACAAAAACTAATTGTAACACTGTTTTATGAACAAACCGTTCTCCAAAGGTGTCTCATCTTTGGTTTGCCGCACAAAAACGTTAACAAACTATAATTTCTATTTAACGAACCTCACACAGACTTCTGTTTATCAAACTGATATATTTATGAACATGAAAAAACTTTTCAACATTCTTTTTAATCATGTTTTTCCACTATGGATTATGTAATGATAATATTGAAAAATATACCTACACACTTTCTAACCACTTTTTAATATAGTTCACATCAGACATATATATATTTTAGACATGATTTTTCATATTATTATCAAGTAACTTCAAATAAATTTCTCATGTTAACAATTTCATATTTTCTGAAATCGTATCAAGGGGTGTGATTTTTAGGGAGGGGGCTTGCAACTTTAGGGCTATAATAACAAAGAATTTAAAGTTTCATTTATTTGTATATTTTTTTCTACAGTATATTTGTATTTTTTTTTTATCCTTCTGATGCTGAAGTGCTTCATTGTTTGTAGATTTTCTATCTGTATGATTGATTCTCGCTGGTCATATTATTAGGTAGACCTCGTTAGTACTCGGGTGGACCACCTTATGCCTTTAGAACCACCTTATTCTTCATGGCATAGCCTCAAAAAAGGGGTGGAAATATTCCTCAGATATATTGGTCCATAGAGACATGATAGCATCATGTAGCTGCGGCAGATTTGTCTGCTGGCTGTCTATGATATCCAAAGCCAATATCCGAAGGTGTTCTGTTTGGATCGAGACCTGGTGAATGTAGAGTATAGCGAACTCAATGTCCTGTTCAAGTAACTAGTCTGAGATGGTTTGAGCTTTGTGACTTGGTGTATTATGCTGTATTTAAGTAGCCATCAAAAGGGGATACACTGTGGTAATAAGGGGATGGACATGTCAGCAGCAATACTAATTTATGTGTACATCTATGGTATTTATCAGACAGCCTTATCCAGAGTGACTTACAATCGGTAGTTACATGGACAGTCCCCCTGAGAGACCAACACCAGCCTGAACCACTAGATCCAGGGTCGGATGCATCCATGCTTACATGTTGATTACACCACATTTTGACCCTACCAGCTGAATGTTAAATTGTTTTGATAATTCTCCAATCTTCAGTTTTCTAGTTAATAATGTAGAATAAAAAAAATAATAATAATAAAATAAAAAATTTAAATATACTTTTTGGCATTTACTGTCAGTGTTACTCTTCCACAAATAACTTAAAAATACTAAAGATCCTTCAATACAAATCAGATATTTTAAACTTGATGTGACAATGACAAAATGCACTTTAAACCTTGCCACCACATATCTTTTTAAACACAACACAATATATGTTTTAATGCAACCCAGCAACATTACTTCATGGCCATTTACAAGAACCCTCTAAGGTGTCAGTGCTGAACTGTTTGGTTGAAAAACTTAAATCCCCCCCAAAAATCCAATAATTGGCTAACAATTGGCATAAACATATGAGGTGCTGCTTTTCTAATGCTTGCAAAAACAAAAAAAAAACAAACAAACAAAAAAAAAACACTAAGTTTACTAAATAATGAGGTTACAAGTCTTATCAGTGAACAATACCGAGATAATTATTATAAAAATTATTATAAAAATTCCTCGCACTCATACTGTACTTGGAGAAAATGGAATGTTTTGTGGTAACGTTTGGCACTGTTACGCGCTATATTACGCACACTTGTGCTTGCTCTGGAACGGGCAGATGGTCGTCCTGGTGGCAGCGCAGATCAGACAGCCGTGTAATACATTTATTTTAACAAAGTAACTGTATTCTGATTATCTCTCATTTAAACGGTACATGCATTCCGTCACTCCCCGACACTGTCCTCATACATTGGTTGTTCTGACATTTTGAGTCTGCCCTTTATCCTGTGACATCAACAAGGCTTTTTGTCTACACAACTGTTGCTAACCGGATCTTTTCTCTTTTTCAGACCTGGTAAACCCTACATATGGTTGTGCATGACAGTAGATCACCAGTTTCGAAAACTGCAATCGTGTCTCGTCCAGAACCACTTAAATATTCTTTTACCCCCATTCTAATGACTGGTTTGGAGTTCAGAAAATTGTTTTCACCACGTCTAGATGAGCTGTTTGTGTTAACCTACATGTAAAAGGAAAGGCCAGGCTGTATTTGACAGCACTGTTTAACCCCACTTAAAACCAATTTAAACGAGCACAAATTGTATTATACTGAATACATAAAAACTATATGCAATCACAATAATAAACATAACCAGTAAAAAATCCATAACCTGATTGAAAGTGAAGGGAATTGATTTGTGGTTATGGGTCAGAAACTACATAAAACAGTGAAAAAAGGGGATTCTTCAGTCTGCTTAATGCTGATAAAATAACCGTAATCAAATACTTTTATCCAAAACTAATTCCTACAATGCAAAAAACATTCAGCAAAATATAAACTCGTAAATAAATGTATTTACCAATCCACAATATCACCACAATGTATAATATTAAAAGGAGAAATAAGTCAAACAAAATGCACTTCTAAGTCCTTGCCAGACAGAGGTCTCTCATCTGAAAAAGAATAGGTGGACGACCCTAAAATGAATGAAATAATATCTAAATGCTGTTAACAGCCATTGAAAATTATTAAATCAGATGCCTCTTTCAGTCCAGCACAGATAGAAAGCTCTGATAAGGTTGTGGATAAGCCATTCACACGATAAAAGAGGACTTTACATCATGATTTGATGTTTACTATGTGCTATTCAGGGTATTCAAGGAGAATTGAAGTCAGCGTCAGCACACCATCCATGACCCATTGTCAATTTCCCCGCAGGGGGAAGGAGGTTGTCGCTCAGGATTTTACGATACATGGCTCCGTCCATTTTCCCGTCGGTGAAGCTGTCCTGTGCCCTTAGTAGAAAAACACCCCAAAAGCAAAATATTTCCACCTCTATGCTTGACAGTGGGGATGGATGGTGTTCCAGCACGACAATGACCCAAAACATACAGCAAAGGCAACAAAGGTGTCACTCAAAAAGAAGCACATTAAGGTCATGGAGTGGCCTAGTCAATCTCCTGACTTTAATCCAATAGAAAACCTATGGAGGGAGCTGAAGCTCAAAGTTGCACAGAGACAGCCTCGAAACCTAGTGATTTAGAGATGATCTGCAAAGAGGAGTGGACCAAAATTCCTCCTAAACTGTGTGCAAACTTGGTCATCAACTACAAGAAACGTTTGACCTCTGTGCTTGCAAACAAGGGTTTTGCCACTAAGTATTAAGTCTTTTTTCCTTTTGATGTGCTATCTGTCACTGTTAAAATAAACCTGCCATTAAAATGATACTGTTCTGAGACTTTTCATTTCTTTGTCATTGGACAAACTTACAAAATCAGCGAGGGGTCAAATAATTATTTCCTCCACTGTATGTATATATAATTTATTTAGATCGCTCTCCATCCTCTGTTATGTGTGCTGACGCTGACTTCAATTCTCCTTGAATACCCTGAATAGCACATAGTAAACATCAAATCATGATGTAAAGTCCTCTTTTATCGTGTGAATGGCTTATCCACAACCTTATCAGAGCTTTCTATCTGTGCTGGACTGAAAGAGGCATCTGATTTAATAATTTTCAATGGCTGTTAACAGCATTTAGATATTATTTCATTCATTTTAGGGTCGTCCACCTATTCTTTTTCAGATGAGAGACCTCTGTCTGGCAAGGACTTAGAAGTGCATTTTGTTTGACTTATTTCTCCTTTTAATATTATACATTGTGGTGATATTGTGGATTGGTAAATACATTTATTTACGAGTTTATATTTTGCTGAATGTTTTTTGCATTGTAGGAATTAGTTTTGGATAAAAGTATTTGATTACGGTTATTTTATCAGCATTAAGCAGACTGAAGAATCCCCTTTTTTCACTGTTTTATGTAGTTTCTGACCCATAACCACAAATCAATTCCCTTCACTTTCAATCAGGTTATGGATTTTTTACTGGTTATGTTTATTATTGTGATTGCATATAGTTTTTATGTATTCAGTATAATACAATTTGTGCTCGTTTAAATTGGTTTTAAGTGGGGTTAAACAGTGCTGTCAAATACAGCCTGGCCTTTCCTTTTACATGTAGGTTAACACAAACAGCTCATCTAGACGTGGTGAAAACAATTTTCTGAACTCCAAACCAGTCATTAGAATGGGGGTAAAAGAATATTTAAGTGGTTCTGGACGAGACACGATTGCAGTTTTCGAAACTGGTGATCTACTGTCATGCACAACCATATGTAGGGTTTACCAGGTCTGAAAAAGAGAAAAGATCCGGTTAGCAACAGTTGTGTAGACAAAAAGCCTTGTTGATGTCACAGGATAAAGGGCAGACTCAAAATGTCAGAACAACCAATGTATGAGGACAGTGTCGGGGAGTGACGGAATGCATGTACCGTTTAAATGAGAGATAATCAGAATACAGTTACTTTGTTAAAATAAATGTATTACACGGCTGTCTGATCTGCGCTGCCACCAGGACGACCATCTGCCCGTTCCAGAGCAAGCACAAGTGTGCGTAATATAGCGCGTAACAGTGCCAAACGTTACCACAAAACATTCCATTTTCTCCAAGTACAGTATGAGTGCGAGGAATTTTTATAATAATTTTTATAATAATTATCTCGGTATTGTTCACTGATAAGACTTGTAACCTCATTATTTAGTAAACTTAGTGTTTTTTTTTTGTTTGTTTGTTTTTTTTTGTTTTTGCAAGCATTAGAAAAGCAGCACCTCATATGTTTATGCCAATTGTTAGCCAATTATTGGATTTTTGGGGGGGATTTAAGTTTTTCAACCAAACAGTTCAGCACTGACACCTTAGAGGGTTCTTGTAAATGGCCATGAAGTAATGTTGCTGGGTTGCATTAAAACATATATTGTGTTGTGTTTAAAAAGATATGTGGTGGCAAGGTTTAAAGTGCATTTTGTCATTGTCACATCAAGTTTAAAATATCTGATTTGTATTGAAGGATCTTTAGTATTTTTAAGTTATTTGTGGAAGAGTAACACTGACAGTAAATGCCAAAAAGTATATTTAAATTTTTTATTTTATTATTATTATTTTTTTTATTCTACATTATTAACTAGAAAACTGAAGATTGGAGAATTATCAAAACAATTTAACATTCAGCTGGTAGGGTCAAAATGTGGTGTAATCAACATGTAAGCATGGATGCATCCGACCCTGGATCTAGTGGTTCAGGCTGGTGTTGGTCTCTCAGGGGGACTGTCCATGTAACTACCGATTGTAAGTCACTCTGGATAAGGCTGTCTGATAAATACCATAGATGTACACATAAATTAGTATTGCTGCTGACATGTCCATCCCCTTATTACCACAGTGTATCCCCTTTTGATGGCTACTTAAATACAGCATAATACACCAAGTCACAAAGCTCAAACCATCTCAGACTAGTTACTTGAACAGGACATTGAGTTCGCTATACTCTACATTCACCAGGTCTCGATCCAAACAGAACACCTTCGGATATTGGCTTTGGATATCATAGACAGCCAGCAGACAAATCTGCCGCAGCTACATGATGCTATCATGTCTCTATGGACCAATATATCTGAGGAATATTTCCACCCCTTTTTTGAGGCTATGCCATGAAGAATAAGGTGGTTCTAAAGGCATAAGGTGGTCCACCCGAGTACTAACGAGGTCTACCTAATAATATGACCAGCGAGAATCAATCATACAGATAGAAAATCTACAAACAATGAAGCACTTCAGCATCAGAAGGATAAAAAAAAAATACAAATATACTGTAGAAAAAAATATACAAATAAATGAAACTTTAAATTCTTTGTTATTATAGCCCTAAAGTTGCAAGCCCCCTCCCTAAAAATCACACCCCTTGATACGATTTCAGAAAATATGAAATTGTTAACATGAGAAATTTATTTGAAGTTACTTGATAATAATATGAAAAATCATGTCTAAAATATATATATGTCTGATGTGAACTATATTAAAAAGTGGTTAGAAAGTGTGTAGGTATATTTTTCAATATTATCATTACATAATCCATAGTGGAAAAACATGATTAAAAAGAATGTTGAAAAGTTTTTTCATGTTCATAAATATATCAGTTTGATAAACAGAAGTCTGTGTGAGGTTCGTTAAATAGAAATTATAGTTTGTTAACGTTTTTGTGCGGCAAACCAAAGATGAGACACCTTTGGAGAACGGTTTGTTCATAAAACAGTGTTACAATTAGTTTTTGTGTGGCATATCATCTGAAAACCATAGATGAGACACCTTTGGAGAAAGGTTTGTTCATAAATCAGCATTATGATTAGTTTTATTTTAGCAAGGAAAAGAAAAAGTCTGTTTGTGTGTGTGTGTGTGAACAGGTTATGTCCTGTGTCAATGGTGTGATGCTTCCTACATACCATTATCTGATGTATCTTTTGGAAAATGACTGATGGGATAACATATTCAGTAAGTATATGAACAGTGTTTGCGTTGTATTAAAATTAGTATTGTGTTTAGTATGTGTTTAACACTGAAACAATAGGTTGAGTAAAACCTTGAGTGAAAAACATGGTTTCTGTTTTAAAAGATAGTCTAAGGGTGTGTGAACTGTGGGTCTGTGTCATTGATATGAGGGGTCGTAAACCATCAACAATGGTCATTTTTGCAAACATCAGTTTCAAGCGAGCACTAAATAGTAGTTGGTTATCTGCTGGGTGGTGAAGACCTTGTTACTGCAAATGAGGAGCGGTCACAAGCTGGGATAGTTTCAGAGGAAATTAACATTGTTAATAAATGTAGGATTTTATTTCTGAAAAGAATCTTGAAAAAAAAATACAACATTTTCATGTTCATAAATATATCAGTTTGATAAAAGTCCTACTGCACCTTAAAACCTTTTCGTAGAAAAACAGAAGGTGTTAAAAACATTATGTAATTCATTGTTTGTTTATTCATTATCAATCAGTGTATGGTTCAACTAAAGAAAAATTATAGTTTATTAACGTTTTGTGTGTCATATCATCTGAAAACCATAGATGAAATACCTCAGGCATGTTCATAAATCAGCATTATGATTAGTTTTATTTTAGCAAGGAAAAGAAAAAGTCTGTTTGTGTATGTGTGTGTGTGTGTACAGGTTATGTCCTGTGTCAATGGTGTGATGCTTCCTACATACCATTATGTGATGTATCTTTTGGAAAATGACTGATGGTTGAGTTAAAACCTTGAGTGAAAAACAAGGTTTCTGTTTTAAAAGATAGTCTAAGGGTGTGTGAACTGTGGATCTGTGTCATTGATGTGAGGGGTCGTAAACCACCAACAATGGTCATTTTTGCAAACATCAGTTTCAAGCGAGCACTAAATAGTAGTTGGTTATCTGCTGGGTGGTGAAGACCTTGTTACTGCCAATGAGGAGCGGTCACAAGCTGGGATAGTTTCAGAGGAAATTAACATTGTTAATAATGTAGGATTTTATTTTCTGAAAAGAATCTTGAAAAAAAAAAAATGTTCATGATCATAAATATATCAGTTTGATAAACAAAAGCCTGTGTATGGTTCAACTAAATAAAAATTATAGTTTATTAACGTTTTGTGTGTCATATCATCTGAAAACCATAAATGAAATACCTCTGGCTTGTTCATAAACAGCGTGACGATTAGTTTTTATTTTAGCAAGGAAAAGAAAAAGTCTGTTTTCTGTATGTGTGTGTGTGTGTGTGTGTGTGTGTGTGTGTGTGTGTGTGTGTTGTGTGTCAATCATACAAATAGTAAATCTATGAACAGTGAAGCCCTTCAGCATCAGAAGGTTTAAAAAAATACAAATATACTGTAGAAAAAAATAACTGAAACTTTAAATTCTTGATATTATAGCCCTAAAAGTCGCAACCCCCCTCTCTAAAAATCAGACCCCTTGATACGATTTTAGAAAATATGAAATTGTTAACATAAGAAATTTATTTAGAAATTTTGAGAAAGTTACTTGATAATAAAATTAAAAATCGTGTCTAAAATATATATATGTCTGATGTGAACTACAACAACTACAAAAAGTGGTTAGAAGTGTGTAGGTATATTTTTCAATATTATCATTACATAATCCAAAGTGGAAAAAAAAAAAAAAAAAAAAAAACATGATTAAAAAGAATAGTGGTTTTAAAGTAGGATTTGAGAAGTTTTTTCATGTTCATAAATAAATCAGTTTGATAAACAGAAGTCTGTGTGTGGTTCAATTAAATAGAAATTATAGTTTGTTAACGTTTCTGTGAGAAAGGTTTGTTCATAAAACAGTGTTATTAGTTTTATTTTAGCAAGAAAAAGAAAAAGTCTGTGTGTGTGTGTGTGTGTGTGCGCGCGCGTGTGTGTGTGTGTGCGTGTCAGTGATGTGATGCCTCCTACATACCATTGTGTGATGTATCTTTTGGAAAAAAACGACTGAAAACAACTTGTAAACAAGTGATAAGGAAACATGTTTTAAAAGTTAGTCTAAGTGTATATGACATCTGTAATGCGACACAAGGGAGTGAGCAATAGAGTGGGGCCAGAAGGTGCTGTGATGCTTCCTACATACAAAATGGGATTCTACCATATTCAGTCAGTATATGAATAGCGTATGCGTTTGTATTTTTAAAATAAGTTTGTGTAAGTATTGTGTTTAAACGTGTTAAACACTGAAACAGTAGTTGAGTAAAACCATACACTTAAAAATAAGGTTTCTGTTTTAAAAGTAGAGGTATACCGGTTTATGACCTCTCCCACAACAGCCAGTTTGTAAACAAGTGATAAGACATCTGTTTTTTTTTAAAAGCCTGTCTAAGTGTTTATGTAAGAATGGACATCGCGGGAACATACTTGTCTTACATAACAGATGTCCGAAGGGGGAAGGATGGAAGGAGGTCATAAATTACGCGCAGGGTCCGATGGAGAAGGCAGAAAGGGAGAAGGCCATAAATTACGCGCACAGTGTCCAGTGTCTAGTGGAGAAGGGGAGAATGTAGAAGGGTAGATGGTCATAAATAACGCGCTTTTTCCTCATACAGATATGTCATCAATCATTTTTGACATAAAGTATATAATTATTACTACTACCATGGACTGAATGGTTCAGTTGGATCCTACTGGGAATGGGAACAGCATTATGGGCTTTTTGCAAAGTGTCTCTTCAACTTAACGCCCATTCAAAGGTCACAAAATTTTGATGTGCAAAAACTCTTCTTCACCCACTTCAGAAACAGACATACTGCATATCTTCCCTCATTCTGTCTTGATGATGGTGGTGGTCGACAGCAGTGGTCGATACTGTTGTGACTCCCCATAATGGAGGAAACCTCTGTCCAAATTCAGGCTTTGCCACAATTTCTATCTGATGATGACTGATTCTGAAAAAGCCACAGCACTCTTGAGCCACAGGTAGACGAAGGCTGTAAAACCAGTAGTACCTGGACATTGAGGGTCGTGAGTTTAAAATGCCCCCAAGAATGAGTTTCGCCACTCACTCAAGCCTTTAAAGTAATTTATTTTCTATCTGTAATTACAATGACCATTTATCTAGTCATTTGCATATAAGCCACCGCTTAGTCTCCTGCAGAACTGGCAGAAGCGGTACTAATTGGAAGAGTTGCTAAAGGGTCCCATTATCACCAGGCGCTACGTAGAACAATGCATGCATCTGCACAAGACCATTTAATTGTGGAACCTTGTAGCTCCACCTTATAGGCTTCTGTCAAACTGGAAATAAGTGTTCTTTGAGCAAGGATGGAGTCCCCTGCGGGGTTATATAAAGAGCCCCGTATTTCAGCGGGCGTAGTGAAATTGCTATGACATTATTGGCCAGCAACAGAGCTGTGGGAGCACCGAAGGCACCAGGCCGCACTGCCGCTACTCTTTCACGCCTTCCTCCGTCTGGCAGCCGTCCGTCTCCCTGCTCCTCTCCCAGCGGTGACTCTGCTATCGCTGGCTGCCTGTCAATCATGGCTTGGCAGGAGCCTCACGACCCTCCACAGCGCAGAAGCACAGGGAGAAATTCTCATTCGGAAATCTGGGGGAATTTGGCAAGCGAGAGAGAGAGGTACAATAGGTAGAGATATAGGTTTCATCTGAGAGAGAGAATGAGAATATGTATAGATATAGGATGTGTCTGAGAGAGAGAGAGAGAGAGAGAGAGAGAGAGGTAGAGATATAGAATGTGTCTGAGAGAGAGAGAGGTAGAATATGTATAGATATAGGATGTGTCTGAGAGAGAGAGAGAGAGAGAGAGAGAGGTAGAGATATAGAATGTGTCTGAGAGATAGAGAGAGGTAGAATAGGTATACATATAGAATGTGTCTGAGAGAGAGAGACAGAGAGAGAGAGCAAGGTAGAATAGATATAGATATAGAATGTGTCTGAGAGAGAGAGAGGTAGAATATGTATAGATATAGGATGTGTCTGAGAGAGAGAGAGGTAGAATATGTATAGATATAGGATGTGTCTGAGAGAGAGAGGTAAAATAGGTAAAGATAAAGGATGTGTCTGAGAGAGAGAGAGACAGAGGCAGAATAGGTATAGATATAGGATATATCTGAGAGAGAGAGAGTGAGAGAGGGTTGTAGAGATAAAGGGTGTGTCTGAGAGTAAAAAAGGTGAAAGTAATTGAAGTGATTGTCATTGTGAAACACTGCAGCACAGCACACGGTCACACAATGAAATGTGTCTTCTGCTTTTAACCATCACCCTGAGTGAGCAGTGAGCAGCCATGACAGGTGTCCGGGGAGCAGTGTGTGGGGACGGTGCTTTGCTCAGTGGCACCTTGGTGGATCGGGATTCGAACCGGCAACCTTCTAATTACGGGGTCTCTTCCTTAATTGCTAGGCCAAAAAACTGTGGCCCGAGAGAGAGGTAGAATAGGTAGAGATATTAGATGTGTCTGAGAGAGTGAGAGGTAGAATAGGTGGAGATCAAGGATGAGAGTGAGAGAATACGTAGAGATATGGGATGTGTCTAAGAGAGAGAGGTAGAATATAAGGGGAGATCACGGATGAAAGAGAGAGACAATAGGGAAAGGGATATAGAGTATGTAAAGATATAGGATGTGTCTGAGAGAGAGAGGTAGAATAGGTATAGATATAGGATGTATAGAAAGAAGTAGAATAGGTGGAGATCAAAGATGAGAGAGAATAGGTATAAATATAGGATGTGTCTGAGAAAGAGAGGGAGAGAGAGGTAGACTAGGTGGAGATCAAGGATGAGAGAGAGAGAGAAATAAGTAGAGATATAGGATGTGTGTGTGAGAAAGAGAGAGAGTGAGGGAGAGACTTTGAATAGGTAGCGATAAAGGATGAGAGAAGGAGAGAAATATGCGCTGGTGCTGTGGGCAACTGTCACCCCAGGGGGTTGGGATGAGAGAATCTGGCGAGGAGGGATGGCAAAGTAAACACTTTATTTTGGGTACACAAACAAATAAACAAGTAAACAACAGACTCACTTGGTCGGCACAATGGCCGCTCACTCATGAATGCTTTTTTGAAGCCAGGAGAAATGGAGATGGACAAGAGAGAGAGAGAAAAAAGAGAGAGACATAGAGAGAGAAAGAACAATTCGGTCAAAGCTTCTTCAAACCATAACACTCAATTAGATGTAGAGGAAGAGTGGATGTTCCACTGCATGAGTGAGCCTTCTGCTGCTTCACAGCGGGCCCACACAAAGTTTCTCCAGATCAAACAAACTCTGAAGAGACCATGGACACGCGCTGTGGATGCTTCATACTGTCCACTGTCCTGCCAGGGAAGAACTTCGGAACGTGTCTTCTACTCTAGTGAAGTTCTTGTGAATGCTGAGTGAGGGTGATGCAGCCCAGGTTAAACTATCCCCTGGTTATCGGTCAGTCGTGTGACTGGTAGCAGCTATCCTGACAGGTGACAATAACAAACCTCAGTGCAGCATGGACATTTCATCAGCTTCGCTAAAGCTGCACCATCAACCAGACTTACAAAACAAAAGCCTGTAGCAAATGAAAAATTAATATTTAAGATATATGACAAGTACACCAGTGTCTAGATTTCATGGTATTGCGGCCTCTGGAGCAATTAAATGATGAATGAATTGACGAGGTACTACCATTTTCCTCATTATTTTCATGCCAGGTTGTGTGGAAATTGAACAGCGCCAACAGTGTTGTACTAAACTACATTCCCAGCAAGCATCAGTCAAGTAGCCTCAGGAACAACCCCAATGTTGCCGACACCGGGCGTCTCTTTTGAGTGATGGCACAGATTATGCAACTAACCAGATCTGTAGACATGGCTGCGAATCTATGAGCTGGGAACACTGAGGCAGTGGGGGAAGAACCGGCCCGCGGTGTGCAGGACGTAACACCCCGTGTTGCCAGATTGGAGGAGTGTGCAAAGGTAGTCTGCTGAGCAGTCCCATGGTTCTGGGCCTATTACACTTCATTTCCAGACCCAACAGATCCTTCCAAAAGGACGACGGTGGAATCTGTGAAACGTACGATTCACTATTTGTGGGCGGTACCAGAAACGGACTAACAACCGAGGCACAAATATGTTTAATCGCATGGTCCAATTGCATGGTCCAACAATCGCATGGTTTTAAACATCAAGATTCTCTTCTGCAATGAAAGCGCTGATGCCGCCGGTCCTAAGCAAAGTCATTCAGATGGTGGCAACTGCAAACAAAGTAATAAAAGATTTCAAATTGAATTCTCACAACACTCAGCCAATCAAAATGCCAGACTGGGAAATTGGACCTCATTTATCAAATGTGCGTACGGCAGAAAAACGGGTGTACAAATATGTCTACACTATTTATCAAATATCAATGTGTGTACTGTTTTGAGTGTACTGATGATACTGATGTCCACTTCAGAGCCTCTTTGTCACCTTCCGTTCCTTCATGTCACAAAGTTTTGGGGACGAGTTCATGTTAATTATGATGGTTTCAGGGTGCTAAAGCTGCCGGGTTTATCAAAACGGACATGTGTGTACACGTTTCATGAATTGCATGTAGAAGTTCCGTATCGTGATTTTTTTACACTGAAACATACACTCATAATGAAAAGTGAGGCCCAATCCGTTTCAATAATGAGGAACAATCCAAATGACAACAATACCTATTTTCAGGCCTGTCTATATGCAGTTATTCTTTCCATTTTTATTAGATCTTTTTCTTTTGACACAAGGTGAATTTATCCATCCATTCCTTCATTATACAGCAACTGTTTTTGCAATTATTCATACAACAAGCAACTAATGATTGCACTGGTACAGCCATCCACCCATCCTGCTTCAGCATTACGTGCAGGTCTACTATCTATTTCAATTTCTCCCAGAGAGGCAGAGTATATTTTTTTACTGAGGGAAGATTTGTTGGTGGACTCAAAATTAAGGTCAGCGTGTTTTACATTAATATTTATGAAGCCAAAGCTGTAATAGAAACACTGACTCCCAGGGAGATACACACTGAGTCAGTGCTGGCCACCAGCCTACACAGCACTCACACACACACACACACACACACACACACACTGCAGAAGCCTCACCAGGCAACATGAAAAGGTTTCTAATCTCCATTACACACACCCTAGCCTGTGTAATTATGTTCATAGTGGGACATAATTTAGTGCAAATAGGAGCACTCTTAAGCACTCTGCATTTTGGTTTTAAGGATCTGAGCCTTGTATCCCCCGAATGGGAATGGATCCTTGCCAACGAGAGCTAGCTGTAGCAGTACAGCAAAAATGAAGATGATTATTTCATTCCTACCCGCTCCCTCGCCGCAGATCAGAATTTTAAAGCTAATTTTACAGCTCAAATTGTGACGGCATACTCCAGGGACCGAACTGGACCGACTGGCAGAGAGAGCCACCGATAGGTGACTTTTGACCCAGCTTGCACGGACCCAGTGTTGTCTGCAGTGCTGTGTTTTTCATGGTTGCTGATTATTGTGACAGGTTTCTGAGGGGCCGGAGAGGAACTGCTGGGCAGGTGGACACCTGTAGAAAATGTGCATAATTCTGCCATTCATACCTCTAACCGTTTCTGGCTCACACGTGGCGATCTTAAGCATTCTCCACATAAAAAAAATATATATATTAAAAAACATAACTGTAATGACAGTCCACAAATGAACCTGGTATGAGTTTTACAAAATTCAACAAAACTTGTGGGATTAAAGAGCAGGGTGACTGGATGAAATGCTGCACACTCAGAGGTGGCTGCTGTTGGGTTTTCACGCTCAACAGTTTGCCGCCGTCGTGTCTTCCACTTATCTCGAGGCGGGGGCTCAGCGCTCCACCATGTTTTTGGGCGGGGAGTTCGGTATCTTTCTGCCGCAAGTGCCAACAGACCACTTTTTTCCATTTTTCCTCTTCTTTTTTCGTTCTAAATAATCACGTATCTGGTAGTTCTGAGAAAACAATAAGAGCCTTAAACAGTAACCTGAGTGGAGGCTTCAGGTGAGACACTTTCATCTGTGCCCTGTGGCTTTCCTCATGTTGTGTTTTCTAATATTTTTCTCTCCGCAGGCTATTTATCTGCCTGGAAAGATAAAGACTGATGTGTGACAGCGTGGCTACGTGAGCTATCACCGCGCAGGGATTCAAGACGAGTGCTTCATTCAGCTCCTCGGTGCACGCTACGAGTTTTAAGTAACTCGGACACATAAACGCACACAGCACATAAAAAAATCAAATAAATAAGAATATCAGAACGCCGTATATATCTCGGCTCCTGTCCGCACAGGAGAGGTCCGGGAGGCATTCAGGCGACCGTATCTGATTGAGAACGCCATTACAAGGCATGTTTTATTCATGTGGCACGCATGAATGAAGAGGCCCTTTGGAATTACATTTTTAATGGGTACTGATTGATTTCATTCTATGGAGCTCTTATTATATTTATGCAAGCGTTGACTCTCTCTAAACGTTACTGAGGAGGCCTAAATCTTTATCGACGTGGCTCAGCAGTATGGCAGGAAATCCTCTAGAGGTCTAAACAAATGCTGCTGCAAACTGGAACCCCTGCTATGAAATAATGAGGCTCAGAATCTGAAACAGGACATTAAGGACATCATCTTTGATAACTGTTCGTTAAATCGACAGATTGAATCATGTGCACCATCCCCACTGACATCAACCCCAGGATGGGGGCCTTCTAGTTAAATTTGGGTAGGTAGAGGGTTAACTCACTGTGACCAGTAAAGAAGAACATCAGCAAACATATACAAATTTAGCAAAAATGTAACCAAAGGATTTTTTCATAAAGACAACATAAAAGCGTAAGAACGTTACAAAGCCACAAAGCTTTGGAGCTGAAGTGATAATTTAAAAGTCGACAAAATAGTTCTGATTGAAGGAATCCAGGGCTTTGGCTTACACAACCCCCTCAGGCGAACCATTCTATCCTCTAAATTCATGCCAGGAAAATAAGTTCTTTCTCAGATTCAGACTGAGGTGCTTCCCCACTAGTTTTTTGGAGTTTGAACTCAAGTAAGGTGGCCAGTCCTGGATGCAGAATTCAAGCTGTGCTCTTGCAAGGGAAATACATATTCCTAGCGCTACCTAATTTCATATAAAATTCACACACGTGGATATGCAGGGCAGCATTTTATCGGCCTTGTGGACAGATTGAGACATAATGCATTGTAAGTATTAACTTACATTTGTCTACATTAAGCTTCACCTGCCAGTCATCAGGACAGTCTTGAATTAGTATCAGCAAACACCTCCTACATTACTGTCAGCAGCAAATTAATCCCGTTTGCACCATATGCAGCAACAATACAGTTTAAGAATTGTCTAATGCCTTTCACAAAAGGGTGATGCTGCATTGCTTCCTTGTAATATCTGCAGCTGTATGGCATGAGAAATGCGTGTAATTCTGCAGCTGATCTACAGAGTAAGACTCGTGGTCTCATGTCCTCCTTAAACGTTGCTTAAGCCTGTATCTATCCTCCAATCTCTACAAATCCATTACCATTCAACCATATACAACAGAAACAACAGAATTATTGACTGACCAGTGTAGAAGGTGCCCCTTGTTTTTTGTGCTTGTCTATGAGGATATGTATGAGGATACACTTAAAATAAGGGTTTGGCCATAAAAGTCAACTTCAGATGCATATATTTCCATATACATTCTTACATGTTATATAATTTAATATACTCTATAAAACATTCCAGCTGTTGACTTGTCTCTGCTCTCACATTTTCTCATGAAGGCCACTGGATTAAGGAGCTGATGGTCATGCAAGGCCACTCTGCAATATTCCAAGAAACCTCAGCAGATCTGTGCAATGGTTAAAAAAGGACGAATTGCTGTGAAACAGAGCAGTGCAGGGAAGTGGCGAGGGAGAGAGCGTGCATTGTGGGAAATGAGGCTGGGAAATGTGGCAATATTGGATTCCATTATAGCTACGTGTCACAGAAGCATCCCAGCACCAGTTCGCGAGATCTGCGTGTGTGTGTGCGCATGTGGCTGAGACAAACAGAGAAAAAATAGCCGACTATGGGAGTCCAAATCAAATTTAATACTGGGTCACATGCTGCTCTATTCTCAGTGATCCCTCATCAATGTCTCTGTTGCTCCCAGTGTGAATAACACAAATAAATTATTCTGGCATGTTCAGTCACCATGATTACACTGTTAAAAAAAAGGTGAACACTACCAATTGACATATAAATGTTTCTTTGTTAATGATACCAAATCAATGCATGAATACCACCATCTCTCTGCTCAGGACTGAATGAAAATGTAAACTGTCCCTGCTGGGCTCGGTACATAAACTCTAGCCAAATATTTAAGTATTTTCCATTGTTCATTGTGAGCTGCATTTCTACAAATGCCCCACCCTATTTTCAAAGTGTATATCACATCAAGCATGCTATACAGAAATAAAGAGATAGACACAAGAAAGGGCCGCTTGCTGGTTGTCTGTATCTCAGAGAGGAGGAACTAGCTACCCACACAGCCCTTTTTGTTTGAGTTGCCATTTTTTCTGACACCCGGTAGATGAATTTTAAAGACATTTTTTTTATGAACCAAGCTTAATTTGGAAGAACCCATAGTCATGAATGACAGCTCTGACGTACCCTACCTTCTAATTCTGGATGATTTAAGCCTGCTCCAGTTAGTATATCACATGCACAAAATAGCACAAGCAGTGCTGCCAGATATGTGGTTGCATTCAGCCTAGAATAATACCAAAACTGCAATCAGAACACACTCAGAAAAGGCCAAAATCTGTATTTAACTCTTCACACAATAAAGAACTGGGTTCCTCAGTTGCTCAATACTTGCAAGCAAACAATTTATCCTAATAACTCAAATTCAAATTTGCCCAATCTGGCAACACAGAGCACACTGTCTCCCACCTTCCACCTGCATTACTCTCTGTATACGGTGTACTGGAAATACCACTGGTTCTTGCTGCCATCTGCTGTGACATCACAAATGCAATCTCTTTTAAAGTCACATGGACTCCTTCCACTACAGTGCTTTTATTCAAAAGACAAAATCGGTGAATGAGTAAAATTTTATTTTGCAAACATCCCCAAAACACATGTCCCCCCTACTCTTTGACACCTCTGAATAGGAGAGGAAAACTAAATAAAAATAGCAAGAATCATTATTTCATTATTTTCTTTAGTCTCTTTTGTCAGCCTAAATGTGAATTTCAACTCATTTTAAATTGAAGCTGTTTTTTTTATTTGTCCGTGGTTGATGTTTCTTAGCATTTACTGAGGACTTCCTCAGCACCATTGTCCCTGCCTCCCTCTGCGTGCGTCTCAGAGATGTGTTATCTTATTGAACGCATCAATCACCTCCTGCCTGACACACTCTCTCTTAATAAAACAAGCCATTCTTAAAGGAAACGGCTGTGGCTGACACCCCGCAATATCCACCGGGACGCCATACTTCAACAGCAAGACTGAAGCCCTCACTGTGCGGTGTGCACCGCGGAGCGATGTGCTTTTCTACAACTTTGTCAACTCAAATGCCCCCCAAAATACTTGCACGCTACTTAATTAAGAAATAGTTTGCAAACGGAGGGCATTTTATTTAATTACAAGTCAGCCTGTCTTGCTGCTTAAACACTCTGCCTTCGTTTCATTACACACTTTTGGCACTCGCAAGCCTCAGCAGTCCGCTGGGCTCCTCTGCTGCTGATCTGTGAACAGCCTGGTGTGCTCTGAATGATGCCTGATTATTGGAGGCAGACAGTAATCTGTGAAAAGTAATGTCTTAGACAATCAGAGCCGAAGCCCAGCCGCCGCCTTATTTATAAAGTGTCTGTGTAACTAACAGTGCGCCGCGACTTGGCAGCGAGACAACGGGGCAATTTAAGCTGTGGTGCCGTGCCAGGTGAGGAGACAGGGTGAAGACGGAGGTTATGTCAAGCCCGTTCGCAAAAGCTTATTCAATTTCTGCCACCAGCACTGCCTGGGATGAAAACGGAATATTTACATTTATGGCATTCAGCAGACGTCCTTATCCAGAGTGACTTAAAATAAGCTGTTACGGTGTCTTGTTAAGTGTCTTGCTCAGGGATATAATGGTAATAAGTGGGGGTTGTAGACTTTGTGGTCTTCTGGTTCGTAGGCGAGTGGCAAAAAGTACCTCTTATAATGAGACAAGAACAACTTGGTACACCAAAGTCAGTGCTATAGAGTGCCAGGTTATTTTCCCAAGGACACACATTGTATTTATATTTTCATTCAAACTCTTCCTGTGTGTTAAGTATAAACTGGACAAGTAGTTAGACAGTTTTGGACAGACATAACATTGCAAGCATCTCTCATAGTCAACCCGACCAGTTAATTCGAACATCTTTACCATATGTGAAATTCCACGAAGCGGGTGTGCTTCTGAGATTTTGGCAGAGAATGGGATGGATGGCAAGACATAATGGACAGGAATTATGCAACAACTTGAATTGATACAAAGTTGAAATTCTGCACCATCCTTCGAGTTAATCCAACAAACAACTATTTTCAGAAACAGAATGATCTGCATTAACTGAACGTTTATCTTCCATCTTAAGCAAACAATCTCGTGGGGTAATTGAATAAACCTTATCAGTAAAGCCGGGGCTGATGAGAGGTCAGGATTGGGCAACATCTTGCTAAACTCTTGACTCCAGGTAAATGATATTTCTATGGGATTCTGATCTCCCTGTGCGTCACCAATCTATTAAATCTAATTTAAGAAAAGGTCAATTAACTATATCCTTGATAATCCGCAAGAGGCAGGCAAACGTAAAATGTCGCCGTTCTTCAGACGGTGGCCGATAACGTCTTTTAATTAAAATTTGTCCAATAACGACCGGGGAGGAAACAGAGCTCTGGACAAACTGGGACTTCAAGTCTTTTGTCACCAGTAAAGATACGAAATAATCGGCGAAAGTGCTGGACGAGATAACCTTACAGTAGTGTTTTGCTGTCCTGAAATGTTATTTTCTTCAGTGATAGAATGTGTAGAAAAGCAAAAAGCAAAGAAGTTTGTTTCTTTTTTACCTGAAAATGTGACTGTTCCTGGAACACCATGACTACCGCACTTGCTTATTGATCTGTTTACCCACGTGTGCATTACTTACGTCTGACAGCCTAATCCACAATACAAAACAGCTTGAGATTAGTTGCAACGGCGACACAAGCTGGTGCTGAGGAGGACTCCGATGCGGATTTATCCAATCTCGGCATTCCTACGCCACGTTCGACATCAGCACGGCAGCTAAATGAACGTCGCCGTGCGAGTGGTGAAAGTGGCAGTGGTGGCTGGGAAGAAGGTGTGAAAGTCAGTTTGAGGCCTCTGGCTCAATTCCCCGGCCTGCTTGGCGCACAGCTTCGTCTTCCCCTCAGCCTCCGCCGTCCGTGGGCGTCGCAATAATCACCCAGCAGGAGCCCCGCCGTCTCGTCCCTAATTAGAACAGCTGTATTTTGGGACGGGGCTGCGCAGCATTCAACAAAGGCAATCAACTGGATCCTGCTTGGTATGCAGGGGACAAGGGTGGAATTAAAAAACCTCGCCGCCGTGTTTTACACTTTCTCCCCACTTCTCAACAGAACAGATAATCTGTCAAACAGGACTGGGGGAGATGGTTAAAAACCAAAAAAAATAACCAAACCGGAAGCTTCTTTTTGGCCAAGCCACTGCATGCCCGCATTTAGGAGAAACCCAAGCTGTTTGCAGCTCTGTAAGCTGCATAGGAAGGCAACTTCACAGTGCATAAGCAATGAATGCACACGCAAAATAGCACTGGCGCTTACCGCCTTTGATCTCCTTTCCATTTCTGAACCACCGGATGTCAGCAGCGGGCTTGCTGCCAGACGTCATGCAGGTCAGAGTGATCTGGTCGCCCTCCATGGCTGGGTTTGTCAGGCCGTTAATCTCCGGTTTCTCAGGGACTCCTGCAATCAGACAGCAGATAATGGACTGAAACACCTACAACTGTGTTGCAGTTGAATCTAAAGGCTTTCAACATTCATTGGTTGCTCACAACATGAAAATGTAAAAATAAATATGTTAAGACAGTAATGTAATGAAACACATCAGTGCTTTTGTGTGTAATTATTTTTTTGTGCTTTTCAACTATCTGCTGTCTGAAAACTCAATGCTTAAAAAGAGTTTGTACACCTCAATGTCATTAAATTAATAATAAATGAAGCCTTTAGTGTCCCCACTTTGAGGTCCTTGAATTTTTGCCATTTTGTCTAAGAACCTTGAATACAGTTACACTTAAACTGGGGCAGGGTTTATGCTAAAATACTCATTATAACATAGTTGATTCCCTGCATTCTGATTGGCTGAGAGGATTCCTGAGGATGACCACACATCACACGAATGATGCTGTATATTAATACACCGTGGGGTGCTTTTATGTTCCTCTTGCTGATGTTGCTAGGCAACAGAGGCCTGTAAATGAACCAGTTTACTTGGCATAGGTAAACTGAACATGTAGATTCACAATAAATTCAATTAGTGATTTGATATGAATGTCTTTAATCACACAGTCTTCACACCTGTTTAATATGAGCATTACATTACTTGGAATCATGAGTGATCAGCGGTGTGATCAGTAGTGCTTTTATCGCAATTAAGGGGTCATTGTGACCTTAATCATGATTAAGTCACTCTAATTATTGCTTTAATGAACTGCCTCTGCATCCCCCATGGGTCACCGTAGGACTACTGTCACCTACAGCTACATGCTGTTACCTTGGCTACACATTATTTTGAAACTTCTCAAAGTTCTCAGAGTGCCGCTGTTAAGAAGTTCCTTCTTGTTTGACTGCATGGCTTATTCAAAGAAGCAACATGAAAAGAAAAGATCTCTAGAAAGTTTTTCCCCCCTCCTTCCTTCTGTAAGTGAGCAAGTTCTTTTGTCTGCAGGCTGCCTGTGATATCGTCTGTTTAAATCCACCTGTTCATCTCGGAATATTGCATGGCACAGAGGTTAATACACATTTAGACCCCCAAGCCTGTCGGCGGTACAGTCAAATTGCTGATGCGTTTTAAGGGCACAAGCGCATACTGATAATAAAACGCTTCCCCCCTGAAAATAGAAGGATTCTCTGACAGCAAAAAAAAAAACTTATTTGATTTATATATTCTCCGACGTTCCTCACCCTCTGTTCTCCCTTGACAGCACGCTGAGGCCAAAAAGATTGATACAACACAACTAAGCCGGAAGACCACCATCAGCATAAAATGAGACAGAATTTGATCAAAGCGGGGGAGAAAGGGGCTAAAGAAGAAAGATAAGTTCTATATCAGACCCAGTTTTCACTTTTGTACTACAGGGAATGGCGCATGATCATTTCTCCATGAAGGTCTCGTGTGCATTACCTTATAAAGATATAAAAGAAATTTCTAGAAAATTGCGGAGCACAAGTTGTTAATTTTGAAATGAAATGAACGACACATTGAAATGTTTAACTGAATTGTGCATATAAAAATGTATTCCTGACATAATGGTACAACAATCTGAGAACACACATGTAGGGGACAAGCAGGCTGGATCAATCTGATCACAAGCCTGCACAGCTCATCCAACTCTGCTGGATGAAACTTAATGCATTCTTCATTCATAAAACCAAATCCCCCCTCTCCAACAGAGATCCAGAGCAATTAAGGACCTCACCTCAATGACATTCTGGCCAGGGGTGACCTTTCCCAAACAACTCTAAGGGACCCAAGGTTCACTGACAAGGTTGGCACCAAAGCCAGTATACCTCTGTGCATCTTTTCACACTGGAATTGTACAGAAGGATATTATTTCATGGGATTCTGTCACAGACTCATTAAAAAATTAATCAGGCCTGAACTACATTTCCTCATTCATTTATCATGTTTTTATTGGAATGTAACATGTATTTTATGCCTGTACAAATCTATGTGGGGCCGTTTAGGAAATATTTCAGACTTTTATTACACAAATACATGTGAAACACACACACACATTCACATATGAAACACATTCACATGCATTTCTACTACTACTACTGAAAACTCGCACACACACATATGAAATGCTCACACAGATACAGGTGAAATGGACGTACACACACACACACACACACACACACATATTAAACACTCACACAGATACAGGTGAAATGGACGCACACACACACATATGAAACACTCACACAGATACAGGTGAAATGGACGTACACACACACACACACACATATGAAACACTCACACAGATACAACCTCTGTAACAAACAATTCTATTTTGGCGACGCGATTAAAAAAGCGGTAATTGTACCAAACCGGGTCCAAACCGGGTTGCGACGCCGCTCTCCCTTCCTGATGGAAGATTCTGTCTCCCGATCCGCTCCTGGATTCAACCCACCTCCGCTCGGACTTCGCAGCTCAGAAGTCTGCGGCTCAACTTTGACACAACTTGTCATGCACTGCACGACTTCGTAACACGGGGCGTGGTACACAGCAGCAACCCAATGCAAGACCCGAGCAGAAACGGACACAAGTGAAACCAGCTGAACTGCACCGACAACCACAACCCGCTGCTCAGCAACAATGTGACAGAAACAGCACAAAAGAGAAGGAGAATCACCCACGTTAAGCATCTCGATATCCAGCGTTATATCGCTGTTCTTGCACACTGCTGATAACTGCATTCTGATTCGTTGCATCTCCTCTGTCAGCCTTAAGCAAGAGTTTGCATCAAACACAAACACAAATACACAAAGTCTCCAGTTACATCATCCTGCTCATTTTTTACCTAACCTGATAATAAGTTAAAGGTAAAAGACCGTCCTACCATCATGATTATACGTGAATGGGTACAGCATTTTCCTGCACTGGAAAAGATCACATCTGCTCTTAATAAAGATCTTTTACTAGTAATAGTGAATAATTCTGGGGACGCCCTCGTTAGTTGCATATTACTTTTACTATTACAATATTACCACAAGACTAACTCTGGGCGAATAGTCAATTGCTGGTTATTCTTGATATTTCAGTGTTTAAGTCCGTGTTTGAGGATCAGCTTAGCCAATTGATTTATTGGACATGCCGTTTTAGCTGGCTTCCGCATACACTTTCCTGTAAATGCTGGCTATTTCCCTACACACAGAATGGCACTGCCGCCGTCTCTGATAATGCACAAGTCACTGACGCAATTACTCATTTAATGTGTGATTGTAGTCAGATAGCGGCCTGACTGATTACAAAGCCCTTTTCTTCCTTGATGGGGCATTGAATTAATGACGTGCACTCTGTGATTAATTATGAGTCTTAGAGTCTGATGAAGTATTTGATTCGTGCACTACAGCATGTAACATAACTCTGTTAGACCAAGCAAGCACGTTGGATATTTGAATCATCAGTCAAAACACACAATATATCTGCTCCAAATTGCACGATCTGACTCTTTGCAAATGTGAAATATGACCCGTTACATTTATTCATTTATTCCTTACACTGCTTATTAAAGTAGTACTCAATTGACTACAAGCACAATAATGATTACAAAATAGTTTGTGAAGGGCCTGACTTTCACTGTGCTACAGGGAGTATAATACAGGGAGTATAATATACTTTTCCGGATGTCATCAGGATTCAAATAGAACAAGAAAGGATCACCTTCTAGTTGCATATAGCTTTTAAAGTAACTGTTTACTTGCACACAGAAAAAAGAATAATCTGTTCTTTTTTTTACACAGAAGTAGCCCATAGTGATTACTGACAGCTCTCACGCAACCTACTTCCTCATTCTGGACTACTTAAACAAGTGTAGCACAAGGTCAAGTCTCTTCCCTTCCTCTTCTGCTCACCTCAGGACCAAACATGCGGATAGATTATCAGCGTTTTACCACAAGCTGGCATTCTGACATTTACGAACACTCCCAATGCAATTCATCTTACATAGCTCTTCTAAAACATCCCCCATATCAATTTCTCAAATAAATACAATGGTACTTACACCATGTGACAACTCATCGATTAAAATCATCGATTATGTCATTTAAGATAAGACCAAACGGTAACAAATTTAAAGAATGATAACAAAAGTACCCGACATAAAAAAAAATCAGACAACATAAACCCCTTCACAGCACAACCCCGTCACTACATCAACCACTTCAGGTAATAGGAACTAAGCACAATATGTTAAGAGCAAAACATGCACACAAACTGCACGCAACATGACAAGGAATTTGACACACGGCGGATTATGGTGTGCACATATTAATTAAAGCTTTTCTTTCCACATCATTAAACATTACGTTGCAATTTAATTATATGCATAGCCAAAATGAACACACTTTAATGTTCCGGAGGCTTGTTGACATACACTGCTCACTAATGGCCTAAAAGGGCTTCGTTGAGTCATTAAAATTAGATAAACTAATTGGGCATCTAATTACCTTAGAAATGTGGAATTAACCAATATTTGTGGGCTGATTTACGATAAAAAAAAAAAAGAGGAAAACTATGGGGACTTGCCAGTTTTTACTTTTTTCTGTCTGAAGTGAGGGACTAGACGGGACTAATTAAACTTTTCTTCTCAACACCGCAGAGTGTTTATTGACAAAGGTCGTCAAGCCAGCTTAATTAAAATTAAACCCCAGATAAGACAGGCATCCATGATAGTCCTGTCTCATTTATTGAGTAAAATCCGGTTATCGATCACCAATCAGAGACCTAGGATGAAAGGCTTTCCATCCCACTAGAACTCCCTCTCCAACATTCTCTTTATTTGTCAAGTGACACTTTTTCATAGTTATTACTAATAATATTTACTAAACATTTATATTATTATTATTATTATAACAATGTATAATAATGATATTATTGTTAAGGGGAAGATTCAAAAAAGTGAAGGGAATGCAGAAGAGTGATGTACTGACCGAGCACAGTGAGGAAGGCCTTGGCCGTCTTGACAGGCATGGTGAACAGGGAGCAGGTGTACTGGCCTTCATCTGATAGGGTGACCTCACTGATGCTGATGGTGAGCTCCTGCCACGAGGCCCGAACCAGTTCGATCCGGTTATCTCTCAGTGCTGCAAGAAACAGAAAGAAAGTGTCAATAACAAAAAACAAACAAACAAACAAAACCTCAGCAACAAAGCCATCTATCTGCAAGGACTTTGAGAGGAGGATATAATCTGACAAAAACAATACAGGTAGATGTTTCATTTCTTCACAAGGTAAATCACTGGGCAAATTGAAATAAAGACTACAAGTGGTAAAAAAAAACTTTTCAGTATCAACACAAACTTCAATTTAACTATGTTGGCTGTGCTGCCCACAGGGACCTTTGAATCACGATTGTTCCAACTTCTCACTGCACATCTTTTGTAAATCCTGGCCATAGTTATTTAAAAGAGCATGTGCTCCAGAAATAAGGTTCAAACCTCATTACCATTCACTAGTACAATGGCAGAAGCTCGTAGAAGAGCCTTAAAGAATCACTTCAATAAAATCTGATTTCTCTGTGCAGAATGACATGTAAGTGTATATTAATACAGCATATATAAGATATTTAAGTGTGAAAAGAAAAAAAAACTATTCATCAACAGGAGTTACAGTACTATACACGGTTTGAAAATCAATGGAAACATAAAAGACTTTAAGATTTTGTAATGAATTGTGATCAGTGAAACTGATGAAATATGGATTAAGTGAAAGGTTATGCTCTAATTACCCATGCATGCTTTCGCTTCAGTCAATGGCAGGCTATTGACCAAATGCTGTGCGTCCACATCAGACACTTCTAGGCTGTCTGGAATGCGCTCAACATATGACATGATTCATGCAATTATAAGGAAATAAATGATCTGGGAGAGCCTTCTCTCTGGATCAATAGGAATGTGATTATGGGAGGGAAAAATCAACAAAGTTTTACTTTGAAAAAAGTTTCTTTACAAGTATTCACAAAAGCACAAAAAATCTGCACTACAGAAAGGTTCCTTTAAACAGCTTGCTAATTATGTTCTGTGAACTAATTATGATTCTTTTAAATAATGGCTTTCGTAATAAATAATGACCTTCAGACAAGTCAATGGATGGAAGTTATGTGGACAATAGCACACAAACCCTTGAGCACAATTCACATCAAAAAGGAATCAGCTTTAACATAGAACTGTTTCTTCTTCCAAACAATGTTTCTTGAACATAGAACTGTTTCTTCCTCATTCTCACAGAAGAATGTTCTGTATTCTCCTTTCAAAAAAATGTTTTCATTTCAGTCGATATTGAAGATCTGATTGAAAGTGAAAGTGATTGTTTTTGTCATTGTGAACCACTGCAGCAGAGCACACTGTGACACTACGAAATGCATCACCCTTGGTGAGCAGTGTGTGGGGATGGTGCTTTGCTCAGTGGCACCTCAGTGGCACCTTGGTGGTTCGGGATTTGAACCCGCAACCCTTCGGCCACCACTGCCCTCACCTCACCTGTTGACCACTAGTCTAGATCTGTACATAAAATAGTAAGGTGTTTCAGAAACGTCTTCTACTGTGTCACAAAGCAGGATGATCTGGACTTTAATTAGTGGAGCTCTCTGCTAGATGGTTTATGTTGATCGTTAACCACAGACAGTTTCTCTTCATTATTCAGCATTTCAGGATTGCAGAAAATGAAAGTGAACAAAACTGTTAACATCTTAATGTAACCTCTTAACATTTGGTTTATTGACCTCTGAAGGTAGTGCGTAGGTGAAACAGAAATGCTTGGCAACGGATGATATATCTGGGCAACTTGGCCGTGCCCTCTAAGCAACGATGACACAGCCCCCGAGAAGCCATCGGGAAACATGGCATGTAGCGGCATCCTTCTGCTGAGATAATTTAATCAGCGGAGCCAAGGTTACTCGGCGTAGACCAGTGCTCTCCATCAAAGCTCCGCAGACGTCTCAGGCCTCATCAAAGCCCTTGCAACATCCTGGTGGAATATTAAGCGTGTTGAATACGGCTCTGCCCTCTGTGCCAATCAGAGACATTTGGGAATGAAAATGCCCGCGCCCTGTGCGCCCGCGCCCCTGACATTTTCCATCATCACGCCCCGTCCTTTCATTAATATCCTGGCCCTGTCATCGCGGTTGACGTTAATAAAGCGTACGTCTTGAGCTAATTGTTTGTACTCAGATCTGCATTTCGCCTAAGACAGATCTCGTTTCATCCATGAAAGAAGAAGACGTTGAATTCCACACAGACACACTCAACAGTTTGTAGGTATCCAGCACATAATGAATTACAGTTGGTCTCGGTTTCTGTCGGCCTCAGCTCCCCGGAGATGTGTCGGACCCTCGGGACGGCTTTCTCTTACAGCAAATGCAACAAACTAAGCTGGATCACAAGGCCAGGCCAGGCCAGTTGATATTCGGTCAAAGCAGCACACACTCTGAATCCGAATCTTTTCTCTTCTGCCGTTTCATATTTCAGCTCCCCCCATATAAGCATGCACAATTGTTTATCGAATGGGAATCACGATTTATTTGGCCCACAACAAAAGTCTCAATTCTCACTTATTCAATACACGACAGTGTATTGAAATATGAATAAAAAAATAACTGACTGTTCTCAGAGAGAATAACTCAATAAAACAGAATTACATTATAAATGGCTGAGTTCTGCTACTTTAAAAAGGTATTTGTATGTACTGGTATGCTACCAGTCAGAGAGTGTGATGTTTAAAATAAGCAATGTATGCAATATTTCAAGAAATGTTAAAGTTAACTTTAAGTAATAAGATCATTTCAGGATTTCCAGAAACAAACAGATAAAACCAATCAAGTTTTATAGTTATCTGTATCTATGTTTATCAGCCACTATTGTGGTGTGTCATTGTTTTAACACCATTTTAACCCTCCCAAACTGTCGATACACAACATGTGCAAAAGTTTAGTGAAGTGTCTATTTCTGCCAAAGCTTCTACTTTTTAACTCCTTTTCTTTGCTTTTGAGTGGACAAAAAAATCAGATAGATAATCAGCACTTTAATGGAGGAATTCTGATTGGTGATTATTATCACCTACAAAATATCCCCCAAAGTGGCAATTAGACATACAGTACACATAATCTAATGCATGATCAGGAGATGTTTAAATTTTTTGCAGAGTGGCCAGTGAAAGCTCATGAGAAGCAATGATGAAAATGCTACCTGATTGGATTATTAGAATGCTATTAGAAGAGATGGCGTCTAGTGAAATATCTTCATTGACGTGGTGTGGAATGGTAAGCATTGGATAGAGTGGCAGTGATCACCTGTCCTGATGCATTTTGTGATACGTTTCACCACGGTTATTTTCTTTAAACCCTTAAAAGGCCAATAGAATGGAGGCACTGGCCTCAGGCTGCTGTGAAAAAGGGGAACGGGGTTTTATAAACTGGTCTAATTTACGCACTGGTCACATGGGAATTAAATCCCTTCCTGATACAGACTTAAATGAATCGTGCTTCAAAAATCTCAATTTAATCTCTCTACTTTGTCCTACATGCCCTTGATCATTGCATGACAGCAGAAAGGTAATAAGTCACATCATACAAACACACACACACACACACACATCACATTCTGTCTGCGCCATAAAGCCGAGACTTCTTGCGTATGCACTCTCACGGCTAAAGGCAGATAAAGGCTCAAGCGCAAGGATGAGTTTGCATCGCAAAACAGGCCCCCCTTTCAAGAACACAGACAGAGAGTCCCGGAGGGAGGGCAGCACACACATCCCCCTCTTCCCCCCAGACCCCTCACCCTCAGCTAAACTATCCCTGATCCATCCCTCATGTTTACATCTGGAATCTGTGTGGGAGTCGCAGCTAAATGCCAGTCACTTTTGTCAGCTCAGTAAATGTCGCCCCCTAAACAAAGCCAAGCTCCTCTGAAGCGGAGAGGGCAGCCCATGACGCGCTGCTGCCTGCCCCCGAGACAAGTATCAATGCAGCACAATATCCATGGAGGCAATGGCAATCCATTTGACAAGACTGCAACATACAATTTTCCGAATTATTAGGAAGGAGCATCAATCACAATTACTATAATCAAACTGTCCAGTAAATCACAGGAGCCCCCAACACCCCAACAGCAGCCTGTCTGAAGTCCCGAGTGACGGTTTAAGGACGATATCCATCTCTTCTTGCTTGACAAAGTAGCTGAAAGCTCATTGCTGGGAAATCCGTAATCGGTGTCGGCGTTACTGTAAGAACAATAACTCACATTGCTCGCTGCCATCCCATTATCCCACCTATGGGCGCATTATGTGGCATGGTGTGGCCGCATTTGACGTGACACATCTCCACCAGCTCTCGGCGCCGGGAAGAGCGTGGGACTGGCAAACTGGAACAGATGGTGAAGAAGCTGAATGACATCTTTTCTCTTTCCATCACCTTCGTGACGGCTGCATCTGGCCGGGATTATTGGTTGGAAAATGGAAAATACCAAACACAAAGGAGACCAGACCCAGGGCACTATTTTTGCAAAGCGTCATACCACATGCTAACCATGCAGATGTTTTTGAAAGGTCAGAGGCCATTGGGTCATAAACATATAGATAAAGCAAGAAAGAACCACTTGATGGTTAGAGAAACTAACTACCAATAGAAATAAACTACCCAGAACACAATTTGAATAGCAACATCTAAAATCAGGCAAAAGACTCCGAAGCATCATGGCCAGGACTGAGAGTCTCAGGAGGAGTTTTTATCCTCAGGATAAAGGATACTTAACCAGGACATGCTAACATGTTCATCTCATCACTGCCCTGTGATCTTTCACCACACTGGTCACTGCATAATCTTTGCACAACACACTTTAGTTGGACTCTATACACTGTATCTCACAATTTAATTTGATTTTTACTTAACATTCGCATGCTGAAACATACTCTGTCGGCGCATTATCCATAGCCACAACCCGGTGTTAGGTGTGGTATTAGCCTAGTGGTTAACACACTGGTCTACAAACCAGAAGACCCAGGTTCAAATCACACTTACTACCATTGTGTCCCTGAGCAAGACACTGGGACAGCGGGACTGTCCCTGTAACTACTGATTGTAAGTCGCTCTGGATAAGGGCGTCTGATAAGTGCTGTAAATGTAAAATGTAAATGTTACGTCCCGTGGTCATGTGAAATGCTGTCTGTGATCTCCGTTGTTAGTGTTTCAAGGTGGGAAATGTACTGTTTCGATTTATTAAAATGACCTTGTTAAAATGATCACTTCACTGATGGTAGCATGAAAGCACATGGTAAGTCACTCTGGATAAGGGCGTCTGCCAAATGCCTTAAATGTAAATGTAAATGTAAAACGTTTGTGGCATTTCTCTCCCTCTTTCTAATTGTTCACGTTCCTGACTTAGACCACGACGTAACACCCAGTGATGTCTGTGTCTTTTGTTCTCATAACATAAATATTTGCTAGCGTTTCTAGTTTGCTCACTTTTTACTAGTCTTGTTCTCTTTTTTATTTAATTTATTTATTTTATAACTAAATTAATCTTCTATCTATGCACAGTCAAGAAATAGAGTAGTTCAGGATGTATGTTGCGGCAGGTTATCCAGGTATACCTATGAATGTGATTTATACAAAAATCTTGCCCACAGTCTCAGTCAAAAAAACCTAGATTACTGCATAACTGTCTTGATAAAAGTTGACTAATTAGTGGCTAAGGTACTTGTGTTGCCCAAGAAAGGTCACAAGCATGAGCAAAGCCTGCGGCCCATCGTCAATGCTGCCGTGGTGTGTTTAGCCATGCATCCTTAATGGCTGATGAGCACCGCTAACCCTGCCCCATCCCACGCGACTATTCATCAGAGTGGCCATCCGCTGCGAGCTCTTACGTTTAATTACACATGCTTTCCCCTACTTATCTTGCGGAAAAAAAGACAAGGAGCAACTTATGCTTCACCCTAAAGCCAAAGTATGTTGAAAAGCATCCAACAGACTATATAAAAAAAGAGAGAGTTTTAAAAAAGAAGGGGGTCAATTTACATTTCTCAAGGGCTCACACTTAAGAAAAGTCATTTATCCTCCTCCTGTGTCGTCCAGTGTGAAAAAGAAAATTATGACACTAAACTCTAGGGGTGACTTTAATATATTCCACTTTTCAATTCTGGGCCAAAGAAAGTTTTTGTCTGTGTTAAATGGCGATGGGGAATTTGTGTAGAAGCAGACAAGCTGCGATCCCAGAGTCACATCCATTCTTCCTGCTCATTAACAAATGACGTTCATTACAAAACAGTGCCATCTATTCAGCAGTGATTGAACAGCCATCTAATTATCATGTATAATTATCCCATAAATTACGGCATGATTGATAAATAAGTACAGTCCTCGGGACAGCTAATGGACTCTTTCATTACCTCTCCGACTCGCGTGGAAAATCACCCGAAGGAAATCACTAGGCGCCGACCCATATTTCACGGCCACGCAAACAATAAACACGAACCGCAAGTTTAAGGGGCATATTTGGGGCATATTTGGCTGAACGTGCGCACATCACACTTAGAACATTCATGAAATTTTTATATGCAACAGTTAATATTCAGGTAATATTCTAATGTTTTGGTTATACATGAGAGGACATGCAATATCACTCAATACTGGTATTCTGTTTCACGGATCAATCTATTATTTGAGCACATTATTGCTAATATAACACAATTAAACCAGTAATGCTGATTAATGACTTGTGACAAGGCCCAAAAAAAGAATAGTGAGAAAAGTTTGAATGTTGCCTGGGTGGAAAAGTAACAAAGGTGTTGCTAAGCAACGTAATTGAGCTGTCATCTCATGTAAATGTAATGAAATGATGTTAAAAGGCATGCTGTCCAGTATCAGCTAGCGGTATCAGCTACAATGGCTCCGCTCCAATCACAGCAAACATTGAAATGAAATGTGGTGTTAAGTGAAGTGAACTGGTTGTGCCATCATCCAGTTCACAAGCTTTTCATTGGCTAGAAATCTTGAGACAAAAGCAGAAGTGTAAGAAACTACAGCAAGTCTGCATTTAGGGAGCAAGTTCACCTTTTAGCTAGAAAATGAGGATCTGTGCGCATCCCACCACAGGGGCACCGAAGGACTTCTAACCCAATAATAATCACTGAACTTTTGGAAAACTACAGAGCAACATACCAGTCAAGAGTAAAATTCCTTCAGGAATGGATAAATATAGAGTAGTGAAGATATTTCCCAACTCGTTTCCTAACTCTGTCAGTGTTTTTTTTCTTTTTTGAATGAACAAAATTGCAAACTAATGATTGCAGCTTAGAAAACAGTGGCTTTGTTTTCACGTTTTGGTGCCTTTTGCACGGTAACTCAATATTTATAGGGCTTATTTAATGTGCTGTTATGACTGCTGCTATTGGATGAGAACAGCTGTAATAATGTTTAATAATGTTTTAAAGACAACTTCAGTCCTGATATCCATTCATGAATATTGACTTGTAGTTTAGTGAGAGCTCATACTCTTTTTAATATCTCATTTATATCATAGTTCTACCATCGTTCATCTTTAACTAAACATTTCAAAGTGAACTTGACAGAAAAAAGTATATATAAATATAAATACACAAGCAGGCTGTGTATATAACATATCCAGGGTAGTGATGGCCTAGCGGTTAAGGAAGCGGACCCGTAAACAGAAGGTTGCCGGTTCGAATCCCGATCCACCAAGGTGGCAATGAGGTGCCACTAAGCAAAGCACCGTCCCCACACACTGCTCTCCGGGTGCCTGTCATGGCTGCCCACTGCTCACTCAGGGTGATGGGTTAAATGCAGAGGACAAATTTCACTGTGTGCACCGTGTGCTGTGTCACTTCACTTTTTTTTTTAACATTGTCTATCTTTAACTGACAGTGTCTCATTTAGATTAGTTATATTCATTGTCAGAGTTGGCATAATGCTGTGTGAAAAACGGCAGACGATTTGCATGAATCCATGCAAATTTAATTCTGCTGATACTTGAGTGAATTACGCCAAACTCCAAATGAGGGAAATCCTTTACATATTTGGGATCATAAAAATGCTTTTCCTTCCCATCCTCCTGTTGTGTCCATGCAGATGTGGACGTGACTATTGTGACAAGCCATCAAATCTCAACACCCCTCGCCAACATTTCCCGGGCCCCAGTGGAGAGGAATCTGCTGTGTCTTTTTTTTGTTTGTTTTATTGCTTTGCTTGTGGAAAAAAACAGAATACACCCGGGCGCTCGAGCCACTTGTCTCCCCGCCTCTCCTTCCCCTCCCCGCTTGCTCGGTGTCTTTCTCTTACTTGCACTCGAGGGACCGTCCGCCTCCCTGCCCTGTGGACCACATTACTGGGCGGCATCCTCCCGCATTCTAGCAAAATAAATAAATAAATAAAAAAACACACGCTGCCTTTCCGCTGCGCTTTCTCTCTGTCAGGGCCACAAAGCAACACCAGGATGAATAAAAGGACAGGATACTGTTTAAAGAGCTGCCATGACAGCTCTGCTCCGAGGCACTGTGGTCACTTCCTGTCTAGAGCTGTCGTCTGTTGGCTGATAGAACATGTGTCAGCGGCTCTTGTTGTGGAATATACACTCCAAATGTCTTTATATTATTAATAGTCTTCGCTGGCAGCTCATACCGTGTTTAATATCTTATTTTAAAATGTTCTATCCTACTCCTTTTTTACAGGCTGTGCATGACAAGTGTTGTTATTGCTGTGTTGACCTGTTCTCATCTTCCCACACGTTTCATTGAAACTGCTGACCGTGTTGAACCTACATACTCATGAATAATAAAATGAACTTGAAGGAAAAAAAAACATTACAATTACACATACACACAATGCATGCGTGCTATTTTAATTTTAGCTCATAATTCGAATGGAAAAATCTGCTTTTGCTACACAGTGTGTATTTGCAGTGACTCGCCTGCATACGCACACAAAAGCACACGTGCAGCCTCACAATCCTTTTAAAAACTCCATCAGCAAAGAAAAGTGACAAAGATGCTGTTTATTTGGGTATTAAATTGAAAGCATATAAAACTCATTTGGCACAAATTTCACAAGGGATTTCACGCGATTATGCGGTCTTGAACTGCATGAAAGCAGAGCTGCGCAGACTGCAAGGCACGTTCTGAATAAGAACACTCAGCGAAAATGCCTCCATTCCTCTTGTTTTACAACAACGACTCAACCAGAATAAATCTTTTTACTAATATCATACATTTGCAAGGTTGTTACAATTTACATACAGTTATGGCTGAAGTAGCACGGTAAAGATTGTTTTCATTACTGTCGGATACACAAAAATCTGTTTAACTTGTTTATGACTGCTGGTGCAGCCAGATGTGGCAACACTTAAAAAAAAAACAAAAAAAAAAAAACGTAATTTTATTTTGCAGGATCCCAAACCTGCTTACAATGATAGAAAAAAAGAACATTAAAAAAAAAAAAAAAAAAAAATCTGTGTCACAATCTTTTAAATATTTGAAGAATGTACAGTATAATAAGCAAAACATTGAATAGTGCATAGACTTTTCACCCAGAAGGCTAGAAAGGGTTTGCTTGAGGGTGATTATGATTATAACCACTGACTGGAAGCACTGAATTGACATGCACATACAAGGCTTGTTAGCTTAATGGTCAGTTTTTCTAGTTTAAAAGCAATTCTTCAGTCCTTTAGTTTTAAGTCAGTCGTAATTAGGCAGCACTTTTATCGTGGCGAGCAGAACGGAGTGGGCGTGGCTGAGCAAATGAGCCGCTTTTATGAGACACCTGCAGACATGGTCGTACCTCTGGTGATTAGTGCTGTGGAAAACAGAAACTGATTTGGTGTGTGCAAACACTGTAAATTATAGACTGAGCCACTGGACAAATTCATTAAAAAAAATAATAAAACACCTGAAAAAAAGCACTTTAGATCATTATTTTAAATTATTACCATTATACTAAAGCTATATCTAATAATGAACAAGGGGTGTACAAATCCATTGCTTTGCCATCAGGAGCTGCCAAGTTTTTCATTCGGAATGACCAAATTACAGGCCGGAAAGCTATCAAATCCAATGTTCCCTCCTGAATTTGCATGACAAAAATCAGTGATTAAGCCTAGAAAAAAATCAGAGACATAGTGCAGTCACTCAGAGCATTACTATTGCCCATTTTTCCTGGCACAACACATCTTAATACTGCATGGCCATTGTCTGTATTTTGGCCAATATGCATTGTGAATGCATAATTGGATATAGGGTTGGGTGCACATCAGCCAGGCAGAGGGTGTGCAGGACTGGACTGACCCCAGTAACCCAGATTCATCACATCATCAACTGCTCACGCGGTGCCTTATATACCTCCCTTTGAAACAATGATATTCACCTCAGCTGTATTATACAGTATATACATAAACAAACATAAATGATAAATTAACTGTAAAAAAACAGTAAATAAATTATTAGTAAAAATCTATAAATATCTCTAAACCCTAATCCAACCATAATTGCCTTTCTTCTTTTTATTATGGCTGAGCGACCTTTCCTTATTTTCCAGATGAGGGCCACACACACACACACACTTTCATGGCTGGTATGAGCTCAGGCTGACGGCTTCTGCTGTATTTCTGACAGCCTCACTCAGGCCTCTCACTGACAGCCGACACTAAAATCACAGTTCCCCCCGGACAGAAAACCGGAGGCCAAAATTAGACCAAATCCCAAAGAAGTGCAGAGTAAATGTATCCCAGCAGGAATACTTTATTTGTACCTGACACTGCCATGAGGGCTGTGTGAAGACCCACTTTAGCTCAGTGTGACAGGTGCTATGTTAAAACGCAGTTAAATCTGAGCGCTGAGTTCATTCTTACACACGCAGTCTCTGTGAGGCTCGTTTAAAACACGTGTATTCTGTACTCGACTCCATGCCTATTAGTGAGTTGGAGGAGCAGAGGGCTGCACAGAGATGGCATATTTAATTTAAATGGCTGTTGGTCACACTGTCATGGGCAGCCGCTGTGAGTGTGGCCGCTGATGGAGGCGCTCGGCTGGAAACACCCGAGGCTGGGCCTGCAGCTGAGTCTCCACTCAAGAGGGAGCCGTGTGTCTCGGAGCAACAGGGAAACTTATACATACAAACACATACACACATACCTTGAAACACTCAACTATTTGAAGAAAAAGATATAGCATAACATAACATATGTATTTTCATTAAGTGAATACCTTTATTTAACAAGAACTGTCTAGACCCCATCACTAAATGTTACCTATAAGAATTAAACACACACAACTATAAGGGACCTAGTGGTTAAGGAAGCGGCCCCGTAATCAGAAGGTTGCTGGTTCGAAATTTGAACTGCCAAGGTGCCACTGAGCAAAGCACCGTCCCCACACACTGCTCCCCGGGTGCCTGTCATGGCTGCCCAATGCTCACCAAGGGTGATGGGTCAAAAGCAGAGGACACATTTTGTTGTGTCACTGTGTGCTGTGCTGCAGTGTATCACAAGTGTATCACAATGACAATGACTTTCACTTCACTATAAACAAGTACAAAATGCTTGATGCTTGAAATACATTGTACAGTAATCCAGATCTAAAACTGAAATACTAATTAAATGATCTAAAACAACCACAACCAATCTGGGTTTCTGTGCAAAAGTGTGTTTAAAAATGCAAACTAAAAACAATACAATATATTCCCTACTCAGTTTTACTGACATCACTACTGCTGATGTCATCCTCTTTCTGACATTTTCTTTTTCACTTGAATATTCCTGAGGCTGTGCCCTTGAATTTTCACTGCTTTGTACTAAAACCATCTCCAGGCACATTATGATATAAAACCAGCTGCTGTGGAATGGATGTGCGAATGTAACATCATGGGAGATAGCACCTCATGCACCTCTGGCATTGGAGAAATAATAAGAAAATTGCACAAAAAAACCCTGTTCATTGTCTTTGTACAGTACAATTGCTGACCTGCTAAAGGTCATTTTTATGTTTGGGAGTTATGGATAGAGGTGGAAACTGAAAAGGAACAATTTCAATATATTAAAAACCATCCAACTATTACATGCATTTAGACAATTTGTATACATGTTCCCAGGCTCCACCTAGTGGCGCTTCCTGTTATGGAACTGAAATCACACCAACTACGGACCAGGTTTGGGTCAGCAACCTTTAACACTCCTGAGAGCCATTTGGTCCAGATTTCCACGAAAGAGTCACGCATTGCATTTCTCACATGAAGAAATAATTTGTAGGCTAACATAAACTAGCTAATAAAACAAGCGCGTCTCTGCAGGGTCCGGGCACCTGTCAACTAACATCCAATCAAAAAAAAGAAAGGGTCAGAAAATAGCAGTATCGTATCTGAGTAAAATGCATCACAACCACCAATGAAAAGGCACTCTGGAATTCTTCCCGTAATTCTGCTACATGTAAAGAAATCTTCCGAAAAAAAAAAATTGTTTACCCGTAAAATTGTAGAGCCTGTTAACACCTGTTCAGAACAAGTAGTCTTGGTCATATTTAGGTTTAATCCTGATGTATAATCCTCTCTCTCTCCAAATAGTCTAAATAAATGTATCAAATCTAAGCAATTAATAACAACAACAACAACACTAATGAAAAAAATTATTAATGAAACACCCCCAGTCCAGGCACCCTCCTGCAATCTGAGTGCATGCCCAGATCCCCCCTGGGCGACACAAATCTCACTCCAAGCAAACTTCTAAACTTGAGAGGCCTGGTTGCCCACCAGGTTACTACCACCCCACATCTAGAATCTATTTTAGCGAAAACAATAAAATAACCAAAAACTGTATATCAATAGCTTACAATTTAACGTAACCAGGCTGCACAGCTCATTTTCATGTAGACAGTGATGTATTCTTCCCAAATACTTTCAAGTACATCTACAGGACCGGTGATCTGAAGAAAACTGGCAATCTTACAAAATAGAAAATTATAAATAGATTTTTTTGAACGTATGAATAAATATTGAATCAATATTGTTGCCAATGTGTTTTTGCTAAGCCATACTGTCCATGCGAGATTCTCTAGCAGAGGTTAGGAAATCTGTTTCAAGATGTTGTAGAAACTCAATATCTAAGTGAGATGTTGTGCTTTGATTTTTACTGATACAGTCAGGGGGAAAAAAGTACTCACTAAGGCCTGCGCTTTGAGAAAAATAATGAATAAAAGGAGAGAAAAAAAGAGATATAGAAGGCAGGACAGAGAAGAAGTATTTTTTGCTCTCTATTTTGTCCTTCAAATCCTGATGAGAGGGGCAGACTGGCATCGTAAAACGGGCTCTTAATTCCTGCTCATTTATCTGCCGCTCGCTCATTCTCCGCTTCGGCAGAACAGGAGAGGCTGCTTTACGGCTTTCGTCTGGAACAGAAGGGCTCCATTTGGGACCACAAAAGATTTATCGTCAACCCTCCATTTTTCCAACCGAGGAAGCATTGTAGCAATCTCTCTCTATGTCTTTTTTTTTTTTTTTTACAAAGCAATAATAAAATGTATATATAATACTATAAAATATCTCCCTTCAAAACGTAGTATAAGCAAAAACCTATGCTATACGGTATTGATTGCACTGTTTTTTTTTTTCAAGTTGATGTTTTCTGAGACCTGCAAACCGTGAATGGTCCCAGCAATGTGTAGAGGGATCCTGCGAATTGGGAATGCATCACAGTGCCTGACTGCTGATTCCAACTCTAAGCAGGGTTCAGAATGGTGGGCCGAAGTGAGCAGGGAAATAGATACAGCTGAATAATATATCTGAAGCCCTAAAAAAACATCTCATATTCAGGAGTCCGTGATTAGATTGGAAAATGATGTTGACCTCAGCTTCCACCCCGTTTATTTATTTTTTATGTCTGAGTGATCAGAGAGGAAATTCAAGATCTGACTCACGGTTATGGACGAGTTGCTGCAGAAAAAGAAGCTGGATTAAAATCCATTGTCATTTATATGTGGAAGAATAATTACAATTCAGAGAAAAACAGTGCCACATAAATTTTTTCTAGGGCAGCCTAAAATGCATGATTTCATGGCCACGTTTCTACAAATTTGCACTGCAAAGGGTTTAGGCATTTTCTACAGAGAAAGTGCTGGAGAATGTGAAAAATATATCCTCTTTTGTATAGAATCAAATGAAAAACCAACCTGTTCCAGTATGAGCAAATGTACAACAGTGATGTGATACATGACAAAAATGGATTACATTTTTAGTACATGATAATATATTTTAAAATGCTCAATGGACAGATGTTCTTGGTCAAACTGGTTATTGGTAAAGATGCATTACTTTCTGTGAAAAAACTGGAACATACACTTATACACAAACCCCCAGAACAGAATTTTAAAATGGAAACCAGGTAAAGAAACACAGCCATTGCCTCAGATGCCACCATGGCTCTGAATCTGTCCATTTGTTACACTTAAGAGGCCATCAGTTCCTCGCCGAAACTGCCACAATCACAAGACACTTACCTTTTACCTAAGGGCATGGGAACAGAGGAGATGGAATCATTCATTGAGTAAACAAAGCACTTTAAAAGCCCAGTAACATTGTCTAGACAGTCGAGAGATTGGCTTTCACCCACACTCCAAAAGACTGCTTTTAAGGTTTGGGGTGCAATAGTTTCACCGCAAGTCAAAAGCAGCTTTTTTCCTGCAAGGTCTGCCTGCCACAAACATGTAGATGCTCTGACATGTGCACAAAAAATGTGTTAAAACTATTCATTTGTGGCCCAAAAATCAGGATCGATGAACATCATGCCGTCTGTTGTTCACCTGTGGTGTATTGAGTTTACTGCACAGCACATCGCCAAGGGAGGCGTGAAAGTTCCAGACTAATTTCAGGTCACAGTGAAAAAGTTCTCATAAATGAGGCCCCCTACAGTTACACCAGAGCTGGTCCTGTAAGAGGTCTGGACCCACTGCTGAGTAAAGTATGAGGAGGTCCTTCATTAATTCCAAAATGTAAAAGGTTACCAAACATTGAAAATGTCACAAAGTGGCTCAACAAGGAGAGTGGTATGCAAATGCAAAGGCATTTTTTTTCCAAACAAAAGTCAAGGTGGACAAAAAAACCCAAAGCAAATCCACACAGGGATGTATTTTTTGTATATTATTATTAATGCACTTTTATTAGATGGAACAAAACCAATATTTAACATGGAGGCACATCAGGCTGACTGTGCACGATGTGCTGTAGTCTTGTATAAATTTATGTTATGTATATATCCTGTTCATATAATAAAGGCTGTTAATAGATAATATGATACCATCTTTCTACAGGGGGCTAGTCAGACAATCTAGAGGTCTAAAATGCTCAATGGACAGATGTTTGGTGACCCAAACCCAGGTAACTGGGGAGGGTTGTGTAAGGAAGGGCATTCGACGTAAAACCATTTGAGAGAAGCCAAAGGGAGAAGATGTCTAGTAGGTAAAACACCCACCTACAATCCAAAAAAATAAAAAGTCACAGGTTCAAATCCCACTTACTACTATTGTGTCCCTGAGCAAGAGAATTTATCCTGAGTTGCTTGAGGGGGACTGTCACTATAAGTACTGATTGTAAGTCGCCCTGGATAAGGACGTCTGGGACAGCAGTGGCCTAGGTTGCCGGTTCGAATCTCAAGCAGCCAAGGTGCCATTGAGGTGCCACTGAGCAAAGTAGCGTCCCCAGACGCCTGTTGCTCACTGCTTACAAGGGTGAGGGCTCAGGGTTAAATGCCGAGGACACATTTTGCTGTGTGCAACATGTGCTGTGCATCACAATGACAATCACTTAACATACAAAAATGCTGTAAATGTGTTAATGCATTTTCATTGCTCATTTTGCCTGCAAAGGTGAAAGAGCATGGTAAAAAACTTTTATTTTTGCCATAAAGTTTGCCCTTCAAGTCCTTTTTGGCTTAATAGTCTGTTGGAATTTGATGGTTCTCAGAAACAAGGCCTCCTTAGACAACACTTGAGCACTTGAGGTAATCTCCATCTATCTACAGAGGCACATAGCCAGAACTGACAAGTGTAGATGTGTATACAACCTTCTGATCATGATTCACATATATAGTTTGAATAGATTAATTAAATACGTAATAAAACATCTCAATGTCACATCCCTATGACAGAATTACATGACGCATTTATAAAATTCACCCGAACATTTAGCATTAGCTTCTGTAGCAACAAAGCGGTGTGGTGGGGTGTGGTCAGGAGTTGGGCTAGCTTGAAGTTCACATTTAATGAATTTGTTTACTAAGGAGATAATGCACACAGACTAATACTGCCATCTCCAAACCAAATCTAGCTAGCTCTTTAACCTTTGCAATTAATTTTTTTCTCCAATATCGTGCTCTATTGAGCATTTTTAATGAACACTTAACAAATGCAATTATGTGCATAATGGCTTTTTTTTCCCTTCTCAGAACCTAATTAACAAACAGCTTTATATTGTGGCCTGGGTCTTTCAGGTGAGTGAAGACGATCACTACCACCGCATCACATTAGCCTGATGAAAGAAAGAGATGTGTTGTGGCGATGGGGGGACTAAACGACACCGACAGAGGGGAGGGGGCCGGATCGCAGGAGAGACGTGTCAGGAGGGGAGAGGAACATCGCTCCCCTCCGCCCATGTCTATTGTCACAGGTGGTGCATAATTCATGCCGCATTATTTCATCAAGCAGAAAAATCAGACATGAAACAAATAAATAAATAAACAAAAACCCAGGGGGCACGGGAACTGCCGTCCTGAGAAATGACATGAGGACGAGTGGTGGTTCAATCATCGCCGTGGTAACTTAGGGGATGCCACCAAGCAAAGGGCTGCCGTTATTAATCCGCCAAGTCGGAAGCCCTGTGTGAATATTTAAACTTTGCCATGAAAGTAATCAGACACACTTGTCTCATTTCAAGTTGGGAATAAGGAATATATTGTCCCACTACTCACTGCATAATGATTCCATCAAAATATAAAAGCTATTAACATGAGCCGAATTACAGGAGATTTTCCCAGTCATTTGTAATGCGATAGGTTCCTTTCCTCTCCGCATTATGTAAAACAAGGAGCCCATTCTGGTCTGCTGCTCATCAGCGTTGAGGATGAATCCCAAATCCCATGCCTCTGAATGATGGAATAAGGACAAAATGTTGCACCTTAGGGAGCTCCATTTGAAATTCTAAAAAACCTCTCAGAAGTTAGCGCAGGGGGGAAGTCAATCCCTTTTCATCCGACTAAGCGTTTCAAAGGTTGGCTCCTGCTCTCCAGAAAAGCAGTGGACTACATTCCAAAAACTCTCTAAAACCGCTCTGTGACCAACTTTCAAAAAGTGCAAAATGCTCATTTTTAGCCCTTTTCAGCAGTTTCAAAAACAAAAGTTGTTGTTAGCATTGGGCAAGCCACTCATTAACCATTGTAAAATGTATTAGCATCTATTATTATATTGTACAGGGCAGTGGTGGCCTAGCGGTTAATGAATCGTCCTGTAATCAGAAGGTTTCCGGTTTGAATCCTGATCCGCCAAGGTGCCACTTAGCAAAGCACTGTCCCCACACACCTGTCATGGCTGCCCACAGCTCACCAAGGTTGATGGGTTAAATGCAGAGGACACATTTCGTTATGACCGTTTGCTGTTCACTTTCACTATTTAGTACAAAAAGTAATTTATTCACTTCAGGAGTCAAGAATCAAACCGAATAACTAACAATACTGCATTTTGTATGAAAAATGTTAAAATCCAGGCCTGTGCTTTTTCCCTGTTAATTTCACATTTCTGACAATGTCAAATCGACGTTGGGGTGGCACAAACTCAAATATTTTCCAGCCTTAGAAATAAAACCAAAAACAACACAGTAGTATTACTTGGATCGCTGTTCTATAATTTAAGAAATATGGATCCCACACATGACTCATTACTAATGAAAGTAATAATATTATAGTAACAGATTACTAACGCGGTTGTTGGAAGACCCATTCGTACAGTAGATAATGTCATTGGCTGAGACGGCACAGGCCCAAAGCTGAGCGGGGAGCTGTTCGCTCCCTTTTTTAGCTCACGTCACCTCTGGCTGTCTCTGCACTTCCAGAAGAGGCCATTCCTCCTCCCTAATTGCTATAACACATGGGAGAGGCGTCCGGCCCAGCACTCCTACCATCTATCATCCTCCATCGGTGGGACCTGGGGCCAGGGGCAGCCTGTCGGCCCCACAAACCCGCATAAGTACCGAGTCAGCCTGCAGGGGTCGGGCCACACTGGATGGGCCTGCCTTCATTATTAATGAGTTAATTGGCAGCGCAGGGCTGTAGACAGGAAGGGGGGCGGGTTCCTTGGGTTGATGTAGTCGGAGATTCATATCTCTTCCTGTAATCCACTCCTTCTTCCCCTCCTTCCTTTTTTCCTCCCTCTTCATTTTCACATCCCTCCTGCCTCTCCCTGTTCTCATCAGACAATACGGTTGCCAGGGGGCACATCTATCAGCTGGGCCAGATCTCCATCTTGGACCTCGGCTTCTGGCTGTTCGAGATGGTTTTGTGTACGACTGGCCCGGCCTAGGTAAGCCGCCAGCCCGCAAGGTCCTACATGCTTCCTGTTCTCCAATTCTGCCAAAGCTAAACATGGACTCATGGCACACAGTCTGACCCATTTATTTTCACCTTGAGAAGTTGATGCATGGTGGTGGAGTTAGCCTCGGGCTACAACTTGTTTCAGAGTGTCAGTAATTATAACAACCCAGACACACAGTCTGACGAGAACAGTGTGAACTTTAGAAGCGTCCGTACATAAGCATCCATCAACATTACAGCAACACTGGGTAAGGGCAGAAAATACAACTCTGCATGGAAGCTGCTTGTATATATGCGCCCTTGGAAATATATCTGGCTGCTGTGGTTCTTTGTGGTGCTCTGTGAGCGTTTCACCTCAGAGACACTCCCCATTTGGTAGCAAAAGCCACCCAGGGGATAATGTTTTATATTAATTATTCAGTTTTGAATTGAAATAATCTTCTCCATTTTATTGCATAAAGGACTGCTGAGGAATGTTCTATGAAATTACAAATGAGCTGAAATTCAGCATATATATATATTTGTGAAATATATAAAAAAATCTAAGGCTTCACCAATATTTGATATGGGCAAATTTGAGTTATTCACATTGCACTTGCAGCCACCCATGATGCTATCCATGAGCTACTGCTATGATTGGTGATTGCTTTGATTGCAGTGATTCAGGAGAAACAACACTTAGCAGGTCCATGGGGGACTGAAAGACCCATTGATTTAACTTCTCAAGAAGTTCCCAGATGAATGTATAGTTTAGACACTACTAGATGCGCTCAAAATTAGCCTTGGAACCTTCCTACTGAAAGAGCGTAAGAGAGAAGGGCCTTCAAGTACCCCAGAAACAGATCATGCCTCCCACTGTGTCTTTTAGTTATTAGAAGCCGTGCATCCTGTGGGTCCAACCCATACTCATCCACTCTTGTCCACTTGGATCTGACGCATGCATTTCTTTTTGCTTTGCCTTGCAGCTCTCGCTGTTGACGCTCTCATATGATAGAGACGAAATATTCATAGCAGTCTGTTCCCTCAATAAAATATTCCTGGCTTCTCATAATTCAGTCTCTCCATGTCTTTCCCTGAAAATCCTCGGCCCTGTTTGCAGGCGCTGTAAATGTGATTGTCATGCGTTACCGGGTTCTTGTTTTTTTTCTAACCATAGAACAGCATACTTCATTAGTGCAGCGCAAGTCATCTCTATTTAAAAGTAAAGAAAAGCAGAACTAATCAGGCAAACACATCCCAAATAAATACATAAAAAAAATCCTAGAATTAGCCAGCAAAGAGCAGATTATTAAACCTCTCCACTACAAAGATGGATGCTTGCTGGCAGAGGCAGGCAAGTTTCGGTTGGCTCGCGTTTCTCTATGTTGTGAGCTTGGCTGGAGCCATCAATCTGAGGGAATGCGGAGATGGCAGCATTTCAATTAAACTCCTGCGCCACTGCAGGCCCGGATGGCTGCAGGACACCGCGCCACAAACCAGCAATAAACCGCAGCCTGTGATAATGCAAACCCCGCACATGTCCACTAAATCCCCGTTGCACTTTATTCCGACAGTTACTGGGCTCTATGATTCATAAGCAATTACTGGATATTGAACTAATATAGTTGGTGCGGGCTTTCGAAAAGAAGTCCCATAAACCTCAGTGGCAAGGTGTACTTCTATGAGCCACGGGATTGTCTTTAATATGGCTGGGTTTGGAGGGGAGAGAAGTTTATTTACTACAGTGAGTTTATTTACTACAGTAATATCACCGATGACTGAGACACCTAGGTGTATATTAAAGGGGGTGTCTCATCAGAAATCCACATTATTTACATTCAGCAAGAAGCATGGGAGAACATGATTGATGTGCTGAGAACAGAAGTAATGTTGTTTTGTTGTTTAACCTTTAACCTTTGTGCTCCTTGTAAAATTAAAGAGACTCAAACACGTCATGGTCCTGGCAGCCTCTTGCCACTAGTGGCCGCCACTTCTTATCACAAATTTTCATTTTCACTTTCTTTATTACTTACCTCAGTTTATGGCCTGATGACATATGATGACAAACACAGCATACAATTAATATTAATAATTATTAATGTGACCAACACCAGTTGAAAAAATACATCCTGACGTTAGTCAAACTGAAAATACACTTAGACATCTCAAAGTCAGACTAACACACCCATATGTGATAAGAACACACGTAAGCATTAAAATTGACCCAAACTAGCCCAGGCTTTGATGTCAAAATGAAAGGAGAAGTTGCCATTGATTTGGTCAATTAACTGAATCTCCTCACAAGCTGGTCCGAGTACAATGTTGAGATGTAACTATAGCTGGGCTACATGGTGCTTGGATGTCTTTTGGTCAGAAAGCAGATATGAAAGCACACTGATGTTCACAAAATCTATTAAAAAAATACAAAATATATAAAAATCCACGTGTAACACCAGGCAGTGTGCACCAAAAGGTAATATGGAGATAAGAGCTGCTGTTTTTGTGAGTGGGAAATGAAATGGCAGGGACAATGAAGCACAACAATGACACAGGTTTCAGGATATAAATCGCAAAAAGGTCCAGCCATTCAATTAAGTTACAGTGGGTAACTGATTTACAATGGAAGTGAGAAGAGTGTTTGTAAAAGGGGGGATATGCACGAATACACGTGACTCACTACTGATTTAATTTGCAGCAATAGCAGTCGACTCCATGCAAGTGTGTGTGTGTGTGTGTGTGTGTGTGTGTGTGTGTGTGTGTGTGTGTGCGCGCGCCTGTGTGGTTGTTTTTTAGCAAAAGAGTAAAAAGGACTTAACAGTATTGAGGGTGGACCTGTCACTGGTCTCACTGGCCTATTTTTTACTTGCTCACCCCATTTCCCTCAAATACTGTGGCGGGTCTTCCTCTATACTCAACTATCAATTTTATTAATTTGACTTGATTTAATTAGACAATTGCAAGTACTTTTGTGAGATGTAAATGGGGTATGCGTGGGTATAAAATTCCATCACTGTGCCTGTCTCTGAAGTCAAATTTATAGGAAAAAAAAAAACCATTTAATTTGGTCTCATCATAAAGAGCGGAAAAAAAACAACAACACGTGTCTGAAGGTTTTCCATTCCTCCCACATTAACAAAAGCAAACATGGCAATGCCAGGGAGACACGCACATTCAGCCTGGCAGACAAACAAGACCAAGCAACAACACAAGAGGCAGAAAGGAGGAGTGGAATGGGTGGAAATGTAATTATGAGTGCAAGCAGGAAGAGCCAAGTTTGGAATTCAATAGCACACCTGGAGAAGCACACTGAGATGGACCTGCTAATTTTCCCCGAGTCGCTTCTGTTTGCATCGTTTGGTGCAAAATCAATATGGCCTGAATTGGAGGGGGTGGGGGACCGGCTGGGAACGGTGCTATAGAGTTAACCCCAGAACTCTCCCCACTTTGAAAAGGTCCAGTCACTACTTCACACCACGGCTGGAGGATAAGATGGAGCAATCTGCACTCCATTAGAGAATTTAATGAAAAAAAAAAAACAGTGTTCAAACGCACACAGCACACTCACAAACAAGCAGGAAAGATAAACCGCACATTAAAACGTCATGAAAAATTATTCCCCTTGGCTGGGATGTGCCTCCTGTGTCCCTGACTCCCTTTCTTCATTTTCACTCCAACGTTGTGTGGTGAGGTGTAGTCCCTTCCTCCACCAAGATGTTTAACCAGGAACAGGATGAAAAGGCTTGGAAAGCGTTCCTGTGCTGCACCCTGGGAGAAGCCCGCAGCAGCTGAGCACGAGCCTGCACTCGTCTCCTGTTCCTGGCACGGGTCTCTTAACACATGGCGGCCAGGCCTGTCATATCAGTCATTCAAGTCATTCAACACAAAGCTACCAAGCAGACTGTGGCCTGAGACAGGAGCAAGGGAGTAAACAAGCCTGGAATCCTCCTTCACAAATCCGATTCAAACAGACCGAGTGAAATGGAGCAGCGATGACGGAAAAATGCACGACTTTGACGTGCAACTGAATCCTCATTTACGACTGATGTTAATTTTGTAAGTAATACGAAACAGAACCCATTCAACTCAATTCAACCGCTAACCCATACACTTAGTGACATACGGTCAGTCACTTGAACACTCAGGGACTGGACTGACACACCCACATACACACACAACCACTTAGGAGTTTACATTGTTACATGTATATTGCACTGTTCCATTTTGCTCTGCAGTATCTTTGCATAATTTTTTTCTTGGCACTCATTTTGCTGGTTTAAACACTGTCTGTCTTCTTTAATGTCTACATGTTTTGTTAGTCTTTTGTTTTGCGCTGCTTCATGCGAGAATTTTATCACTTCTTATTGGTAAGATGTGTCACCATGGGAACAACAAAATTAAATACAGCAAGTACTGTAGATGTTCTGTTGTGGACTACTACATCTTTGTGTAAAATTGCACGTATGTAGTCATCAGACCAAATGAGGCACTACATCTCCTCACAACTCCAAGTTTGTTTTCGTACAATGAAATTTAACCACAATTCACAGTCCTCCAATCAGGTGATTTATAACATTTGGTCCTGTTTTAATTCAGTACGTGTTCCCACCAGGTGTACCACACCAGAGTCGGATCGAGACCACCTCATTGTTGGGCACCCGCGTGCAATTACTGTGTTCACATTTGAAACTTACTCTCTAACCTGTCGGTAGCTGAAATAACAATAACCTCACTTGAACTTGAAGGGTGTTTTTTGTGTTAATTATGCTATTTAGATCCATGTTACATAAAACAAGAATTCCTCTTAATATCAAATTTAAAAAAAAGAAAGTTCTGTAATTGCTTCAATCATATGCATTGTTCATAAGTATTCTATTTTGTTTTATTTTATTATTCAGCATGGTGGCAGGAATGTGTCTGGGAGCCTCTGGTGTCCTTGATACAGCCAGATCAGAAGATTACAATTACACAAGCAGTTCTAGCCATCTCCATAGCCCTCTAGGGATACCCAGCGAAGGTTATTGATGACTTGTATACACCACAGGTACCTACATTAACATATTATTATTATTATATATGATTGTTAACAAATGTCACATCAAAATTGCCACATCATGGCATTTGTCTGATGTCTTGGATGCAGTGGATCGGGTGTCTGATGTGGAACTTGTGAACAAAAAGTGTTGCCAAAAGTGTTGCCAAGTACACACCTCAACCTGAATCCACACAACTCTGTACATCTTCGTACAAGGAGCCAAAGAGCCAACTGCACTCTTTCTATTAGCTGCAGTTAGGATCCTCACCGTGCCATTTACTTCATTACTTGCTTTATCAGATGAGAAATGTTTTGTTTTGGCTTAGATCTCGAGTGCTGTGTTTGTCTTTTGTTTTCTTAATTACAATTAAATTGACAGAAGGTGTTAAGTGCACTTGTTCAGTTGCAGCCGAGCGCCGCTCAGCACACATCAGTGTGAAACTTGCTTGCAAATCATCACCGCCTTTCCAAGTGGAAAAAAGAAAAACGGAGAAAACTTTCTCACTGTCCTCTGCAGCACACTTTTCAAACGTCTCAAAAACACATTAAAGGTCTCTAAAGGTCTTTGCTGAATGGACAATGTGGCGTGTGATTAATCAAGTCTAGGAAAAAATGCTCAGAGACACGCCCCAATGAGGAAAACAGACTGATTCAGGGTCAGGTTGATGACCTCTGCCGTTTACAGTAACAATGTACTAATTACACTAAGGCAATGACAAAATAAAACACCCAAACAGCCTTGATGAGGGGTGGTTGTCTTCTGTGTATTCATTCCATATAGTTATTGTATTAACAAAATACAAAATAATTAATTGTTGTGGGTTTGAATCTGGCTCATCATTGCCATCCAGGGTCATCAGGTGCAAGGCGGGGACCCCCCTTAAAATGGGTGCCCATACCATTCACTCCCATGCTCAGACCTACTGCCAATTTAAATTTGCCAGACCACCTAGTGTGCATGCCATTGGGTGGTTGGAACAAACCCACACTGACACGGGGACAGCATACAAACTCAGCATTTACGCAATTAAAAAATGGGGCCAAATTTGGTGGCTACCTGGTGATTCGTTGTTCTTTCTGTGTAAAGTTGAGGTGGCTCCGGCAATACCCGGTTGAGGTGGCCCGGCAATACCCGGTAAGTCCCAATCCCTTAGTGTGCACTTAGCGGTAACCGTTCTCTAACGCCTGGGTTGTGGGTTCATTCTCACATTCCTTTCCTAGGGCCCTTCAGCACTGGAAGTGATCCTTGCGGTGGAACGAGTGCCAGGTGTCGTTCTTCAACACTTACAACAAGGCAACTTGACTTTCAACTCCCATTCAAAGGACATACCTAGTTAACTTCAGGTTTTCTAGATATTGACAGGAATGTGGTGCTCCATGATGCAAATGAATATGCATGTATTGTTTGATGTCTCTGTAACCAGCAATGTGTAATGTGGGTGAATGTGGAATGAGAGAATAGTGAAAGTGTATTCTATAAGTCTCACATCACTTTCTTATTATGAGGATCAAAATGAACTCATCTCCAGTCAGAAGGTCAAGGGGAGAGAAGCAATGTCGGACCTCCCTGCAGCATCACACCTTTGGCTAAGGCCTCAACCTGGGGTGTGATCCCTCTACAGATAAAACTGGCATCCCATTGCCAACTTAGCAGACTCAAAAAAAGAAAAGCTAGAGGAAAGGCAGAAGAAGAAGAAGAAGAACCAAGAAGCAAAACCAGAACGATCACGAGTCAGCATCACGAGTCAGCAGCACAGCTGATCCATATGAGCAAGATTTATCACCGATAAAGTACGTGCCTGCTACGCCCTACTGTGTAATCTTCCGTCAGACAGAGAACATGTTACGGATTGTGCATAGTATATTAGCATTGACTGTTCATTGCATAAGTCTGCCTCCGTGGTGAGCTGTATTATTAACATCATAGCCTGCTCCTTAAATTTGTACCTCATAATCTGATTAAGGTAAAATCTATCACCTTAACATTTATCCAGATAGCTGTATGAATGAGTGTGAATGAAACGTACCTCAAGTTCCAAATGTGGAATTATTAATAATTTTCATGTGCTTATAAATCAATTCACAAATTGATCCATAACCACACATTTGGGCTCACTTTACCATACAATGAGATAATCTATTGTAGCATCTGTTGTTTCTAATTGTGCATTTTCCTATCAACAAACCCCCTTTTTGTTCCATACCTCAGCGTCCATCTTCTGTCTGGCCACCTCAGTCGTGTCAGTCTGACAGTTTTGTTATGGGTCAATGATCATGCATTGTTATATGCAATGTTTCAGAAGTGTTATATAATTGCCAGATAATGGAAATTAATGTTTTTAATATCATCAATTGCATAAGGAAAGGTTATGCAAATGATGACTGCATTTAGTCTGATTGTTTTTTTCTGCAATGTTTCCACTCTTCATTCTTGCACTGTCGTCCCTTCTAAAACAGCAAGAGCACACCATGGATGAGACTCTTATCCCTGGATGGAAACGTCACTAGAAGTAATAAAATGTACATACATATTCAGCACAGATTTCCACCAGCTGAAGATTATGGATGAGGTGTGCGAATAAAAGCGCCAGGCAAGGTTTCACTTTCTTTTTTTATATTGATCTGATTTGAGAACAGCGAGTCCCAAAACCAGCAGACCCTGGGCGGCAGCGCTGGATGTGAAATCCCCAAAGCCCTCCAACCCAGCTCTCCTACCTCGTTTATCAAACGTAATCTGTTACAGGTTCAGAGCATTAATCATGCTGTTGTCCCACTTTCACTGCGTGTGCGTGTGTGTGGGGTAAGTGGATTCCTATAAAGGACAGATAGTCTTACACAGAAGAATCTGCACAGAAAAATCTATCAAACTGAATCCACCTAGTGCTTGGTTAAAAAAAAAAAAAAAAACACTAAAGAAAAAGATTTGCGCCCACACAATCTCCTACACATCTGAGAGCTGAAGAATTCTCACTGCCAGTTCAAGCAATAATTCGGTAAACAACCTGCTCAAGCAGTGTTACACTAAAATGACCGCGGCTTCAGTCAGCACAAATAAGAGCCGGAGGAAGAGCTTTTTTTTTTTTTTTTAGACTGTGTGTGTGTGTGTGTGTGTGTGTGTTGGGGATGGTGCTAGAGTTCACTCACCTTTTTTGTCCCCGAAGAAGAGTGTCTGCTGTGCAGGGTTTGACCACTGGAGGGAGGTGTTGTCATTGTGTTCCACGCGGCAGGTCATATTGGCCGTCCCTCCCTCCGTCACGGTCACATTCTGAACGATGGGGAACTGACCTTGACTCCCTGCGAGAGAAGAGAGGGACAGCGAGATGTGAGAGAGGGGGAGAGGACGGGAGTAACGGAGGGAGGGAGGGACGCAGGCAGGATATTGACTGAAACAAAAGCGAGTGGAGTGGCTTGAAGTGGTACACACTTTAGTTCTGTATCCTTTCCTGTTGTTTCCTGAGGACTCTATAAACACATCCATTTGGTGCAAACAGGCCCCTCTCATCCCAGCACCAGGGTGCATATTCACAAAACACCTGCAGGCACAAGCCACTCGTCCATTTCTCTACCCTGCGTATCATGAGCCGAACGACAAAAGCACCGCTCCGTCTGATGCTACTTGAATTTCATGAAAATCCAGTGGCAGCGATGCTCCCCAACTGTGGTACCCCTCTAGTGATACAACAGGCCATGAGATTATTTTCCTTTTCACAGCTGCTGTGTGTTTAGATGCAGTACAGATATTATTATAGATATACACAGATATAATCTAATTAATATTCTCACTTGATGTGTGTGGGCATAGCCAAAATGGCAAAAGGACACATCCACATGAATTTACAGGGGACAGGGGATTTACTACATAACAAGATACAAAGACAACAAACTGTGACACAAACACACAGGTACATACAATGACCGGGCAGCAACAGAGCAGACACAGGGTACATTTATCCTGGACACAACAGGTGAACACACTCGGGTAATCAGGGTAACACACACACAATGCAAACTCTGGTCCGGAATGCGGAACCGGAGCACACCCTACAGTGTCACGATCATGACAGTGTGGACTGCAGTTTTGACAGTGGATGACTGCCAATAATAACTAATATTCATATTACAAACAAAACCACCACTGTGTCAAATAGTTTAGCAGGGCCAGTGCTGCTGTATTTGAATTTTTCTTTTTCTTTTTAAATGTATTCTGTCAATCACTTCACTTTCACTTAAGAAAAAATTCGGTAAGGAAGAGGACCTGGTTTAAGATTGCTGGTTCAAGTCCCGATCCTGAGCAAAGCACCGTCCCCACACACTGCTCCCTGGGCGCCTGTCATGGCTGCCCACTGCTCTCTAAAAGGGACGGTTAATGCTATGCCGGAGTTTTTCACAATGAAAATCCCTTCACTTTCAATTAATACTTGTCATAATGGTGGCGATGTACGTCATCAAGGAAGATCAAAATATCCTTTTATTAACAAGTGTCTTGGTGACTTAGGCAGACATTTCAAAGACAAACATCCAAATGAAATGCATTAGACTCAGAGCAAAATTGCATTGCTGCATCTGTAAAACCTACAGGCAAAAAAGCACTTACTTGATTTTAAAGCTTCATCTACGTTTATTCATGTCGCTGATGCTCCTTATTCAAAGCGACTTCTATTCACTTATATCAAAGACATTCTTCTTCTTTGACCAACAAAGGATTAAGAGTCTTGCTGCCTTCATATGCTATTTAACCTTATATAATATTCCAGGAATCAGAAAACCTCTTGGTTTAGACTGACAAATCATCTGTTAGAACATTATCACATTCACTGACATTCCTGAAGAAGATATTTTGACACTCTCATAGTACACTTAATTTCTGCCTGACTTTCTGGTTAAGCTTGTATAGGCTTATGTTAAGGCTGTGTAGTTGAGTTCTCCCCAGAGTTCCTATCCATCCAAATGGCATTTGACCCGATGCACCACACAGGAAACTTCAGACAATACCGGAGGCCAACTTCACTAAGCCTGTGTGCTCAGCGACTCAATAATGATAAAACAACAATAGATTAGGGTCACTTCGAAGGTCCCCGAAGTGCCAAATGCATACAGCAGGAGTGAATAAAGGTTTCGGCTCAGTGAGAAATTATTCACACGACTGACACCCCTTATGACACCCCAGGGTTAGACAGCATAATAATAAATCACCTTCCACCGGGGCGCCTATGCAGAGAGCAGATAATGAAAATGTGTGCATACATAACGCCCAGCCCCCCGAGAATGGCTGATAGATGGATAATCCATGTGTATTTACAGTTTGCCCATGATGCATCTCATGCCAGAGGTCAACATCTCAGCCGACGGGGGGAGCAGGAAAGGAGGGAATGTTGACTGTCGTAAAAAAAAAGGACGTGAAAGGAGAGAGAGCCCAAACCGTCTCAACTGTCGCCATTAATTGAAAGGAGTCACAATTAGCCTGCTTGGAGAGGCCATCTTGAGGCCTGTTGTGCCGGTTTTCACATTATGCAGGGAAGGGTTAGAGAGGAGGAGAGAGGCTGGCGCTGAGGAGCCTCTCCACAGACAGCGATCTGAAGAGCCTCCTGGCCAGCGGCGGCAGCGGCGGCGGAGGCTCGCCCGGCACTCCGCCTCTGTCTGACACACCACAGGGATTCGGGCACGATGGCAAACAGGTGCGAGGAATTTCTAATTGGCTTTATTTCTAGCTCTGCTTCACACATTTGCAAGGGTTCCGTTTAAACACTTCTGCTGCAATCAGCTTGTTAGAGGTTCACCAAAACATGAGGAGACATTGAAAATGTCCTCGCCACTGTTACTGTGCAGAATTGCATTGATCTATTGTTAACTAATGTAGCATTACTTGCATTAAATAAAAAAAGAAAAAAACTTTCACAATTTCTGAGGCAAAAAGTTCAACTTTTAATTAAACTGTTTGATGAATAATCTTCCAGATGAACTTCTAGCATTAAATAGCGTCTAACATTAGGGCCTCCCGAAGGGAGCTTTTTCCACAAAGCCTCGCCTTGCCTTATCGCTAATCCATCTTCAATCAGCATAAACTCACACATTTAGATGTTAATAAAAGCACACACTCCCTCTCACTCACTCACACACACACAAAGAAAAGCTTTGCCGAGTGAATGATATCTCTCATCTGAGTGTGTTTTACATGACAGGAAAATGGCTCATAATGGCATTAGCATGGGTCCCTGGGAGCTGTGGTGTGGTGCATCTATGGTGAATGATCAGCTGAGGTCACATGCCTGATCTAAATGAACACACTTCAGTCTAAAGCTTCTTCAAGTTTCTTTCCACAGGGTGGCTATAATTTTTAAAGTCAGAAATTATGGAGATTCCTTTTTATTTATGAGTGGATGTATCTGATTTGGCCATTTTACATTTCTGCACATATGTAGTGATATGTAATACTAACGTGTATAACCTGTGTTAGGTTAAGTGTTTTTCTATTAAACTTCAGAGGAAAAATAAACTAAATGATAACTGAATTTTAATCTGAAACCCACACACTGCTTCCTGGGCACCTTTCATGGCTGCCCACTGCTCACCAAGGGTGATGGGTTAAATGCAGAGGACTCATTTCGTTGTGTGCATTGTGTGCTGTGCTGCAGTGTTTCACAATGACAATCACTTTTCTTTCACTAATAGACACCAGTATCTATTTATGACATTCTATTAAACAGCATTTATGCCAAGAGTATGCTAATGGTACTTTGTTCACCATTGCCCTTTAGTGTTCATACATGTTAGCATTTCTTCTGCACTCAATCCAGACAGAGCTCACTAGTTCATTAGAACACGTCAGCAAAGTAAAAGTAAATAATTTGAATCGTTAAACAACTGGCAGAAGGAGCAATAAAAAAATGTATAAAACAACAAAACAAACCAGAAGCCATTGTTCAATGTCACACAACAATTAACATCTGCTTAACAGTACATACAAGTAAGTAAATGCTTTTAATTGTAGTTTCTATTGAGAATAGTCTTAAGTGGAACTGTAAATGAACAATGAAGCTGATTGTAATGATTATTATAGATGGGTTTAATCACAACAGTTCACAAGTTCGTTGAGCAGGAACTTTAATCCTAAACAATTTACCAGAAGTACAGTACCAATAGTTACAGGGACAGTCTACCTTGAGCAACTACCACCAGACAACTACTAGTTCACTCACTTGACATAATTTGACCGGTTTATAACAAAGATCAGCTGAAGCCATTTACTAGCATAACCTACTTTGAGTTTTTTGTTGTTGTTATATTTCAAATTGAACATATTCATAATGGTTCTTATGCTTGTCATTAAGGTAAAATGTTAATGGAAGCAGTTAATGCCGGGTAAACAGCCACGGTGGACGTGCCCATGTGCAAACTACAACTGCTCTCCCAGCCTGCACTGCTGTTGAATAAGGGGGCAATCAGTAAGGTGAAGAACCCGGGTCATTTGCAGTGCTGATTAAAGTTCCCCCACTATTAACGGTGCGCGTTAAAAATGGAGTGAGGGGAAAGGGAGAGGAGAGGAGTGTGTGAGAGAGAAATGGATCTGCATTACGAAAGGTTGGGAACATGTATTATTCATTAGGGTTTTGCATGAAGCATGACCTGCCAGATACTTCTTTTCCCGCTCTCTCTTTCTTGCTTCTAGAACAGTCCTTCCTGCCACACTTTGTTCATGGTGAGACAGAAAAGACTGCACTTTCCCCACAAAGTACTAGATCTCTTGTGCCCAAAATACCAGAAATTCTGAACAGTTCCAATTTTTGCACAATTAGAGATTAATTTAAGAAATATGCTTTACAAATGCACTCGCTTTCTTAGGAGAAAATATGTCTGTTGGCTTTGGCCGACTGCACCATATAATTAGAAGCAGAACCTCCATGAGTGGCCCATGAGCACCCTAATGAACCACAGCAACAGGTACAGCGACAGGCCCTCTGAGATCTAGCCCACACGGCACACAGCGAACTAATTAAACAGAAGGAGACAGAAGGGACAGTGTCCTGCAGTGTCTGGCACTACAATGTTAGCAGCAGCTCCTATAAGTCCCACACATGTTCAGTCTGAATTTAAAGGCCAAATCTTTCTGATGGAGCAGAGTGTATTGTAATGACAAAACAAGCACAAACACGATGCACACAATAAATGTGTCCTTTTGCATTTAACCCATCCCATCCCTTTTTGAGCTGTGGGCAGCCATGAAAGAATTCCGGGGAGCAGTGTGTGGGGACTAGAGAGGTGAACATTCACAATTTGATTCGATTACAATTAGCATCACATACAATTGCCTCAAAAATAGCGCAAAAATACGTGCAGCGGTCAAAGTTCAACAAATGACCGCTGTGCGAGAACAAGGCCACCGGATGCCACACCAGACAGCGTGAAACGAAAAAATGTATGCCGCTATCATAAAACCACCAAGAAATGTCATTATGATATAATGACGTTCACAGCACATCACTTTTTCCACATTTTGTTATGTTACAATCTTATTCCAAAATGGGGTAAATGCATCTTTTCTTCAGAATTCTATACACAACACCCCACAGTGACAAAGTGAAAAAAGTTTACTTGAGGTTTTACATCACATGTACATCACATCATTTGCTCAATATTTTGTTGATGGACCTTTGGCACAAATGTTACACAATTTTTTTTAATATGATGCCACAAGCTTGGCATACATATCCAGTCTTTGCAGCACCTCTCAACATCAGGTTGAATGTTAAGTGTCGGTGCACAGTTATTTTAAGATCTCTCCAGAGATGTCCAATCGGATTCCAGTCTGGGCTCTGGCTGGGCCACTCGAGGACATTAACAGAGTTGTCCTGAAGCCACTCCTTTGATATCTTGGCAGTGTGCTTAGGGTTGTTGTCCCGTCGGCTCAGTTCAAGAGCACTCTGGAGCAGGTTTTCATCTAGGATGTCTCTGTACATTGCTGCAGTCTCTCTTTCCCTCTATCCTGACTAATCTTTCCTGCAGCTGAAAAACATCACCACAGCATGCTTAACTGTAGGGATGGTATTGACCTGGTGATGAGCGCTGCCTGATTTCCTCCAAACGTGATGCCTGGCATTCACACCAAAGTGTTCAATCTTTGTCTCAGAGAATAAGTCCAGAGAATTTTGTTTCTCATGGTGTGAGAGTCTTTCAAGTGGAAAACTCCAGGTGGGCTGCCACATGCCTTTTATTAAGGAGTGGCTTCTGTCTGTCCACTCTACCATACAGGCCTGATGGGTGGATTGCTGCAGAGATGGTTGTTCTTCTAGAAGGTTTTCCTCTTTCCACAGAGGACCTCTGGAGCATTGGGTTCTTGGTCACCTCCCTGACTAAGGCCCTTCTCAATTAAGTTGCAGAAACATCTCAAAGATGATCAGGCGATACAGGATGCACCTGAGCTACATTTTTCAATATTGGAATAAGGCTGTAACATGTTAAAGTCTCTCAGATCAAGTTGTTTGATCACTTGCAGAACCTGCTGTTAATATATTGTTATATAGCTGTTTTTGTGGAACACCATACCAGACAGGCAGTTTTAATGTTGTGGTTGTAAATACAGTCTATTCCTCACACACACACTCCTCATAATTTAAGATTTGCTTGCAGAGCCTGTCTCAGATCAGAGGGGATTTGGAAGTTTCAGTGTCATTCTGCTGGCAGAGGCTCAGACGCTTGCCCCACTGTCTGACTCTCGGTCATGGGAGCTTGGTGAGCTGGTGGACTTGGCAGTCCCGATGAGACATTTTCAGCAGTCTAAGAGGATTGAGGAAATTCATTTAAGTTGTTTTTTTTTGCCCCTACAGTATTGCATAAGTGTCATCTCAGCAGTGGTGCAGGCCTGTGCTCTTTACAAGCTGAGCACTTTTGAGTTGCAAGCCTTTGTGTAATTTGCTGTGAATCTGAGGGAATGCAAACAGGGCGAACCACTGACCCCAACCTGATCTCCAGATAGTCTGAGCAATCACCACCCTAATGAGCTTCAGTTGGTTTGAAGAGTCTGAGAATCAGAGTTGCTTAGTCGTGCTTTGCATAATCGTATTTACTTCAGAAATGTGTCTCGGTCTTGTGGGTCTGAGTTTATACACTGTACAGCGCGGTTCACATGTCTGTCAGCTGATAAAATATTTACTTTCACGTTGAACTGACACAAATGAGAATATGAGTGCAAGGGAAAATGGCTTATTTAAATAACCCTAAAACAAAATCTCAAACACAGTCGAATGCTTGACTACAGGTAAATGTCAAGACATATAAGACATACACAAAAGATACACAAAGCCCAGACAAAGGGAAATATACACATTTTACAGAGACAAAAGGCAAGCAAAGAACCGGAGTGATTAATCACATTGAAAGCGTCCACTTTTTAATTTCTGTTGGTTGCATTAATTTACACAAATATACAAATAATCAACATTCAACACATTCTTTTAAGATGTCAAAAATGTGTATCCTAGAATAATAAAAAAGATTATAATGGGGTGCTCTGGTACTGTTCCATATCAAAGCCTGGAACCAGAACTGACCCTCAATGGTAGCCTTTACCAAGAGTGTTGAGACCGACCTGTGAGCAAGGATGCTACAAAAACTACAAGGGATATTCATCAAGAGGATATTCAAAAATTAATCTAAAAGCAGCCATAGTTGCATATAACAATTGCACTGAAACCTTAAATGAGCAAGGAGGTGAGAAAAAGGGGGGAACAGAAGGATATTCTGCAAAGAAATCAAATTTTTTTTAGAACACAGGAGGAATCATTCCGTAAATAAAGCAATTGCTGATCTCAGGAATCAACATAATGGTATATTTAAATGTTTAAAAGCTGTTTGAAGTTAGAGTAAAGTTCCCAGGTTCTTGAGTTTGTTTTTACCTCGCCTACACAATATGCATATCTGCAAATATGAGGTAAAAAGTGAGAATAATTAATAAAAGTACAAAGGTAAAGTGACCTACAGCTCTAAACATGTATCCTTCAATGCACTAAGGTGAATGCTATAGACTAAATGATGACACGTCTGCAGTTTTCTTCAAGGTTATTCCAAAAACCGAGTCTGCGTCATCATGTTTTTTTTTTTTTTTGTTCTGGGAGGCGCTGTGATGATTTTATTAAGAGTGGCGTGTTCCAGTGCATGCTTAATTGAGCAGTGAAGTGAGTCCTTACACCCTTCCCTCTGGCCAGGGGAGGCTGATTGAAATGGTGGTCCCACGAGACGAGAACCGTGCATGCAGGAGACGTGGGCAGCGCTCCCCAGGTTGGCCCCGCTGGTGTAAAATGAGCCGTACCCCGCACCCCTCGGCTGCCTGTCCTCGGAGGCTGTCCTCCAGAGTGATCTCTTTCTTACTCACACAGCACGTCCCCTTTTTTTCAAGCCTTTCGTCATCCCTTCTCTCCCATGACGCTGAAATGACCTTTCATTTAAAAAGAAGGGGAAAATTGGAGAAATTGTTCTAGACTGGAAAAGGGAAATGCTTTTCAGTATCGCTTTTGTTAAATGAGCTGACATTTTACCTTTCTCTGGTACTTACACTGTTCCTTAGAAGCCATGGCTAAATTTAACGCAAACACTCAAAATAAATCCAGTGTATGGCAGCCAAATGCTCAAAAATACTGCTGGCAAAGAACATCTCCTTGAAGATGGCTTGTGTTAAAGAACTGATGAGTCATAGAGGAAACTCACACAAACAGCCTCGCTTGTGCCTCGGCCCCACGTCTAACTGCCTCTGTCAGCTGGCGGATCTGTCCTATGGGCCTGTTCGGCAGAAACGACACAAGGCACTCGCCCGGTGACAATACGCGAGGCCTGTGTATTAATTCAGGGAAGGGGCTCTGCATCAAGACCGGAGAGCTATAAAACGTCTTCACAACTGCCATCCACATGTCAGCTGCGAATACCCCTCACAGGTCTAGATTAGTGTGTGAATGCAATGCTTATCACTGTTGTAGTGCTGTCAGGGATATTAATAAAAATTAGCTGAATTACATAGGAAGTGTGGAAAAAAAAAAATTGTTGTCTTGTCTAACATTTGTGAGCCGAGCAACAAGATGACCTTTTGAGATGCACAGAGCGATGCTGGCTCACTGAGATGCGGATGACAGCCTCAAGGTACGACGGCCCCTGACCTTCAGCAGACACCATACAGAGGCAGGCCATAATGTGAACCATGTCTTCGCTCTGTTAGGCCATTCAATAAACACATTATTATAGTATTATAGGCAACTGACGTGTTATACGCCTCGACTTTAAAGATTACATATTACTGTGCCCAATTACCCACTGTACATGAGCCAGCTAATTGGGCTGATGTGGGCCGATGGCACCAGCAAAACTTTTCTGTAGTGTTTGGGTATGAAACGATATGGACACAGTTCCAGCTCAAGCTGTTCTGAAAAGCTGCCCATTTTTGCAACTTCCAACTCATTTGAAGAAGGGAACAGGGTGGCTGAATTCATATATAGTGGCAGTGCTGTAACCTGCTACATTCCCAAGTAACTAGTAGTAAAGGTGTTAACAGTATCCAAAATATTAATAACATCCAATTAATACTGCATCACCAGAATACCATAATAATAATAATTTAATAATTATTAAATAATTATTTTATTAGAATTTGCACACTTTTCAGATCACAGCTGTTGTAACTAAAAAGATTAACAATGGCAGAGAGAGGAATACAACAAAACATTAAACATTTGTTGTCCAAGTTGCAAAATGTCAACTATAATAAACCAAAATTATTAAAGCATTAATATACACTAGCTTTGTCATGTCCAGTTCTTTTTTAATTAATTCCAGTTGCAATGATTGTAGTAATAAAGTTACATTTTTTGACTCCTTCTCTACAATGTTAACTGTACAAGTTGTATGAACCTGTTATCCAGTTTCAGGTAAGCCCACTGATTAATTTGTTGGGACCCTAACTGTCGTGACAAGGCCAGAACTAAGACGCATGAGGATCAGACATCGCCCAAGGATGATTCCTGATGCCAGTGATCAGCAGACAGATGTGTAGTCTGAACCATGCCCCAGGCCTGTGGGCATTTTCCAGGTGGCACTCTGGAGATACATCCCATCTGTTCCCAACTCCATGCCCATTCCAGGCCCCTTTCTGAACATAACTTATCTTAAATCCAAAGTTCAATTCTAGTTCATCTGTAAGTATGCAAAAAGCAAGTATTTTAATTAAAATATATAAATAAATAAACTGCATTTGCAAGAAGTCCACAGGGGATGTCTTCTCCTTTTGCTGTAAAGATGGGTTCTGTGGGCCTGGCAGCTTTCTCCGTATATTTTTTCCTGTAGGCAAATGCCTTGGCCTGGTGCAAAAGATACTGGTCAGGTCCTTAATTAGGGCTGCAGGGTTCTCACGCATACACTCACTCATACACCCTCTCTGCAGCTAATTGTCAGCTGTACTGTAACTGTACTGTAATGCCGATAAACCTCTTAATTTGGCAGAACGTGGGCCACTCTGACACCCTTGGACTGGTTCAAACATTTTGTTTGTCATGTCAGACACACTGTATACATGAGCACATCATGAAATCACATAGCCCACCAGCCCGTGGCTGTCCTCATTTTTCTGGCTGAGAGTTTGCCGGCAATCATGTCAATCAGACTCACAAACAGCAGCACTAATTAACAGTGGTGAACAGCGTAACCTAGGGGGTGTTCCACAGCCAAATTAGCTGGACGGCTTGGTCAGGGCTGTGAAAGACAAATTCCTAACAAATCCCATCAGACTATCCTGTTATGCCTGTTGTAAGCATTCTTATTGTTTACTTGCTTATTCATATGTTGTTAAAACCATCAAATTTGAAGATTTCAATCTGTTTTTACGGGATACAAATTTTCAGCTGTGTTTTGGTCAGTGATGGGAATAACAATGATAAATAATGGTGTTACTGAAAAAAAAGGATAATGAAACCAATTACGTCGTTACAACACTGTTACCGTTACTGACATTAACTTGCAGCGTGTTAATGTACTTTAGCTGTTTTTTTAGGGGGCGAAACAATTGCATTATTTATGATGACTGGCTAAAGTTGAGTTAAACTTCAACCAGAGGCAGGGTTTTCTTTCCTTGAACAGCATTAAAGGTAAGAATGTACATGTTAAATATACATTATGCCATAAAATAAGTCTTTAGCCACACTGGAAAGAGCAGTTCAAATATGACAAAGCGCCTCTCTTTGTCTCGTCTCTTCCCATTAAAAATTGCCATTAACATAAGTCTTCATGCTTTCAGCAACAGGTAGCAAATCAGAATATGTGTGTGTGTGCTTGTGATTACACAGTATTAGATGTATATATTTTCAGGGATTCAGCCTTTTGTTCCAGGGGTTGCTAGTAAATGTACCTTCAGAGGTACATGAGGCTCTTAGTCTGTGTCCTTGTGGCTCTGAGACAGAAGTAGCTTTCAAAAGCACAAATTGACCCCAGCATAACAGTAAACAGGGTAAATTAAAGAGGCATACCATTTAATAAACCTTTTTCTTATTAACCATCCACAGCAGGAGTTTGTTCCCAGATAATTACAGAATACAGACAGACTCAATTATTGAGTGACAACAGAATGTTTATTATTTTCATGCATTTGTAGTCAGGGGCAGTGGTGACCTAGCGGTTAAGGAAGTGGCCCCGTAATTAGAAGGTTGCTGGTTCGATTCCCAAGCCACCAAGGTGCCACTGAGGTGCCACTGAGCAAAGCACCGTCCCCACACACTGCTCCCCGGTCGTTTTTCCCTCTCAAAATACAAGAAGTGGTGTTGTTGTCTTGCATTCATGGGCTTGCAAAAAAAGACAAAAATCAGAATGAAAATAAAAAGGTCATGCCAGCGAGTGCTTAAAGTCGTTTTTTAATTTGCTGTCTTATGTCCAGGCTAACGTATGTTTCATATTTTAATGTATGTATTCATTTGTACCCATCGTTGCACACTGAATCTCATTCCTAATCACCGATCTTGTAATGCAATAAACACCTCTTCAATCTCCAGCTCTCAAACTGCTGCAGGTCTACTGGACTATCGGACGACCCAGCTCAATTAGATTTAAGCACCTTCATGGATGGTGTTTTCGTTGCAATTTCCACTTCCAAAAGACCATTAGGTTAGAATGCCCCCCCTCAAAGTATGCACAGGAGAACTGACACAAACAAGGATTGAAGGATTTGAGGGGGGTGGGTTCACACTGTGAACAAATTCGATTAGATCCAGGGAAAAAGGGCCCTTGCGTTTCCTCGGCTCACACAACAAGGGACATGAGCTTCTTCAAGACACAATGTAATTTCTGATTTAGAGAAATCAAATTAATTACACGACAACAAATGTGGCAATGGCCCCGGCAATTCCATTCTCATTTGCACAATTAGACCAGAACGCAGCTGTTCCCGCCACTGTAAACAAACATGCCAATTGTCACAATCCCAGTTGTTAATTGTCACCATTTTGTTGTTGCGACTGTCAGCTTATTTATTAAGTCTTTTTTTATTCTTGAAAGGGCCAGGAGGGACTTGATGTGAACCTGTCATGTTGGCGGCTCGCAGGCGGAAGCGCGATTAGCTCACTCGCAGCGGGGGAAACCACCCCCATCCGCCCCGGGGTCGCGCAGCACAAGGAGCTGCAGCACAGGTGGAATTGCCGTCTGAAAGGTACGGAGCCACCACAGAGCCATGAATTATTCATCGGTTAAATTATGTGCAGCTGGTTTGGATTATTTTATCGCTGATTCCTTCCACGCCATAATCGAATGATGATAAAAATTGCGAGTGCCGGATTCAAATATTTGCAGGAGGCACATTTTTTCTTTTGTAATTACTTGTGCAAACTCCTGCAGCCCCCCGGCCAATCCTGAAGCAGGCCCAGATCAGAGCCCTGTGGACCGCAGTGTCAACACCTCTACTCTCTGGGCCACGTGCTTATTGACCTTTTTCGGCTGATTGTTGCCTAAATGGGACCACAATCGGCACCTCAGACTGCCGGTGACCGGCCACTAGGTCGAAACTCTGAGGGCAGTTTGGGCGTGGCCGGACGTCTCACTCTCCTGTGTACGGCCATGGGTGAGCACATCACACTTTTATGACGGGAGCTCCGGCCTCATAAATACTTCAGCTGCCTTTCCACACGGCTAGAGATGTCTCTGGGATACAATGTGCAACAATGTGGCAAACAGCAGCTATGAAATTATACAGCCAGTGGGCTGAAGGACACCCAGCCGCTGTAAAGTCAGAGGAAGATGGCCACAACAAAACCCTGAGCGTTACAATCTGAGCAGAAAACTAACACACAGTCTGCGGCTTTTATCTCTTTTTAATCCATGTCTGCAGTAAAATGTTGAAAATCTTATTTTTTCCTACTTTTAGGATTTACTAATATTATTATTATTGAAATTTCTGCATTCCTTCATTCAGTTTACGTACATATTCCCAAATAAGTTCCAGCCATCTGCAGGTCATCTGGCATCTGCTTAATTGCAGATGCCAAAAGAAAAGCAGGCACTTGCCAAAAGTATAGTTTTTTTTTTTAACATCAACTTAAGTTTAATGTGTAAGTCCGGGGATCTAGAACTTGGATTAAAAAAAACTGAACCAAAAAAAAAAATTTAAACTTAACAAAAGTAACAGGGGTTGAGTGTGTGGGGACAGCAATTTTCTCAGTGGCACCTTGGAGGTTCAGGATTTGATCTGGCAACCTTCCCATTATAGTCTGATTCCTAGTGGGTAACACATACACAAACACATTACCGGTGTGTATAAAAACAAACAAAAACTAGCGTTCAGGTGTTCACACAAGGGCCACATCATGTTAGAGTTGCCTTTAAGATTAATGCACACACCCTCTAAATTCTGGCATCTGATCCCTCAGCTAAGGCCAGTCGTTTACCCAGATGACGTGCTAGGTGTGACATTGGTGAACATGCTGCCCTGTATCAAGGCTAACCTGACAATCTCCGTGAATCGACAACTTTTCCCAGCTGCATTGTGTGATGCCCTTTGCAATAAATAAAGACATTTTATCTATCTAACATCTGCTCTGCTTAACACATGCTCACGGATTGATGGGCCTTTCACAATGCAGTGTTTATGTACTTGCAACTGCCTGCATTGTGCGTAAAAACATGTTTTTTTTGGTCTGATTTCAGCTGTCAGGTGGAACTGAACGCCTGACTGCCGGGTGAACTGTTTAAATGGATTTTCGGTTAAATGCAACACAGAGAATATTCTCTTCTCGGCTGCACGGTAATAAATCCTGAGCCCCACGGATCAGACAAAGCACCCTCCCCAAAATGCGATCGATGGGCTACACGCTGCACGAAGTCGAAGCGTCGGTCTCTCCTTTGTAAAGCCAAGAGGGGAAAGCCATATTTCCCTGCTGATCGATGCAAATCAAACCCCCTCCCCCAGCCCGCAATGCCAATATCTTCATTATTCCACAAACAAGATGAAGGGACACCTGCTTTGCGCACCGATCTACAGGACGTCCTCTCCCCCTCCCTCTTTAATGGAGAAATGGATTTCCTATAGAGTCATATGAAAACCATCAGTTTGGAAACAGATCATTAGGGCAGGTCAGCTCTGGCTTGCATGTCATTTATAAAGGGGGAGGGCTCTCTCTCTATCTCAGTAGACTCAACACCAAAAGCCCGACATGAATGCTGATACCACAGGAGCTTTACTCAACACTTAAAATGCCACATTTTGACTACTTTGACTACTTATCAGTACAATGTGTTACATTGCTTAGAATAGGCAGGTCCAGGGTGTTATTTCTTATCCTGAAAAATGATTCCCATTTCTGAAACAATTAATCCATATTAAATTGAAATTTGCGAGTATGACTGTGTGCACCCTAACAATTAAAAAATGATACATTTATGTCTAATGAACATTTTGTGATTGACATTGATATTGCAGTGTGCCACACCATAATTCACATTGTTAATCTACATTGAATATGGAACTCTAGCTAAACCAAAACACAATTTTCTCAAAAATAATAACCCTATCATAGGTGCTCTACAGAGTCTGGGAAGAGGGCAGGCCAACTTCCATCAGGATCAGATGTGGGTTCATATATGGAATAATGGTATTAAACAAAGATTTTATTATAAAAGAGTTGTATTTGAATTACTTCTTTTAGAAATTAGCTCTTTCATTTCTCAGCATGTATCATTATAGCAATTCTAATTAATTTCTCTACAGGAGGATAAATATGACTAGGCGGGAATTTTAAAAAGTTGCCTGACTGAAGTATTGAGAAAATCAGTAATTTGCAATACATTTTATTCATATTACTGTTTAATTTAAAAAAATTACCAGATCATCTCCCCATCTCTCCCTGCCTGAGCCTCTTTCTCTGTCATATATTTAACTATGCATTATAGTGAACAGTTACATGAATGAAAAACATATCTTTTAAATTCAGAGACATTTAAATATAAGTTTAACCTGTTTCCACTATGATGACAAATTACGGAGGAGCGCCATCGAGCAGAACAATGTGGTATGGCCGAGTCACCTCCACAAAAATAAAATAAGAATTTCTCCTTCAGCTCAACTTCCTTGAAAAACCACTTTCATTACATCAAAGCAATGCTGCTCTTCCCGGGTGCTTTATACTGTGTTTAATAAATATTGTATGGAGATGAAAAAGACATGTCGGCAATAATCCTTCCTCATGCAGTGCTTTCTTCCACCTCTTAGTAGCCAAAACCTTGCAGAGGATTCATTCATGTTTACCGGCCTGTTTGCTTTTATTTCAGCACAGGCTCTGTTGTCTGAGTGAGAAAGTTTGCCCGGCAAGGAAATTTCACCTTTATTTGGATGCCGTAAGCTGGTGCTTGTTTTACTTTCTGCGGCGAAAGGAAACGGATGAGACACATTTTCAGTCGGGCCGCTTTGTTCTGGTAGACTATCCCCCCGGGTTTATCTGCACGTGGTCCGTGTTGACAGTAGCACACAGGCTGCACCCGCCAAGATGGATGGGGTTAGATTAGACTTATTTTCCCCCAGATTCAGAATATTTTCCAAAGCCGTGCCTGTGGATTAAAGTGTTAACTCACAGGTCCTGACCTTGGCTTATAAAAGAACGAAATGAAACCATCTTTTCTCTCTCCACCCTCACCTTACCAATTAGCAGCAGTCATCCATCGTGGCTACAGCTTTTACTGTGGTGACGGCAGCAGAACACGCCATAACTCTACACAGCAGCCCAATTCTGGTCTAATAGCACAAGCAGGATTAAAAAATGCAGTTAAAGAAGAAGGAAGAAGATGATGATGTTTGGAAAGGGGTAGGAAGAAAGAAAAAAGTGAGAGCAGCTTTGTGGTTTCTCCCTCCTGACAGTGCTGGGCCAGGCTTGGCTGGAGAGGAGATAAGGAGAGGGCTATCTGAACCCGGTTTACTGGGAATGGTGACCCATCATTAATCACAAAACCACAGGAAAAGATGGAGGGTACGACTCACCTCGCATTTTGTTTTTCGTCGCCACCGCTGGGATCACAGCGGGAGGGAGAGGAGAAGAGATGGTGGAAGCATGTGGAAGAAGACAGGGATGAAGGAAAGACACAGGAAAGGGAGAGGGAAGAGAGAGAAGAGAAGGGGGACAGAGATTAGAGCTCACACTCCAACACAGCTGAACAAGGTTTCATCCCATGATGTCAGAGGATTAGTGATGTTCTGAGTTTATTAATGCTGATGAAAGTTCATCAGTTGACAGAGAAAGAATGTTAGAACACAGGAGTATGAATCTAATGAATGTACACATTTTGGCTACTTTAATAGAGACATCCTTTGTATAATACTGTATTCAAACCTTGCAGCTACAACAGCTGTTGCTCATTGGTCACATATACTTGGATATTACTGGACTAATGTGAACAATATTGTGAAGCAGCAGGTTTGGGCAAAACTAAAAACATAATGATTGCTGAATACATTTACAATTACGGCATTTCAGCAGACAACCTTATCAGTATCAGACCTGCAAATAGTAGTTACAGGAAGCATCTCAGGGTCAAGTGTCTTGCTCAGGGACATGGTAGTTAGTGGGGTTTGAACTTGTGAATTTACAGGTTCAAACTTGAATTACCACCTATGAATGAAATGCTATTTATATTTAACACTACATACTTAAAATCGTGTTTTTATTGTTCTGCACGTAGTATTTAATTATTGTGATGTGGCATTGTTATGTAGTGGACCACTGTGGTGGTACACATTCACTGTAAATATGTACAATGTAGTGGTCATGTAGTGCAGGTAGCAGGTAAGCAGCGTGTCTAATAAAGTTGAGGTTGGGTGTATCTTAGGTTGTCAGCCTTGGGAAATATTTGGAGAAAACTACAGCACAAAAGCTTGTTTCAGGTTTCCACCGACTTATTTGGAGACTCTTTGGCTGCAGATATTTTTTTCCCTGTGAAGGTGGTTTTGATGAGGTGCTGGAACAAGAATCCTGTGTGAAATTGCCTTTGCTCTGTCGCTCTGTTTGTGAATCTCAGATGAATAGCAGTCGTCTCTTGTGTTATTACCTCCTCAATCGTTATTGATTAGACAGAAGGCAAACTCTCCCAGCAATGGGACAATTAGTTAAGGACAATGTGACACTGGCAGTCTTTCAAGAAAACATGTTGCCTGAATAAACAATTCAAATTTTCAAGATTTTTTTTTTACACTACACATGTCCAACGTAGCTACTAGAGTATTTGCAATGTCCGTAACAATGAACAGTCAATAAAACAAGTTCCACTTCATCATGATTATATACACAAAGACCCAAATAGCTTTTTCTTTCCTGTGAAAAATGTCAATACTTCAGATGGCCATGGCTTTATATTTCCTTGGATAAACATGAGTAGGAGCCAGATCATTTTTATTTGTTCTGAGCAGAAGCTTTCACAAAGATTTGGCTACAAAAAAACGTGGGCTCTTTATCTGAATGAGTGACAAAATGCACAATTTTTTAACTGAACAATTAAGAAGAATTCACTTGTGAAGTTGTCAGAACTCTTGAATTAAAGTGCTGTTCATCTCCATACTTGGATTAATAGCACATGTGATACCGAAATGATTATAACAGAGATCCCATTTATAATGGCAACTGTGAACAAAGTGACATTTTACTCAAGTCATAGTCAAATTTCCAAAAGTAAAAAGTATTTGCTTTCAATTGTACTTAAGTATCAAAAGTAAAAGTACAGTAATTTTTAGACATTTTATCTAATGTCTCATTTTAATTTACTTGTCAAATCCATAAATTTTAAGTCAAATGAATTTGTTACTTCTGACAAAATGTTTTTATGGAATGCCATTATAATAATTAAAATGATCATATATTTACATATATGAAATTTATCAAACAGCCTTATCCAGAACAACTTACAACCAGGGACAGTCACTTACAGCACACATCTTAGCTTTGATCTAACAAGTCAAAAGTTACATTTTTAAAAAATGAACGACTGCCTTTGGAAAAAGTATTGGAAGAAAAAGGAACTTATCTGACATTGAAATGAACCAGGGTTAAAGAAAAAAATATCCACAAATGTAAATACTTTAAAGTTTAAGTTTAAAGTTTAAAGTGAAGTGATTGTCACACGTGATACACAGCAGCACAGCACACGGTGCACACAGTGAAATTTGTCCTCTGCATTTAACCCATCACCCTGAGTGAGCAGTGGGCAGCCATGACCGGCGCCCGGGGAGCAGTGTGTGGGGACGGTGCTTTGCTCAGTGGCACCTCAGTGGTACCTTGGCAGATCGGGATTCGAACCGGCAACCTTCTGATTACGGGGTCGCTTCCTTAACCGCTAGGCCACCACTGCCCCAAGTTAAGTACAGATACAAAAAATGAATTACAAATACATTGTTACTGTCCCATCTTGGGGTAAACAGGTCTAATCTCACTTGTTTAATGAGGATTCAAACTAAATTAATAGCCTATGACTGCTTAGTTTAGAAGTTATTTTGAATTTCAGAAAGCGCTCCTGAAAAAACAAACAAAAACTAATTTGATTTATTTTTTGGTTGTCAGTGTTCAGTTTCGGCTCCAGACACGGATTTTTATTTTTGGTGCATCATTATGAAAATAAAACAAACAAAAAAAGACAGTCAGCAGACTGCATGGAAATGGGCAAAGCTGATTAAAAAGAGGCAGGAAACTTCTGAAAACTTTTGCTGAAATGCAACTTCCTCACATCTAACACAGATGTTATTCATCTTGAACACCCTAGCTGCTATGCGCATCTGAAGTAGAGCCCAAAGTCAGACTCCATGATATTCTATATAATTCTTTTCTCTCTAGGGATCTGGGCATAAAAAAATTTGATTGATAGATCCATCAGTTTCGCAAAGCACATTACGTGAAGAAATCTTTGCCACACTCAGGGGGAGACCTCCCTCTGTAGCTTTCTTATTTCTTTTTAATTGATCACATTTACCAGGATAAATAAAAAAATAGATCGAGAGAATTAAACAAATAAACAGGGCCACATAATCATAATATGGCATGTGACTGTGGCCGCTTCATTGATCAGGCCGCGGGACCTCCAATTAGGATTTTTTAAAATTCCCTGGTTCAGCGGTGGCTCAGCAAGATAATGATCCCTAAATGAGTTTGAACTCTGAACGACCTTGCCTTGTAGGAACAGATTGGCGATTTCAGAACTCGGGTTTCTGCACACCTCCCTCAAATTTGCTTAACGTAGGTGTTGCTTCTTTCGCTTTGTGATTCTGATTGTTGCACATTTACATATCAAACACCAAGTCTTAAGCTTCATTAGCGGTGGCATGTCATATTATTACTTAAATCTTCCTCAAATCCAAGAGGACCTTCTGCATTTTTTATTGTATGTATTGATATTATTTGTTATTAGTAGCACTCTGACAGCCAAGTTGCTTTGAGTGACTGGTGCAGAGGGGCGATAAATTAGGTGAGTGGCTCAGCAGCTTCCTGCCTGTGGGTGGTTAGCGGGGAGGGGGCTGTAGCTAGCGTGGTGCTCACCTGCCGAGGAAGAGGTGACAGAGATCGGTGTATGTCATCCTGACAGTCTCTCTCTCCCTCCCTCCCCATCCCTCCACCGCTCGCCCTCTCACTCTCTCTCCCTCTGCCCAAACTACCCCTCACCTGTGCTGCTGTAAATGATTCAGCACCCTCTCCATTATTGATGAGATGTGATGCTCTGATCAAGGGGCCGAGACCTTCAGCCCTGTGAATGACAGCTTGAAGAGGAATAACAATCCACACACACACACATGGGGGCACACACACTCTCATACACACACCTAGACACACAGCTCACTACTGTCTTTTACGATGGTGCAGGAAAATTCTTTTTTTTTTATTCTGTAAGGTGTAGTTCAGAAAATGAAGCTGAGTCAGAAGAACTTTGTACCATCACCATTTAAAATATGAACAAGACCAACAGAAAATAAAATAAAACAAATATTAGACAGAATGTTATTAAAAATGTATTAATATATTCTATGTTTCAGAGACACAGCACTGTAAGTTTGTACTGTATAAATAGATTTGCATTAGTATTGCAGTGTCTCTCTGCAAGTTCAAATTAAGCATACATTTCATGCAAACAGCCCAGTGTTTTACCCCCACTCTGATTTGCATACACATCCACCATATGTGTATCCACCATATGCATGCTTGTGTGTGTGTGCTAATGCTCTATGGTGTGTCTATATTTGTTTAGTACTTCAGTTCAGCTGCATGCAACGCTTCAGAGCCTAATGAACATGTTATGCAATGAATCATTCAGAACAAAATCTGCCCTCTTCTCTTTCCCTCTCTCTTACGAAGAAGCATGATGTTAGACTACAAGCCCAATTAGAAGAATAAAAGAATAAAGGTTAATACTAATGGTTAGATTTATAAAAACAGCATACGCCTCACTTTAATCAGTATAAGCAGTTTGCAGTGTGTGAGCATGCAGGTGTGGACAGGAGCAGCATATACTGCAAGAATGTAGAACAGAGACTAAAACTTAGACCATTAGAGTCAGAGCCCTCGTCTCTATTCTTCTGCATTACACAAGACCATTTATAGATCACTGAACATAAGGAGCTAATTACCAATGGAACCAGGCCATAGAGTAACCTAAAGTAAAACAGTTGTCTCAGCTAATGACAAACCAGTGGCGACGTGTATAGGCAATTGTGAACAAGTGAGAATCGTGGGAGAGTGTTGGATGATAAAACAATGTGCTGATTAGTAAGGCGGTTGCACGAGTAAAAACTGAATGTGGCAGAAAAAACCTTCCTCATCATTTTAATTACACCTACTCCACATGTGTGATGCATGAGGTTCATTGTCAGTGATCTTTAAACATACAGAATTGTTTTAAAGGTTAAAATAACCCCAGTTTGAATTACAGGGAGTGGCTAATACTAACCTGGTTTTGGGGGAATTGTCCTCATTTGTATTTTAAGTTAAATATCATTTTCCATTAAGACTCATGGAGGAAGAAAAAAACATAACAATCTAAAAATAAATTTTTATTCACTCCTTACATTTCAGATACCCGTCTTTCACTCCTTACATTTCACAAGAATCTGTCTCTACTAATTTAGTTATGATTAGTTTATATTGATTTTGCTACAGCTACTGAAAAACATCTCAGGACTCTCACCAGAAATTAAAAACTCGGTAAAGCTAGTGCTAAAGTACGTCACGCATGGCTGTGGTATGGCTACGGGTACGAACAAGCTGCAAAAATGCCAAGAGATTACACTGCTGCCAAGGCTTTGGCTCTGCTGCAAAACATGGACTCCTGTGACTCGGATGGCGGGGAAGTATCCATTCACTTGCAAGAGAGTTCGGACTCTGCCATGTCTTCAGGTGTGAGATGTGTTCCTCCGAAGAAAGGTCGGCTGCAGACACAGCCCACACAGAAAGACTCCAAGTATGAGACGGCAAAAGATGGCACAGTGTGGGTTGAAGAAGAAGTAGGGAGGCCGCTCCCTCACAGCCAATTAGAAACATATACATGTGATGGAGAGCCAACAGAAGAAGTCAAAAGTACTGTCAAAAATTGCTTGCAGAGCTTCTTGTTTTTGATGAGTTGGGACATCCTTCACACTATAAGAAAATGTAGAGTTGAGCACGGTTACAAGATGGAAGCAGATTGGGACATGTCTGTCTATGAACTGATGGCCTGCAAATTGCCACATTTGCAGAACAAAGGCAACTGTTCACACGTGATTAGGGATATTAGGTAAAAACAACCGGGCCAAATGGCCCCTCTCTGGGAGCTCTAGTGTTAAACATTGTGCGATATTTATTGATTATGTTGTTATTGTGCCTATAAGAAATGCTACAGATAGTATTAATGCATTAACCCTGTTAGTGAACACTGATATTTATATTTGCATATGACTACACTGGATGCTACCTGAACATGCATGTGACATGCATATAGAAAGAAATGTGACCCAGATATGAACCATGAAATTCTCAAAACTTTTGGCCATGTCTGTATACGACACAAAGTTCGCTGCTTCTGTTTTTATTATGTCAATTTTCATATATTCCAGAATGTCATGATGGGTGATGAAATGAATGAAACGTCCCTCTTTGCCATGAAACCCAAAAACTCACTTCTACTGCATTTCAGCTGTGCCAAAAAAGGATCTGCTGAGATCATTTCAGTTGTTAACTTGTTAAGACAAGTTAGAGTGTTGGTGAGCACTAGGCTGGAAATTACATTCTGTCATGTTGATTGAGTTAGAATAGCAGACTGGATGCTTTAAAAGAAGGGTGATGCTTGAAAACCATTGTTCTTCTTGTTAACCATGGTTACCTGCAAGGAAACGCTGTCATCATTGCGTTGCATAAAAATGTATTCACAGGCAAGAATATGCTAGTTTGCACCTAAATACACCAATTATCAGATCACCAAAAACTTCAAGGAGAAAGGTTCAAGTGTTGTCTAAAGAAAGTCTAGCAAGCTCCTATAGATGATTCAGCTGCAGGATTGGGGTGCCACCAGTGCAGAGCTTGCTCAGGAATGGACTTTTGGAATATGGCCTGGTGTCAAGAAGAGCAGAAACAAATCCACGTTTCTCTCCAAGAAAAACATCAAGGACAGACGGATATTTGGCTAAAACTGCAGGGATTGGACTGTTGAGGACTGGGGTAAAGTAATTTTCTCTGATGAAACCTCTTTCCGATTATTTTAGATCTTTTCTCCTGCCAACAGTAAAGCATCCTGAGACCATTCATGTGAGGGGCTGCTTCTCATACAAGGGAGTGGGCTCACTCACAATAACACATCCATGAATAAAGAATGGTAACAAAACATCCTAAAACAGAAACTGCTCCGAAACCACCCAAGAACATTTTGGTGAAGAACAATGCCATTTCCTGCATGATGGAGCACCGTGCCATAAGGCCAAAGTGATAACAAAAACAAAACAAAACATTGAAATTTTGTGTCCATGGCCAGCAACTTGTGGTCAATCCTCAAGAGGAGGGTGGACAAACAAAAACCCACAAATTCTGGCAAACTCCTTGGAATTGGTTGCCATCAGTCAGAATTTGGCCCTGAAGTTGATTGACAGCATGCCAGGGTGAACTGCAGAGGTCTTGAAAGATAATTGTCAACAACAGCCTTTACAACTGGCTTAAAAAATGCTTATAATGCTTGTAATAATACTCCAATACACCACAGGAGTACAACTAACAAAAAGATCTAAAAATACTGAAGCAGCAAACTTTGTGCAAACCAGTATTTGTGTCCTTCTCAAAACTTTTGGCCAAACTGTATATATTAAACAGCTTAATTCTTTCTCACATGGCTTTTGGATAAAAATGCCTGATAAATTTTAAGTTGAACACCATACAACCATTATTGCTTTTTTGAAAGTACACAGAATACCTTAGACTATAAAGACCATGACAGGAAAAAACAATTGTGGGAGAGTAGAAGGCTGAGGTGAACTCACCCTCAGAGGGGGGGTTGTTAAAACTCCTGATAAGAACACCAAAAAATGAAAGCAAACCAGCAGGACGGACAAGAGCCGAATGAGAAATTTGTGTTCCATTGACAAGCAGGGCAGGTCAATAGGTGCGACGAAATTTCGGTGCACAGCTGTTTGCTGCCAACATAGGGTCTATTACACGCTTGGAAGGGAGGGGTGATGGAGAGATGGTTGCAATCTATAACCTAACTCCTAGATGCCACATACTGCACCTATTAAGGCATGGAGTGAAAAAAAGACTTTTACTCTTTTGATTCATGTTAATAAAATAACTCAATCTGTACTGGCCGCTTGTGAAGCTCAACACTTAACAGAGGCCCCTTTTTCCTTTAATTAGCCCTCCGTCTGTAGTTACCTTTTCAGCTCGTCTAATCAAGGTTTCTGTGAGAAACAGTCTCCATTCACTCGTTCAGAACACAGGTCAAAAAAACATGGTTAGAAGTCGCTGCGCCAAGCTTCTCAATACTTAAGAGGTGGAGGGAAAGCAATAGGGCCTGATTGCTAATTTCCTGTTTGCTCGGCTCACAATGGTAATTTGACAATTTACCTTGGCCCCGAGCGCTTTCCTGGGCCCGGCGCTAGAGCGAGTCCTGGAAAATAAATAGCATAAAATCAAATGAAATAACATGAAATAAAATCAGGATGAGACAGCGCTTTAAGGCCCATTACTTCCTTGGAGGCGGGGACGGGAGGGAGGGTGCACCCGAAGCTAAATGAGTCAATAAAACACATGCATCAAAAGGCGTGCACACACACACACACATACACACGTCCCACCTTCCGGCCGAACCTCAAATATATGGTCCAATATTGCACTACATCTCGTACACGGCTATTGTAACAGCCGCCAATGACATTACATGACCCGGAGTGGCCCCCCTCCCCTCGATATACGGCCCGGTATCTTAATGCATGTGCGGTTAAAGATGGGCTCTTTTGTGAGCGACCCTGGAAGATGGTAGTTATAGGCTTTAGAGACTCCAGTAAAACAAGCGGGCTGCTGACACAGCAGTTAATGTGGCTGTGACTTTTTAATAGGCATTTTCTGGACCAGAAACTGACAAAAAAGTTCTATTAAGCTGCTTTGTGACCAAAATAAAAACCAAACTGCGAGTGAAACCTCCTGGAGGCAATGACTTCTATGAGCCTGTTTGTTATGCTAAAAGGGACCTGAGCGAAAGCTGCTGTTTCTGCCACTTGTACCTGCCCAATAACCCGATTTACTGTTAAGATCACCATCATGGGAGAGTCTTGGTGAGAGGATGTATTCACCCCAGATGAGCTTTTTCTTATTACCAGCCCCTCCAGGATGCTGTGGGTTTTTTGAGGTATTGTTGTGGCATAAAACAACTGATTTTACCGCAACTATTTGTTAAATATACTTCTTTTGTCATGTCACACATGTGGCAGCATAGCCTTGTCTGTGTATACACACTGCAGTGTATGGGATTTAAATATTATGACAAATTCTGACAAAATTGTTGGTGATTGGTCCTAAGGGTCCTGGATGTTTGCGTGAAGAGCATAGATGGGATTGAGCTGATCCTAGTGTAACGGTTCAAAATGCAATATGCAATATTTCCAGGAGTGCCTACTTCCAGCTCGGGAAATTGCTGATACAGAGAAAGAAGCGCATGAATTCCTAACATCTAGACAGGATTATTGTAACTGTGCTTTCTGGCTGTTCTGCTGTCTCTCTGAATAAGCTCCAACTAGTTCCGAATTCTGCAGCCAGAGTTCTTACACGAATGAGAAAATATGACCACTTTATGCCAGTATTGTTTTCACTGCACCGGCTTCTTGAGAAATTGCATATTGACTTTAAGATTCATCTTCTCACTTAAAAAGTTTCAAAGGCTTTGACCAGTATATCTTAGTAACTCATTAGTCTCTCAACTTACTAGATCCCTTTGATATATGGGATAAAGGCTGTTTGTTGTCTAATGTGTATGTGAAGTCACAGCTAGAAACAGTCTATGTAGTGTCTAGACCTAAACTAAAAACCTAGCTATATAGTCAAGTTTTAATTAACATTAACCCTAACCCTTTACTACTAGAAATGCTGTAATAGTCAGTTGCGGAGGAAATATATACCCCTCTGATTCTTTCTACAGGCTGTTACACAATGCTTACACAACCATTTTCTTTTCTTTATCTCTCACATCCACTCTCTTGTGGACTTTAAATCTAATCTGGTGTAGAATGAATTGATGAGACATCCTTGGCCTCCTGACACCTACTTGGAACTAGTAGAAGAACCTCAATGGAGATCATCACCATGTGAATGTCATCCCAGAACTGATCACAAATCATATTACTACACATTCTGGCAATACCTGGATGCAGTTTACACCACCCTTTAACCATAACTTGACACAAACAACCAAAAGTATTCTGCTGCTTACCAGAGGAGTCTTGGTTCCTCTCAATTTTTAACTCTTCCTATTTTTCTTGCCACTTTTGTGCTAATCTGAGGTGCTTTGTACAAATGTCTGGTGGACTCTGACATTAAGACTGCATTTTAATACATTTTATACATTTTAAGACATATGTACCTCATCACATTCAGATACTTATCTGAATGACAGAATTCTTTTAGTGCCAAAAACCTGCTTATCGGATTGAAAAATGAACACAATCAAATGAAACAATCTCATGTCTGTGTGGATGTACCTCTACAAGTATTTTTACATTCCCGCATGGTCTCAACCAGAAGCAAGCAAGGGTGTTTTGTGATGTATGGCTTAGCAGGGGAGCACTGTTATGATCGTGACAGACAGAATGTTTTGGTCAAATTTGCAGCAAAATTGCCATGGCTGGCCAAAATGGAAAAAAGAGAGTACACCAAGATGGCTGGTTTACCAATCTTGCTGGAGGTGTGGGCTGCCTCCATTGTGTCTGGCTGCTAACACAGCAGATGTGCTGGCTTACACGCTCCAGTGGAACGGCAACACATCAGATCTAATTTGATCCCTGTAATTTTCCTAAACATCATAAATGTCACAGGATGGCTTTCGGGAGCTGGGGCCACGAAATATCAGATCATTACTACTCTGCTCCCAAAAGCCCCTCTGTTGACATGGTGACCGAAAACATACAACCCAGTCAATCCCCCACCTACTCCACCAACTGCAATACCATCCGCTTTGCCTGCAATCTTTTTACTGCTTATTGTGTCGCTGTAATCCAACTGTGATCCCCTGCCACTGGGGCTACAGAGCCAAACCGCGGTGCTCTGCACAGAGACAGACTACCACTGTCACGGCCAAGCATAGCACTCAGTAAATGATGGGTGCGGAGATAAATACGCCATAGACCATAATTACTACACAATCATTTCAGGGTGCAAAAAAGCTCTGGCAGGTGTATGAGTGAGGCACATTGAAATTGGTGTAAGTAACTATGTAAGGAGATATATTTACTCATCAATTATGTACTGGATACAGCAGCAGGTTCTGCCATAACCCTCCACCACTTTGATTTAAGGGTGAGCGGAGATACCCTGTGCCAAAAAAAAATAAAAAATCACCGTTACCAAGTAACCGGCCGCTTAGGATATCTTAAATGCGATTACGCGTTTCAATTATAAACTGGGACTAAAAACCACAGGAGATCGGCTTTTCCCCACAAGAGAAGGTTTCTTAGCATTGAAATTTCACACCAGGCATACACGCCATCTGTGCATGATGATGCCGAATATTACACCACAATCAGACAAGGTGCTGTTCCTTGTGGTTGGGCTAAGTGGAGGTTAACAAGACTACCTAATGCAATGTTTTTTTATGACATGCAACATACATACATCCTCCAGTAATTAAATATCTCTTAACACTGTAACCATTTACCTGCTTTCGAGACAGTGGGCACTATTTTTAAACAGGCACTATGCACAGAGCCATGCACTAAGCATAGGGCTTGTTCACCCCATGAATTTTTCTATGAATTATTTCCACTTGTTCTTTTGAACCCATTGAGCTGCAGAGAGGAACAGGTGAGGTTTCTCTCAATTTATTCCAGAAAAAAAATTTATTCCTTGATTGCTCTCAAGCTTTACCTAAACCTCATTCATGTGACTTCAGACCATGGGCACCTGCTACGGCCCAACAAACATGCATGAGTAAGGCCCTTATCCTGGCATTCCCCCCGGCTACGGCCCACCTGGGACTTCTGATTTATCTGCAAGCTGGAAGAATTTCTTTCTGTCTTTCAAACACAGAGATATATACACACACACACACACACACACACATGCACACGCACACACACACTTTCATTTCCCATCATTGCATTTTCAAATCACCCTTTCTGCCAGAAGTTGAAAATCTACAGTTCACACACTTGATTTAGTGTGTGTTTGCCGCTGGCGGCAGTCGTAACCCCACAGGTAATGTATTCACTGGCTGACATGCACAGTCTATGGAGATGTATGTGTGTGTATTTCTCTGTGTGTAGAGGCAGGAATGATGGAGAGTAGTCTCACCTTTTGTAAAGAAACAGCTGTTTGATATATTCTGTTGCCTACTGAGGGCCATAAACACTTGACGAGAGCGCAGATTTCCATGAAATTTTAATGCACTCTTTGTCACCATGTCATCTAACTCAGCCCCAGCATTACAAAATATAACAATAATAACTTTAAAAAGCGTATTTCTAACTGGCTTTCCACATTAAGAATAAATGCGGTCGTGAGAGAAAGATCATCTAATGCAGGAACTAAGGAGCCCAGGAGAATAATTCCTGCTAGTGATGCAATTCATGCCTTGATAACGAAAGATAAAACTGCTTACATGCAAATGGTTTAATAAATTTAATCTGAGTTCATTTAAACAGGCTTTTACATGGCATCCTTTATTAAACTTCTCCTAAATCTGCTATCTTGAGACATGCCGCAAACTTCCCTCCTCATTTAATCTTGAATATTCTATTGGTCTTTACACTGATTAATGCTTCACATCTTATATGCCCGTCATTTAAAAATGCATAGCTAAACAGAAATGCTAACACACACGGTACATGATCACAGGTGAATTATTATTACGGCCCACTTAAGTTGAGCACACAGGAGAATGGGAACCTCAGGGGAGGAGATACCAGAGGGAAGCAGGTCAGCATGAGCTTCAATTAGGAGGGAATGTGGCTTGAGGCCTTAATGGCTGAACACTTGGATTAACAGAGTGTGTTATTTATGTAATTTACATTTTTTACTCTATGCCAAAAGGCACTCATGGGTGATTTTCCGTTTATGTCGTTTTTTCTATCAAAATTAACACAATTCACTATGTTAAAGCCAAAAAGTCTGTTATTCGCATAAAGTCCTTCCCCAAGTTGGATAAATGCTAAAGTCTGTTATTATTGGTTTGTTTTGTCTATTGATGTCTGTACATTTGTGTCTTAAAAATACCCTTCAAACTGTACCATAGCTGTTAAAATCACAGTAAATGACATTAAAGTGATTTTAAAGACCAAAATGGGTTAGATGTACATTTGAAAGTGAAAGTGAAGTGATTGTTATTGCAGCACAGCACACGGTGACATAACGAAATGTGTCCTCTGCTTTTAACCATCACCCTTGGTGAGCAGTGGGCACAAATGACAAGTGCCGTGTGTGGGGAAGGTGCTTTGCTCAGTGGCACGTCAGAGGTATTTGGCAACCTTCTGATTACGGGGCAGCTTCCTTAACTGCTAGGCAACTCTCTCTCCCTCTCTGTTTCTGTGAATGTGTGTATCCATATGAGTGTGTGCTCCCATCCTGTCTTGATGTATGAGGGGACACTGGTTGGTGACCAGGTCTGTAGATCGACTTCGTCTGTACAACCTCTAGGCCACCACTGCCCCATTTGAAGTGGTATTTAAAAAAAATAAAATAATAATGAATAAATCTGTGATAATTCAGGTGTTTAAGACAAGATCTGGGAAAATGACTTGTTAACACATGAGTTAACAATCAGGAACATTGATCTGAACCTGCTTTTCCTCGGACGTCCTGTGAGCGACGCATCCATTAAATATATTCATCTAAATCTCCTATGGTGTTCTTTCTGCAGTGCATTTCAATTTCCAGTGAGCTCCACAGTGATATTAAAATCATGAATCTTTGAAACAAGACCAGCCAAACAGGTGCTGGTGAAAATGATGGACAGCAGAGGTCTGCCCATATTTCAAACCGCCGCCTTGCCATCTCTTTTCCTTCCTTTTGGTCTTTCCTTTTGTTTCTCTGGCTTCTTTAAATGAATCGTTTAGAGTGTGCCGGGTGACTGATGGGTCAGGGGCAACAAATCGGCTGTACAGACGAAGCTTTTAAGTCGATCTACAGACCTGGTCACCAACCAGTGTCCCCTCATACGTCAAGAGAGGATGGGAGCACACACTCACACAGATACACACATTCACAAAGAAAGAGAGAAAGAGAGGGAGAGAGAGAGCCCAGGGGAGTTCTACCAGGCAAATAAATACACAAAAGGTTAAAAGAAGATTATTCCACCTACCAAAGGTCACCTCTGTTCATTTACAAAGGGCATACATTGATTTGAGGACTGATATCTCTCATAAAACTTACAAAAAGGTTTGTACAATTTCACTGAGGGTAGCAGTGATCCAGAAGATGATTTTAAAAAAGGTTGGGCGCAACCATAGAGACTGATGTATCAGGGTGTGATAAATCTCACTCCAGGGTAACGACCATAAAAAAATTGTGCAGTTCTGAGTTAAAATCAGTCAATATTTAATAACAAGGTCAGGCCTCTCATTTCAAAATGCTGTGCTGCCGTATGCTTTCATTTCTTCTTTGCTACGCCACTTTTGGGAAACTTGGCTAACAAAGACTTCTGAGGGGGGTTTTGAAGATTTTGACAACTCCTGAGGGAAGCTCTTCCTCAGTGACCGGTGAAATCGATGGCGATAGGGCAGCTTTCAGGCTGTGTGAAAACACCACTTTAATGAGCATAGTGTGGGGCCCTAAGAGAGCAGGGGGGCTGCCACAGTGGGGGGGTCCTTCTGAGGGGACTGTGCCTCCAAGATAAAGGGGCGTGAAAAGACACATGTGGATCTCTCCGGCTTTTAACTTACTTTAGTGTTTCTGTGCTCTCTTTTATACACCTACCTCTGTTCTCCATTTCATTTAGCTTTTTTAGGATTTTAAGCAGCACTCTGGACACAGTGACTAACCTATGACTAACCGAACTGTATTATGTTAGTCAGTGATTGTCATTGTAAAACACAGCACAGCACACGGTGCACACAATGAAATGTGTCCTCTGTTTTAAACCCATCACCCAAAACAATGGGCAGCCATGCCAGGCACCCCGGGAGCAGTGTGTGCGGATGGTGCTTTGCCCATTGGTCCGTTTCCTTACTCACTATGCCACCACTGTCCCAATGATGTATGTTTTAGAATAGTGTTAATAGAGTTAATAGTGTTAATGGAGTTAACAGACATATAGGGCTCTATTTTCAAACCGGTTCTAAGTGGAAGGTTAAACACTAAGGCTTTTTCACTACTTACACTAGCTTAGACTAAGCTGACTTACGTAAGAAAAACAACACCAGAGGGTATAGAATGATTGTTTTCATACAATTGGGGTACTACTGAACCAGAACTGATTATGCGAGTGTCTTCAGGATTTATAGAAAGAAACCAATAGATCATTATGGTCAGGTTCTAGCTGACAGACATACGCTGAACAAAAGTTTAAACACAAGTATGTTTCCCTTCCAAACATACCACACAACTTCCTTTTATTGTGGGTAGTCTAAGGCAGACCTGTGCAATATTCATAATGTCTAATCAGCACCTTGATATGCCACGCCTGTGAGGTGGGACAGATTGACTCCGTAAATGAGAAGTACTCACAGATTTGTGAGCACAAATCTAACACAGTAAACAATATTTGAGAGCAATGGTGTTTTGTATATGTAGAAAATGTTTCAGATCTTTGAGTTTAGCTCATGAAAAATGGGAGCAAAAACAAAAGTGTTGCATTTATATTTTTGTAATAATACACCATCAAAAATTGTAGTTTCTAGTAGTAAACCTAGTATTTATACTGAACAGCACCAGCACTTACGTAGCAAGGTGCTTAGCAACGGTTTGAAAATAGTGCCCACAAAATTCATAGTCTAAATAAAATTAGTAACAGCAGATCCATATATTTTTCTCATTATCTCACTGTATAAACAAATTGCAAATGTTTGCACCATGGCTTTTTTTGTGAATACACTGTACTGGTGTGTGTGGGAGGACTGAATGAGATGGCAAACTAAAACAAATACTCAGGAACACTAACCCAACGAACCACTCTGTTCCAATCCCCATGTTTTCTAGTCTGTTTCGCGCACTTTTCACTTCGCCCTTCACGCTTGCTTCATTTAGTCATTTCGAGCACTCTATTTTAAATGAGCAGTGTGCTGCACACTCACCACCAGTATCATAGTGAGGCCAAAACTGGACCTCAGGTGGGCTGCAGTCACATTAATAGTCTACTGCAGATGTGGCTTTCATGCAGCACCTGACTTCCTTTAGTTCAGATTAAATATTTTAAAAATGTATTATTTCTTTGAGAGCAAATGGAAGGGCTTTTTTCTCTGAAGAACATTGGTGTTCCGCTGATGCCTGGCACAGCCCTAATGAATACGACTAGGCTGTGTATGGTGGCCACTCCAGCTGAATACTGCACCCTTCAATGCTATGGCAATACAGGTTTTGCTTCTGAAGTGACTTTCAGTTATTAAAGACCACTCAGGTGGGTCCTTCTTAAACACTGTTACGCCCACTAGGCATTAATTGTTTCTATTTATAAACCACGTACAGAAGTGACCAAAAAAAAAAAAAAAGGCAGTAAACCGCATGATAAACCACTTACAGAAGTGACCAAAAAAAATGTAAATAATGTCTGTAGACCGCAAGATACCATGTACATTACAATAAAAAAATTGAAAAGTTTGAACAATAGCCGAGTTTACATTATAAAGTTTTTGTCAAAATGGAAACAATATTTTCAAAATAGAAAGATAACAGTTTCCATCCTGTGACATTTGATAATGGCAATACATCGCTGCCATCATTCTGAAAATAATGCTCAGAACCTTCTAGATTTGTTAAGTGAAGTGATTGTCACATGTGATACACAGCACAGCACACGGTGCACACAGTGAAATTTGTCCTCTGCATTCAACCCATCACCCTCAGTGAGCAGTGGGCAGCCATGACAGGTGCCCGGGGAGCAGTGTGTGGGGACGGTGCTTTGCTCAGTGGCACCTCAGTGGCACCTTGGCAGATTACCGCCAAGGTGCCACTTGCCAGTGGCACCTTCTGATTACCGCTAGGCCACCACTGCCCCAGATATCGCCATGATTATTTAATCCCAGCAGCCAATTGAGCAATCAATGAATAACTTTTTTTCTAGAATATATAGAGAAAAAATCTGCTCCTGTTCCTCTCAGCCTCAGGATTTTGTTGGGAATATTCTGCTAGCAGTCATTATTTCTAACAAAATAATGACTTGGTGATAGACCAAGTTTTCACAGAGGACTTTAGGAGGAGCCACTCAAATGAGACCCACTTTAATGAGCCCATACATACCACACCATGTATCTTAGAATGTCGAGTGAGTTTGTTGTACCTCACCTGAGAAAAACTGTCACAGTTCGGTGAAATATGCCTTTCTGAGTCGCCTGAAATACCACATCATGTTTGCTGAGGAGCTGTAGAACCCTGCCCTACCCTGGGTGTTTTTTCCTCTATAATCCAATTAATGTAAATTATAGTTGTTAGTTTTGTGACATGACGTAGTTCACTGGATCTACACAATCTGCACTGTGTGACACTCACCACTTTTATGATATTGTCAGTACCATTGGTCTACATAATTCAGAAATAGCTGAAATGACCTTTTTTGCTAGGGCATTGCAGACACACATGAAGCCCTTTCGATTAGGAAGTGTGAACACAGGAAGGAAGCACAAGCTGTTTCCCCTGCTACGAATCCAGATGACATTCGGGGAAGAAATCTGGGAGAAGAATTTTCATCCCCAGGGACAAAGTGTTAATGTCTGCTGTCTGTGAGATGTGCTAAACCAGTAAACTACCAAAACAGTAAACAACACGTGCATATGGATACAAATTCGCCAGCAATTGCGGGTTTGATTTCCTGCTGTTAATTCGATCACATTTAGCCTTGTGTTCCACACTGTTCCCGTTGCGGGCAGATCGAGAAAAACACCTTGGACCCTCCAGGATAGGCCCCTTCCCTGCGACAATTATGTTTCAATCATCCCTCTATATTTCCCCCCGACCCACTTTTTCCATATGCCTTCTGTTTCCCGCCCTGTCTCTCCATATTATTGGTGTATTAAGGTGCAAATTGGATACAGATAATTAAGCATTAATACCAAGGGAAGAGGCTTGAGCCATCTGTTAGTGTCCGCTTCAAACAGTAAAACGCAGCGAGACACCTCTGGCAGATCTGGATCAAAAACGAAATCTGGATGACGTGAAACTAACAATGCCATGCAGAAATAATATGAGTACAACGTACAGTAGTTCGCTTTACGGTGCTTAGCTCAATACATACTGCTGTACAGCAAGTTCTCCAAACATTCGGTAACCTTTTGTTTTTTGAAGGTGCGTAATGGCAAAAGTGAGTAATGGAACCTATAAATAAACGTAGAGTGTCTTGCGCTTTATTTGCAAAATTTGTAGGTTGCACAAAAAAAAAAAAAAAGTCTTGCAATGATGGATGGCGTGCAGAAATGGCATTTCACGTCAGCACAAAGGTCCGCATACGGATACTCGGAAGTGTGCTCAGCACGGAGAATGAGTTGGATGAGTTAAGGAAGCCCATGGGACTGCGGTATGCCTGCCTCGGAGAAGGGAGAACCCGTCTTTGCATGATGAATGGAATATGCATACGGCTGAGGCCTTAATCAAAAGCACTCATCGCTGATGACAGTGGCATTTTTAGCCGCATTCTCTGCGACTCAATTAGCATTATAAAGCTGCCCCTCTAATGTGGGTGCACAATGCACTCCTCTTGATGGATCATGGTGGACTGTTTGTGTCTGGAGCCCCAATGCCAGTCACTCAAGCTCTGGCATCTAATGGTCGTGATAACAGCAACTCATTACGATGTCATATCCTTCAATGGCGACCTCCTGTCAACAAAGACAAAGGCCTGCCACCATTCCTATTTTGGAGTGAATCATGAGTTGGGCTCATTCAAACCCAAAGCCTTCTTCAGGTCCCAGCTACATAAACAGCTCTTGACAATGATTGACGGGCAGAAGAGACAGAAAAGGGCAGTGAATATGTAACGTCACAAAAAGGCCAGACTACATTACAGCCCAAGGCTTACATTATTGTTCGGGTTCTCCAATTGAACTCCACCCCTCACATTATGCTTGCTTTGTTTAAATTACACCTGTAAATGTAGTTATATTTTACTATTCGGTGGGCCCACCTGCCCAAGGTGATCATGTGACTTTACAGCATCACATTCCTGGGCATCTTGAGAGTCGCATGAACCTGATGACCAACACCATACTCTCATGTTGCACTATTACAGTCTTTAAGTGTCAAGGTCTAGCCCTCCACTACTCTTAATGATGTGAGAAAGAGTTTTCAGTTGACATTTTTACAGCGCTGAGCTGAGTGTTTTTTGTAAGTCCAGGGCAGTGCATTACTTCATCACCTATACAAGCTGCCTGTAGCCTGAACTGACAGGCACCTACAGTGAATATAATATCTTGGCCTGTCATAAGCACAATAATTTAACAAGACAAATCTGGTTTGCCGATAGGCTTATAGCTTACAGATATTTTAAGAGTTCTAAAGGTTTTTGACTTCAGAAAGACACAGACTGAATAGATGGATGAAAGTGCAAAGAATGAATGAATTAAGTGAATAAAAACAGAAGCATTTGAAATTGATGACCAAAATGAAAGTAAACAGAGACTGGTAAAGTGCTTTGGACAGCAACTGTACTTAAAAATAGATGTGAGAACACAAAGTCAAATCGAGAAAAGAGGAGAGGGCAATGATCATGACATGGAGGACAAAGGTGATAACTATATATAAATACTAAGATCAAAACACAAGTTAGATTGTAAACCTGGAAGAAAAATAATTGCTTAAAAAGTAGGTCCGTAATGCCAATCACAATTCTTTATTAAAAGTGTTGATGATTTAGTGGCATGTTTGGTTGCAGGTGGAGGTTGTGGACAACAAGCTTTATTTTGAGGACAGAAAAAGAGATACACAGAAGAGCAGAGAGGAAACATTCTGTGTTGCCAGACTGGGCGGTTTTAGATTTGTAATTATCACTAATAGAGGAACAAGTGAGGAACACAAATCTTATTTAAGCTTGTTAAGTTGCGGCTAAATAAAAGTTAAACCCTTTGTGTTTGTGTTGCATTTTTGATGATGATTTGGGGCTGAAGTTCCAAGTATCTGGCAACAGCAACATTTACAGAGTTGCTGCCCCTACTCTGGACTTTGCACAGTCTCACCTACTTTAACACACGGGGAAGGGGGTGGAGGTTCCCCTCCGGCAGCTCTTCAGGCGTTGGTGCTCTTCAGCTCTAAAGGAACTGATGAGGAGCAGTGAACACATTTTTTGTGGAAGATTACCTTTTAAGCACCACAAGTCAGGGACAATGCAGGCAATGGGACATGCTAATTGTGAAGCCTGTCTTTCGCACGCAAACATAATGGAGCACAAAATGACTTCCCCGAGTTGGTTCAGCGGCACCCGCAATTAAGGCTCCAGGGTTAGACTGCAACTGTTTTGGAGTTGATCATTTTTTTCATGTGCGCGTGTATGGAAATTGATGTTCTTAAATACGAATGAATAAATGGCAACAAGGCGCTGACAACTGCAGGAAAAGTGGCACATCACATCCCTACAGTTTCCAAGATGGAAGGAAAGTGCCAGCAGATATGCACCTGAACAAGACTGGCTCTAAACGCACCGGTATGAAGGAAGTTCATTAGTGCCCAGATTGGTGCCACTACAGACAGAAAAGCTTTACTGACTCAAACAGATCTCTGTAACCTCAATAAAATGAACTTTTGCTTTTTGAGATTTGCTACAGACCTCCTCTTCTTCAGGCTCTCATGATTATATTTTCTACGGCAGCTGGTCATTTCAGACGTCATTTTTCAGCATTGCTCCATTACGCCGCCAGACCACAGTGCGCAGTCCCATATGGAGGCTGGCTGGCGCAAAAATCTAGAGAGAATAACATTGTTGTTAGCCTAAAGTGACCTAAATGAGGCCCGATCTGTTGTATCCAGCTCTGCCTCCGAGGGTGACTGTTTTTCAAGAACTCCTACATAACCTCTGATCTGCGCCATACACTGCAGTCAGCACAGCTGTCAGATCTCTGATGCGGCGCAAACAGCCTTCAGTGATCTGCTGCATGTCTACAGGCATCATGTTTGTCACCAAATGTCATGTTGCAATAATTAACATCAATGCATTTTATAATCCAAAGATATCCAGCCCAGTTCAATTATCAGGAAAAAATTATGTTAAGATCTTATCTTGTGGTGTTATAATAAGATCTTGTGTTACACAAAAGTCATACTGAAACCAAACCTTATGGACAGAATCCAGAGCAGCAAGGAGTCCATTAGAACGTGAGAACACAGCAGAAGAACAATTAAACATGTTAGGTGGGAGTTCATCTGCATTTGGACAGGCTTCATTCTCAGGTCAGTCTCGGGAGTAATAAAAAATGTTTGGCTCATATTCTAGTGCTAATTGAGTTTTCCCTCTCAATCCAGACAAAAATCAAATCAAGGTCTATTTTAGTCTAAGACTAGGCTTAATGTGTGAAAAAGTAAATCACATTTGATAGAGAATCTTGCAGCACAGGAAATAATAACATCAATCATTGTTAGGGGTTAGAGTCTAGTCTAAATGTACGTCATGAAGAAAAATTGATTATATTACAATGCTGATGCTTTGATCTCTTTTTGATCTCTTACCTGGACACCACAACAGACTAAATAACTAGCTACAAAAGGTGTTGTCACAAGGTGTTAAAGCAATGACATCACTCCAAATCTAAAACCATTACAGTTATTATATATGTCTAGCAGAATATGAAGAAGAAGAATATAACAATTTATTATGAGTTTTATTATATTTTTTTGATGACTTGTTGACTCACCTTGTTGACTTGACTAAATCAAATCTAAATCAAACTTCTAAATCCTGAACACATCTTGTTCGGTGGGGCCGGGTTGTCCTGCTCTGAAGATAAACAGCCCATTCGCTATTCCACCTTGGCAGCTGGCAAAAGAATCAGGATCTTTGTAGAGTAAATGAGATAAATGGGGTCTAGGTACCAGGTGGAAACACCAGCACTAAAGCAAAAGCAAAGACAAAAACAAAGAGGAATATGCAGAGGACAGGGAGATGTATGTGAAAAGGGAAAAAAATATGTAGGGATGCTTCTGAATAAAAGAAAACAAATTCCCATATTGATTTTTAGTTGTTATTTAGTTAGTAGTTACTGAAGTATCCGATAGTGTAGATGAAGCTGAGAGCACTGGTCCGTTTAATAGCTTCTGTTCATCTGGAACTCATTTCAACCTGTGAGATCCTGGTTTTGGAGGGAGAGAATAGGTGGATGATTCGTCCTTGAACCATTCTCCACTTTCTTCTGAACATTTAGGGAACAGATCCATCACTTCATCCCTTCTATCCAGCATGTTCCTGTAATCTTTGCCCTTTACGAAGTGACAGGATTATTTATGGGGATCTATACGGTGTAGAGGGCTGCCGTGTTCCCGTGTGACCGCAGCACCCTCCCCATTTCCAAACCTTCCCTCCATCCCACCCCAGCACCCTGAAACTGGATTCCATTAATCCTGTGACTCGCATAAAAGAAAAGCTCTTTGAAAAGTGGATGAAGGCGGCTCGGCACTCCCCCGTGGGACACGCAGACACTCAGGTGGCCCCATACCTCCTGTTATTAGGATGGAGGCGATGTGCTGGCGGCCAGTGTTGAACCAGTGCATTAGTCTTGAACTTCAAGTCTTGAACTTCAAGTGTTTAAAAATTCGTCTCACTTCATTTTTGAATAACTTGTGACCGTGAAGCTCTGTTTATTAAACGTTGCGCTGCCAGCGAGATAAAAGCATTTAGAGAAGTGTGCTTAAAATATAACATTGCATCATGGGAATGTAAAAAAAAAATATATATATATATATATATATATATAATAAATGTATATCAAGGTGCAGGTGCGATGATGGAACATGAAGAGCCGTGCCGGAGGAGAAACTCAGGATGAATTTAGGTAGGCTTGACACCTCGCCCCGCTTGCCATGACACATCCTAGTGCAGCGGCGCTCATAAAATGTGGTGTCAGATCAGATGAAAGGGGTTCGGCAGAGACATGGATTAGACGTCTAATGAGGGGTGCTGTGTCATGTAAAACACAGCGTAATTGAGAGCGAGCGAAAGGAAAATTCTAATTAAGGTTATAAATCACTCACGTCTGTATCCATTATCGGAGCTGTAACTCTTAGGCGATGTGCTCCACCCCCTCCCCTGACACAGCGGAAAGAAAACACAGGCGGAGAGCAGCGGATACACGCATCCACTTGAACTCGATGGGGCTGGGCCCAGGTGAGGTTTAGTTAACGCTCGCCCTGAACTCTGACCTCCGCACCTGACACAAGAGGTCCGTTTTGTGCCAGTGAAATGAGGCGTCAGCTAATTAAGCCAGACAAAATGCTCAAAGATGGAGCAACGCATGCTACACTTGCTTTGAACAGTTAACGGTAATAAGTTGACTCTGTGTTTCCAGGTTTCTTGGAAAGCCGAGGATGAAACAAATCCTCTTAATTAGCCGCACAGAGTCGTCGGGGAGTTTGCACAAACACTCACCTGTTTCGCATTATGCAAAACAGCAGTGTTGTCACGGCGTAACAAACAACCCCCTCCCCTGCTCCTCACTATGCGGTCTAAGCAACGTCTTCTAGGTGGGTTCCGGATTCGGAGACATCCAGCGGTGTTATTGTAAATTTGGCCAGCTTCTGAGACACCAGGGCTGAACTGAAGGATGGGAAGAGCTTTGCCACATGCGGGGTCGGCACTCTGGCGCTGTCGTTCTAAGCGCCGCAGTGTGTCACCAGAGTCGGGTGACGGAGCGCTTTTGGCCCCGGTCCTTCCTGAGCCCCTGTTAAACGAGCTGGAGTCAGAGGGGGTGGGAGGCAAGGGACCCACTGGCAGTCTGGACATTCTAATTGACATTTCGAAGGTCATTAGGAAACGGGAGCAAGCGACAGAGGGTTATGCTGGAGAGAGCATTTGTGTGTGTGTGTGTGTGTGTGTGTGTGTGTGTGTGTGTTTTGAGACTTGGCCTTTAAGTTACGTAACAAAGTCCTGCTGTCTCGTGGCAACTGATTTCATGTCCCCTAAACATAAAAAGTGCTCATTGAGTCCTGTGATTTGAGGGCTGAGAAGATGGAGAAAGAGAGAGAGAGAGATAGAGAGAGAGGGGGGGCTTGGGGGTGGGGGGTAGGCAGGATCTGGAACCCGCCTATGTCTCTTATCTTCTTTCACCACATGTGCAGAGGAAGAAAGGTAAGACTAACACAGGCCTCGGCTGAAATCCACTCGGACCAGCCATTCCTTTGTAGGGCTGCAGTAAACCTCATTGTAACATCTCACAAAACCACTGAGAGCACCACAGGCCTCACAACAGCCAATTAGATCATTGTAAAGTCACCTGAAATTCTGCTCATTCTGTGCAAATAGTGGAGATGAAACTCCCCATTTGTGTTTTAGTGCTCAGCATTCATGCATTATGTAGGATGAGAACTTGTGTTTTTTCTTTATAATACTTATAACACAAGCATCAAAAGCCTGCACCCATAGCTGGAAAGGACGTACAAGAACATCTAGGACATTGGGTCCACTGGGGGGTTATTTGAGTTGGATATTCAAATCAGAGTTCAAATAGAGTGTGAATATGAAATATGACTCCCTATTAAAGCATCCAGATGTATCTGATATTATTTGCATCTGCTCTTCATGCATCGGGTTTAAGGAGGTTAATTATGCTGTAATCAAGGGAGATCTACAAAGATCTATCAAGATGCCCATGGCACTGGAAGAAATAAGATGGAAGACAGACACTATATATGAAAGAATCATCAGTGAGTCCTATAGTATACATTAAGCAAAAAAAAAAAACAATATACACACACACACAAATCTGGGCCAAGGGTTTTCTCCATGTTTCCTCCATGCAGGTGTTGGGTACTCTTGGTGTCACTTGTTGACTTTAAATTGGCCTTAGTTGTGAATGGATGGTGTGTGTTTGTGTGCTCCCTGACTGCTGCCCCACCCTGAAGAATTCCACCTCCCCACACCCATTGTTCCAGGATTGTATCTGGGAGCAACAACCCTGATATGCCCTAAGCAGTTATTTTGAGGACTGTGAGTGTGTGAGTATATTATATACAATACATTTTTAAAAATCGAAGCAATATACAGCGCCCGATTCTACATTCTACAGCCTAACACTTTTAAATAATTTGGTATAAATCAGTATATGATAATGCTGAATAAGGTACATTAGATGTTAGAATTCCAGAAATAATGTAAATGGAATGGCTGGTATAGAAATAAAAAGGCAGACCGCTGCTTTAAATTTTTCCAGAGCTGCATATATGTTCCAATTAGTGGTTTAACTTTGTTTTATCTTGGACACCCGCGGCTACAAATGAGCCAGAGCTCTCCACAGCCCCATCCCTCATGGAAACGATACATCAGCTTCCTCGCAGCCGGGGCCCAGTTTCACATCGCATGCAACACCTTCACTAAGGGTATAATTGGATAAAATGTCATGTTTATGATCTCCCATGGTCAACCACTCATTCACACACACACACACACACACACACACACACACACACACACACACACACACACACAGACTGTGCTTCACACTATAACTGCATTCTGAAATCAGCCATGACAAAATGTGTCTGCTGGTGTGGCAGGGTAAACGTGTGTAGCTCAGTTTAGGCTCTGGGTTGAGAAAAAGCTTGCAAAACAAAGCCAAACAGAAAGAGAAGGCATTAGACCAGCTTTTGAAGCATGACAGACACAGCCCAGCAAATGTCAGCAAAGAAAAATACCAACACAAAAAAAAATGGACATTTTACCGCAGTGGTGTCAGCGACAGAACTGTTGCTTAGTCAAGCATTGAGGTGGAAGCCATTTCCCCCCCCGGTGGCAATCCTCCATCTCACCTTGGTTTGTTTGTTCTGTTTGCTGCTAAGACAGTGAGGCAGTGGGTGGATGTTTGCACACAAGAAGGAAAATGTCTCACTAGCCGCGTTACTGCAGTAAAAGCCATGTAAAAAAAGACACTGGTACACTGGAAGCGGTCACGGCATTTGCACCTTGTGTGCAGTCAGGTCGGCCCTTGAGTAGCCGCCCCCTGTGAGAGGATCGTACAGTAAGTCAATGGCCAGTCAGCCGGGAGAACAGCAGGAAGGTACTGCACCATGTACATGCGCTAAAAGTCTCACACCTCTGGGCTCTATTGATCTACAACTATTTTTGAGGGCTTCAGCAGCATCCATCGATTTCTCACTTTGTTGCAATTATTGGGAATTAGTCTGTATGCAATGATGCCAGGAGGCATTCGGGATGGAAAAAGAAGAAGGAGGAGGAGGAGGAGGGGGAGAAATAACAGATTTGACATTTTGGATTTGGGATGCCATGAGGACTGGTGGGTGGTGGCTGGCAACGACGGAAACGAATGGCAGTACAAGTTCATTTTTTACATTCAGCCACACGCCCATTCCTCAGGATTATGGTATTATGACAGCCCCCCGGATTCAGCTCCAGATTGATGCTTTACAGGACGCTGCTATGAGCTCAACTGCTTTTTCTTTGTTCCTTTTTAAATCTGGCTGCCTTTCCGGGTAAAAAAAGTACTGTCAGAAATATGTAGTAAAAATGATTGTTTCCAAGTCTTCCATTTTAGGGACACTCATACAAGACATGCAAATCGTACATGCAGCAAATGGCCAACGGAAGAATGCAAACCTACATCCGAATCGTTGCTAATGCTCCATACACTGAATGCCATTGGAAAGTATGCACTTTCACAAGGGTTATGGAAGGAAACATACCAAAGCTGTCAATCAGTAGTAGAACAAGTCAAATGAAGATCTAGATCTAGTTCTTCAAACTCACCTCAATGTGAATCAAAAGCAGATTGCATTCTAAAGCATTTAGACATCCATGGTGTAACATCCATGGTGTATAGTAATCTTGAGTAAGTGTGTACTAGCTCATTTTTTCACATTTTTACTTGGTTGATAATATAAAATATAACCAAATTAAGCAATGTGCAGTTTCCGGCGAAATATATAATTGTCAGGTTCCGGACCCGGAACGGAACATCATGTTCGTCCTGTGATTTCACCTGTGTATGATTGTATAATGCTGCCCTGTTCTGTTTGTCATCGGGTCATGGTTTGGTGTGAGGAGCAATGCCTCCTTCCTCGCCATGTCCAGCCATGGTGACAATCATAATATACAGAATTTAAAACTGTAAATCTTTCTGCTGAATTTGTAGAGATGAAAGACACATCTGACATAGAGATGCAATAAAACTGTTTAATCCAAGATTTCATTAAACCTGAACTTGTAACCTCAAGTTATAAACAAGTGTTCAGCTAAAGTTTTTTTATAGCCGTACAGTTCAACGTCATGGTAGTTGTTCCTTACATAGACACACACATTAATGTGAAATAATAGGCCATGTTTCAGATGTTATTTGAACTAGGAGCACACACCAACCATTTTGTTAATGTTACAACCCCAGGACCCGCTGTCAACACAACGAAAGCAATTTGCCAAGGCAATACGAGACTCTTGGCCCGATCAAGCAAATCAATATGTGGAACATGGGCGGCACAAGGTTAAAGCAATCAGTGTAAATCCATGGGAGACACACAACGTTTTTGTGTACATGCATTAACCCAAAAATGCTTCCTCACAATAATGCACATTCCTGGGCCAGCGGTGAAATATTTATTAAAATGCGGATCAGTGTGCGTGGCTGGTCAGTTTCAAACTGGCCGAGAGGAGTCATGTCAGGTGGTGTGTTATTAGTCGTCACTCTTACATGAAATGTGTTGTCCTACAGAAGAAGTTTGTCTCAGAGAAGATAAAACGGAAGCATTTTTTTCAACGATTGCCTGCGGAAAAACAGTACAGGAGAGGAATGAATTGCACAAGAGGTCAGGTAACCATGAGTGCTGAAACAAAACCAACAACCTCGGTGAGCCTGAAAGCGAGGCCTGTGGTGCCACGTGTTACGCGATGTCAATCACACCCCGCCGAAACACAGGCCGACGGCAGGAATCCTTTTTATCAGATCATTGCATGTCATACCTGATGATTTCAAGGTAAACACTCATCACTTTGTGTCACTCAGGATATGTCACATCCCTGCGCCGCTAAATGTTGCAGAATGAGGGAACATACGCATGGAGGTAGAAAAGATGAGGAAAGCCAACAACCAACAATCACAAGATACCAGATTCAGTGCTATATAGGAGTGCTGGAGTGCTGCTTCAGGCGTTCAGTGCCAGGTGAAAGTGAAAAAAAGGACAAGGCATCCTGAGAGAGAGAGAAAGAGAGAGTCTGCAAATGAGCGCTTTTTCTCAAATCAAAACTTTATGGAGCGATTTAATGGTCCATAGCTCTGTACCCAACAGCAGATGGAGGCCCAGTTGGCATGCCACTCATTATAGGTCCACAGAAGTGTCCTTCTCTCAGGGTGCCACCTGCCTGGCATATCTAATGCTACCCCAGCACCTGGGCCGAATATCAGGTCACACCATCAAAGTGATAGGCGGGAGGGGCGTCGCCTGCCGTACTTTGTGCAATGTCACAGAAGAAGCAGTGAGAGCGTGGCAGCCATATGTTTTCACCTTTAGACACTCCAGGTCATTAATGCTAGTCTTTAATTAATAATTTTTTTGGGATTTTAATTAACCTGTCTCCATGACGCTTCTCGCTTTGGCCAAAACGGCCTTTAGCAACAGCTGCATCGTCTTGACGCTGCTTTAGAAGTGCTAAATGTGACAAAGATCAGGTCACAACCTTCGGATCTTGCTACGAGCGTAGGAAGAAGGTACACCATGTTGAGGCTGTCACAGCTGCAAGCTGGAGTCATCAAGGGCGATCTCACCTCTCTGTGCAGGCTTTGGGGTGAAAATCTGGAGCAAATATCCCCAAAGATCTGACTGCATTACTTAACGTAGGGATCAAAGCCTCCCCTACTGAAGGCACCGGTGTTAGTAAGACGTAGTGGATATGATAAATGTGGTGGGTTTTTAATGACAAAAGAACATTTAAGGCCCTTTGACTCTCCCTTTCACTACTTACAAAACTTCCACATTTTTGGAAGGTTGGAACATGACTACAGTTTCCAGAACCCTTGTTTTGGGGGATTCTGAATTATAGACTGCGATACTAGTAACATAGCTAGTAACACCACTGGGGAAGTGGCGGTCTAGAAGTTAAGTAAGCGGCCCCTTAATCAGAAGGTTCCTGGTTTGAATCCCGATCCGCCAAGGTCCCTCTGAGCAAAGCACCGTACCCACACACTGCTCCCCGGGCGCCTGTCATGGCTGCCCACTGCTCACCAAGGATGATGGTTAAAAGCAGATGACACATTTCATTGTGTCACAATTATCACAATGACAATCAGTTCACTTTCATATGTATAGGCTTAATTAGCAAAGACATGCAGTGAAAAACCCTGGCACTCGACATTTTGAAATAGCATTGTAAGCACACAGTTATAGTATGGACATAGTTGGTGTTGACGTTGTTGCACAGCACACTTAAATGGCAATCTTCACAGTTTCCAACCATTAAGGAAATTAGTTAGTTTGTGGCTAGGTCCTATATACTTTGTCTATACAGTATACACAGATACAGTAAAGTGTGGAAAAGGGAACTGAGCAAAGCTGAGGATTTTAAAAGAGAAAATAAATAAAAAATGACATCGCAAAAATCATAGAAACTTTTCAATTTAAGCTGACATCTTTTTTTTTAATTATAAATATTGTATACAATAAAAACATTTTATGCAATATTCAGCACTCTTTTAATAGACTAGTTTATTAAGCATCTTTGTAATTATTTAAATGACCCTGCACAATAATCCTGACTAGGGTCACAAGAGACTGAAGCCTATCCAAGGAAACATATGCAAAGCAAGGGACATTAATTATTGTTATTACTATTTAAAGCACTAGTACTATATACATGACCTACAAAGGGGAGCAAAATAAATGTATTCTTGTATTTCCTAACCCACACATTACACTGTACTGCATAATGTATTTTAAAGAGCATTAAGCCCTTTTGAATGACCTGAGCTGCCACCACATTTAACAGCGTTACTGTTTTACAAGCGGTGACCTTGTGTGCTGACGGGCATCGGACCAAACCTCTTCCCCGCCTCCTTCCAGCTTGCAAAGCCTCTTGGGTAATAAAGTTTCGGGGCTGTATTGCTAAGATCTCTCTCTCTCTCTCTTTCTGAGTCTTCCTGCTTGTATTTATTCATCCACCCTTGTGTTTCCAGAATATTCTGGTAGGCACCAGTGTCCTAAATACAATTATTGTACACAGCGGAGCGTTGCGTAGCGGGGTCCATGGGGACCGCCGGTAAACAGGATGCAGTCAGAGAAGCCGGAGTCTAGTTCGGTGGCCATCTAATTTAATTGGCAGAGCCTCGCTAGCAGGCCCCAGGTGACCAATACGGAGAATCCATGTAGACGAGGCGGCTAAAACCACCAGAGACTGTTGGGGCAGACTCCATGTCTGCTATTCTATCTGTTGATGTTTTTCTCATTCCGCTTCTCTCAAACCCTCTCTGTCTCGCTCTCCGCAATAAATACTGTACCTGAGTTGCTAAAACCGCAAACCAAACCAGCTATGAGAAAAACAGCATAAATGGACCTTCGAATAGACCATCCAGGGCCAGTGTGTGTTGGTTTCTTAAAACACTAATGACATCAAACCAAACGACAAAGTAGAAAAGAATATTTTCCTAGTGCTTTATAAGTGTTTGGGAACATTAAATAATTAACCTTTTTTTTTTTTAGAGAGTTTACCTGCATGTTTGCGCTAGTAGTGTCTGTGGTCCAGAGATATCTAAATTATAGTTAAGCATTGTTAAACATATAGCAATGTATAGTGCTGTACAACAGTTATAGGCAACAGTGAAACTAATTAAACTTTTTCACAGTAACTGAAATTGTCTAAAAGTGTAAAAAAAAAAAATTAAAAAAGAAGATTGCAAAAACAAGAATAATTGCAATAATGTTGATCTCTCCCCAAATCAGAATACAAATGAATGATTTCCTACAAGTCTATATCCACATAACAGGTAAGCAACCTGACTAAAACCCCCAAAACAAGCAAATAACTGAGCAGGCAGGCTCAATCAAAAGTTGTACTACAGGATTTGGTTTGCAACTGGTTCTTCTGCTGTGTGCAGTCTGTGTTTACTCTGACACAGTAAACTGATTCTTCCAAGTCGGTAGATAGGTTTGTCCTTTCCTAAAATGCATATAGCACTGAGTAAAAATGGCCTCATGTCTCCTGGAGGTACCCAATGATAGTGTTTATTGAAAGACTACAGAGGGCCAGGACTGGGCAGACAACCAGAGAATCAGTTAAATCCTCTGAAGAGCTGCTAACTGGCTGATTCCTCTTCCCAGGTTAGGATCTGGACGTGATAAGCTATTCGTTGGACTGGCACCCATAAGACTGACCGCTGGGCCTGGGCCCAGTGCCATACATCCCCCCATGGCCCAGAGGATTAGTCTGACTGGGACTGACCCACAGTCTGGTGGCATTCACTTGAGTAAAAAAAAAAATAGAGGGCTTATCACCACTCGGGACAGGAAGTCCTCCCATTTGGACGTGCCAGTACACAGGGACAGAGGGTTATAGAACCAAAAATTCCCGCCAAAAAATATTACACAGAACACAGAGTCATCTGGAAATGAAATAATCAGTTCAGTCCAGAAACGGTGACATGCATTTAAAGAAAGAAAGAAATTCCCAGAAGTGTAGGCGTAAATCTTTCCTCCAACAATGTTTCCTTTTTATTTATTTATTATGTTCTTTTTGTTGTGTTGTTTCTTTAGAGGTTTCTTTAAAAGAGACAGATATAATGCACTTTTTGTTCTCTAGTCTTTTTTCATCTATGCACAGAATGAAAGACTTTTGTTTTTAAAAGGAAAACAATTTTGTGTCCATGTTGGCCATTGCGGCTGAGGATGGCGCCGTTGGCTGGCTGCGTGTGTGTGTGAGATGGGATGAGGGGGTATTGAGGACAGGGTTGTTGAGGGTGGATGTGGCTGCTCAAACTCTGCACCAATGCATCCAGCTGTCACTCCCCCCGCTAAAATAAAAAATGACCCCCCCCTACTTTAGAACATTCTTCTCATCTCTGAAAAAACATCAATATTCTACAGAGCACTCCATCTCTCCTCACTGTCACCCTCTGCCATCTTCCTGCGCCTCTCGTTTCCCATACTTCCCCGCTCCTTCCATACTTCCTGTTCACCCCGCTCCAGACTCCGCTCAAGACATCGTCACTCTTGGACAGTGACGTGATGCTTGGACAGTCGGAGATCTGACCCCCCTACTGAATAACTCAATTTATCTGGTCAGATCTGCTAAAAAGGTCAGTAGGGAAATGTCACCCTGCCTGTCCCGCTTTAATTTGCTAAGCCAGTACATGAAATGTGGCCAAGACCCTAAATGAAGCAAAATTAATTACATTAAATCAATTAATTAGAAAATAAGAAACCAGAATCACAGCCAGTCTGTGTTAAGCTAAATTGGGACTGGTAATTTCTTTTTAGTAGTTACTTTTATGTGTGTGTGAGAGGGGGTGGGGGGGTGGGAGATGGGGCAATACACTCGTCCCCTCGTCGTTTTCTAACCCACTTCTGAGCATTAGCGCGTGCATCGAAGGGCAGGATTAATGGTGTGGTGCCCGTCTGCCTGCTAGAGTAGCAGCTCATTTCTCTCGGCGTGACGTTGAGGAGCATCTCACAGGCTCCCGGGCGATGCTAGAGAAAAGGGGGGGGTGCAACCGCGTTGTCACGTCACACTCTCATTAAACACCCCAAAGGCATATTTACCACATCTATATGTGCTGGATAAAAATACATATAAAATAAAAATGGAAATGGAAAACAGGCACCACCAACGTCACAACGCCTCTCGCCTCTTCCTTCGGTTTCACTCACCCAGAGAGCACAGGGACGAGTAGGGAGGGTCGTAATGGGGAAGAGGAATTTTAGCTGGGTGTTTAAGTCATCGCTCATCGGCGCGGAGGAGGACGGCACGGGAAGAGCATTCCATTTATTTTGGGCTCTTTAACGAGACGGATGGAGGAAAAAAGGGGGAGAGAGACGAAACAAGGACCTCTCCCCCGACTTATAATCTAAACGGCGGCCCACGAGGCCCATTTTCACAGGCAGAGGTTTACAGAATCTGGCCATGCTTGCCTTGGCCTCTGACCCCAACCACACCACCTCAAAACACTTTCCTCAATGATCTGGGTAAATTGTAGCTTTTTCGACACACACACACACACACACTGACACACACCACCAGCTTTAATCACCGTCAGCAAAGGCCTGGAAATAATCACTATTTGGCCATACGGAGGCTTATTAAGCGATGCTGCGCTGATTTGGAGCAGAAAGCAGATCTGAACGGCTAGAGCCGTAATGACACAAAAAATCTTCCCGTCCGTCCTTAACTGAGGCTGCGGAGACGTTCATTACCAGAAACCCTGTCATTCCCTACCGCACAGACTGTTCTGCTGCTGTCTTTTCATGGTCCTATAAATAAATGAATAAATACATGTGAGTGTGTAACCTACGTAATGACAATGGCTGTTGAACAAAAACCCACAAAATGTTTTGCAATGATGTGGCACAATTACGTTTTTTTTTTTTCCCTACGGGCAAGAGAATGTTGGAGAGATTTTTCGCCTCACGGGTTTCAGCTTGGCCTCTTTCTGTCACAAGTCGTTACGTTTTGGGTTGTGCAGCTCAAAAAGAATGTTAAGACCCCCAGGGACATTTTGGGGATGCCAGGGTTGCCTCTGTAAGCTACCTTACTGGCCTAACTACATGAGACAAGTGTTGCCTGAACTTCCTGGCAAGGTGATCAACATCTCCAGCCACCAGTAGAGGTGGAATTTGTCTCGCCGTTACTTCTGGCTATGTGCACATGTACCATGTTACGTGAGGCTGAGAAAGGCGTTCTCAAAGTCATGCGGTAGTTCGAGTCATGTGGTTGTGGACTAGCCCAAATGTGCCTTCAGTCTGGGCACATAATATTATCCTGCAGATGGAGATTTAAAGGTGCTCAATAAATTGTGGAGGACTCTACTGTAAAGACTTATGCCTGTCTAAAAAACAAAATGCTTACCTTTAATAGGTTCAGTGTCCCGTCATTCAATCGCAGCGCAAAAAGAAAAGAGAGAGAAGAAAATAAATTAGTCTCCAAACATATAATACTTCATGTAGTACAAAAACACAAAAAGGCTAAATATATTAAAAATAAATATCTTTCTAAGCTTACTTTTAATATAAATAGTGTGGTTTTAGCAGCATATGTACATTCTTTTTCAGCCAAAGATTATCAGTGAGAGACTACAGATGTTGCTCGATCCAACAACATTAGCAAAGTGGCAGATGCTAATACTAGATGTAAACTTTTTACAGTTAAATTAGCAGAAGAAGGTGAAAAGATATTGATATATGCCAATCACAGCCAATCCCGATTGACGACAGAAACTGCTTGTGAAATCTGGCTATCTGGAGATGTTATGACCAATGGAAATTTCTGCTCGCTTGTTTTTATTTTTTACATTTATTTTATTATTATTTATTGTGTGCAAAAATGGACACTAGGTGGTGCTGCATGGTTCCAGTATCACCAGGTCAACCACAGACCTCACGCCATTGAGCACACTGTAATGAACCCTATTCAGAAATATGACAAAAGCCTTGACAAACAATGAATCAATTTACAGCTGCCAGGGTCAGGGGGTCGATTTAAGGCTTTGGAGGCTTCATCATTCCATCATTTAATAACTGTCCAATTGAGACGTTTACAGAGAAAATCAGGTGATAAAATGGTGAACGGACCATTAGGAGAAATCCTGCAGCCTAAGCTTTGCTGAGCCGACACACGCACCAGAAAACAGCCGAGGCATTGATGCAATTCCTGCATGGCTTTTAAATAAGAGTAAGCCGTTAAATTCTCCAAAACAGTGCACACGCAGCGTTTCCCCTCCGGGTCTCATTTGCACAGGCGCAACACAGGAAGCCATACATCATTTATTTCCTCTGTAGATGCACCTCCCTATATTTGGAGTAATCCATGGTAGTGCATGATGGAAATAAATGAGAGGAGTGCAGTAGGATGGCTCGCGGTGGGGTGGGTTTTGGCGGGAAACTGCGTGGCTTCACATTTCCTCTATTAGAGTGCGCCGCCGGAATCAGGGGGCAGAGACAGGAGCACAAACAGAGTCCATCCATCATGCCATTGCAGGACACACACACACGCACACACTTCCAAGCTGAACTGTTACATGTCCAAGTAAAACTCACAACCTCACGAGAGAGAGAGAGACAGGGAGAACTCGATTTTTCCAGTTCTCCCAGAATTTTCTATTGTAACAGAAATCAACAATATATGAGTTTCATAATACCTTAATTAATTGTCCCTTCGCAATAGACGCTCAGTTTGGTAGGCGCATCTGCTTCAGTAACTGAATATGGTCCTGCCAGTAAAGCCTCTCAAATTGAAAATTCAATTGACAGAAAAAGAAAGGGGGCAGCTGGACGTGGAGGGACTGAAGGAGTGAGAAAAATAAGGGAACAGACAAGGAACGAAGAGCACAGAAAGAAAAAAAAAGACAGGGAGAAAGAGCACAGGCCTGGATTTCCATGTCCCTTCCGGTACCATGGAGAGGGCGGGGCCAGAGGCGAGGCCGCCGGCAGCCCCGACCGGCCAAGGAAGGGCCCTGGTTTAAGCTCCATCTCTGCCAGACCTCTGGGTTGCTTTTAGCCTGGCAGCAGCACAGTAGTCAAGGAGAAAGTGAGGGACAGGGGACAGAAAGACAAAGAGGAAGTAGATGAAAATGGAGTAAGGCTAGAAGAGGCTTCGGATGACAGCCGATTGGGTTTCACTCTTCTGGTTCCTTTGCTTCCCTCAGTTTGTTCTGTCCTGTGAGCTAATAACACTTCAAGGTTATTGGTCTGGCCTTGGTGTAATTGTCCGGGCCAGACCAGCAGTTTATGTGCCCATGTTGTTCCTTTCATTGGAGGCCAACTTCTCTCTCCAGCCATGCCTGTGTTGTCAGACTGAGAGGGTGTCAAACAGAAAAGCTTCGTACTGTCACCCTCCCTGTGTTTGTCCTTCCAAAAAATGGCAAATATGCAAAATAAAACAAAACAAATACAAAACAAAAACAACAAATAAAATAGTCAACTAAACAAACACATAAACTCCGCTGACAGCTGCCCATTCCTCTTGACATCAGACCAACACGCGGCTGATTAGAAACGTTTCCGTTTGAACAGCGGCCTCTCGCCTCCATCCTCTCTGCTCTTCATTTCCCAGCGGAGCATCCTCCAAGCGGATATCATTTAGGCGGACATTACCGTCACGGTGCTAATAAACAGCACTTACCACAAATCCAAACAAAGTAATTGGCTTCAAAGCATGAATATTTCGTTACTCAAGACCCACTCTTACGGATAGGCAGGTTCGGATTCCTCCGCCGCACGGATATCTGGGGACACATAATGACAAATCCCTATCGTCTGCTTCCTAATTACGTGCAACGAGCCAAAGGAAATGAACAATCATCGCTGCAGTTGGATGGTGGAGCAAGGTGCCCTTTTGAAGCAGATAATGCCATTTCCTGAGATGCGTCAGTGTTATTGATTGTACACAATGAGCGGATAGAGATCTGTCCTCAATGCACATGGTTTCAGTCACATGCCACTGCCAAGGTCTGTCTGGACACTTGATTGAGGCAAAATATGGACTCCTAGGAAACGAATGACTGTAGCACAAGCTTTTTAGTAAAAAATATATAAATCCATGCTCATAAGGTGTGTTTCCATTAACCATCAAAGTGTGCAAAACTGGCCTCATATTTTGCCAAATTATAATGGTAGAATTTTTTTTGCATTTACAGATAATATGGCAGGCAACAAAGAGTCATGATATTATAAAAGTTTCACTTAAAAACTATTACCCAACTATTACATGTACAGGGGTCTGATGTACAGGGGTCATTCTTTTCCATAATAGCTTGCATCATGTGCCTGGTATATGACAGATAGGGTTGCTGATAAAATAACAACAGCTAGATTGGTTGACAGAAATAAACCTGTCAAAATGTAGAGCTGTGGCTCTTAAAATGTGGTTCATAAGGCGGTCATTGTCAGGCTAGTTCTAGTGGTATGTCAGGAGTCTCACATGTGTAATTCACGTGTGTAAAGTAGTTAAGTGGGACCACAGGCTGTTTTAATGCCATAATGGCACATAGGTGGTACTCACTGTGGTTCTCAAAAAGGGTTCTCACATTTTGAAAATATTCTTTAGCTTTGCATATGTCTGTAACGAAAATGTGATTAATACTAATGCACTAGGTACCCCATTCACACAGAATCCTACTGGATCACAGAATAGACTATTTCAGACAGTTCTGAAAGTGCCATTGGTGACGTCTTGTACCTATATATTACTGAGATCTCTTCACCTGTGACTAGCTTGTCCATCATGTCTACATACACCCAATATGCCTGGTGGGACAAGCCAGATCACACTGTCCCAGCCTTTGCATTCAGGATGGCATCATTGTGATAAAGGGCAGGACTGGGACTAAATTGCCATGTGCTTCTTGTGAGCCAATCCCACTGCTAGTGTTTGACTTTCTGTTGCCTGAAACCGTGGTCAACACAGAGTCCGGAAGGGTCCAGAAAGTAGAACGCTGCACCTGTTGGCCACGGATGTTGCCAATTTGATGTGCTGTGACCCTATTGACTTTGTATCCAGAGCCACTGACTCTTCCCTCAGTGGCATGAAAGCACATAAAATTCCTTGTAAAAAGCAAAAAAAGTTCAGAATCAGAGTTAGCATGAGGACGTACTCCTGTGCCCAAAGCACAAACACAGCCATAACTCAGATTAAGCTCATCTGAAAGCTGTGCCTGACTCACCATTTATCAGCACAAACACGTCTCTCCGAGTCGCTAAGATAACATTTCTGGGCATGGGCATTAAACTAATCAAGAATTGTCAACATTGCAAACTTTGTTTCGATTTTTTTGTTGCAGTGAGTCTTTTTAGGGACCAACAAAACATATTGCAGTATTCATGTCTGACACTGAGTTGGTCTCCCTTTTGTTGCAATAACAGCCCTTACCCATGTAGTCATGGATACTACTAAGGTATGCTGAGGTATCAGGTACCAAGATCCTTTAAATGTCCCCTATCAGGATTTTTTTGGGGGGCTTTTATATAGTGGTCATAGTGGTGCCCTAATACTAAAACATCTTAAGCCAGTCCCACAATGAGATTTCCCCAATATGCGAAATTTTGGTGTGTGTAGCTTTAAATGCCAATGAGGAGGAGAGAGGCGGGATGAGGAGGACAGCGCCGATATTTGGCGCAAACAGGAAGTCATTTCAGCGTTTTTCTACAAAAACATTAAATTACCCTCTGGCTCTTCAGAGTCTTGCGTGATGGAACTAAAAAATGGAACAGTCGAACAGTTTATGAGGACGGGTCCTTGCTCAAAGGGACCTCAGTGACACTAGGATTTGAAGTTACTGATTATGAATCCCTTCCTTACTAGCTAGGCCACCACTGCATGAGTGTTCTAATGGAACCCTCATGACCTATTACAGCTGTTTGAGCTACATTAGCTCTTTAATTTGTCCTCCTGACTTGGACCACATTTGGTAGGTTCCAACCAGGAACATATCACCAGAGCTGTTGATTTGGATATCAATCTTTCTACTTCCAAGACATCAAAATGTTTCATGCTCCTTATATATCTCACCCCCTGCCAAGTACCGCTGTAATGAAATAATCAATATAATTTGAGTCATCTGTCATTGGTCATAATATTATTGCGGATCATTGTATAAATAGTCTCACCAATTTCAATCGCACAAGATCATCCTATTGAAATATGTGCCATGTTTTCTATTATACAGTAATTTGTCATATTTATTATGGAGGCCTGAAAGCATGTCACAGAACCAAGTCCAACCCTATGCAGAAACATCTACTGCAACAGTTCCTGCTTCTTCCGTTCGAACACACTGCAATGCTGCTGAGTGTACTATCTGAGTGTCAGTGTGTGCGACTATTAGGAGGGAGAGAGTTAGTGAGCGAGTGAAGTGAAGGGCAGAGTCGAGCACACACTCCTCATTAAGGAACCTTTTTGCAGAGGAGTTTAATGCTTAAAATGCATTTAAGGGCACCTTCTGAGGAAGCATTGCTTTGAACTCAATGTTTAATAACTATCAATCCTTTTAAATCCCTGCTGGCATCAAAACACCGCCTTTTCCTCCCATTTCGTGGCTGAAATAAATCAGGGGGATACTTAGGGAAAAGTAAAGTGCTGAACTAAGGAAGACAGATCCATTACTTTTAGAATTTATGGGCACGCTTCATGCACGGAGGCCAGACTGCTATACAGATATGAAATATGAAAAGACGAAAAAAAAAAAAAACCATATATATATATATATATGCTTCAGCATTCCCCATATTACCATAGTCTGGAGGACTATCTTCATGTTTAATACTTATCTTAAGCAATAGCACAACTGCATAAGATCCATTTAACCTGGCAGCATAATTTCACAGACTCAATTTGATTTCGCACAACGTGAGCACGATGCAAAATATTTTCGGCTTTCAATGTCAGCTGACTTTGACACGTCTGCATGACACTTTACTGTGACATTTCATTTAAATTGAACTATAACTTAGCATGAACTTTACCACCAGGCATTACACATTCCTACAAAATATAATGTAACCAGGAGTTCCAAGTCTCCCTTCTCTCCATCTCCACCTGCTGGTGTGGATGCATGCCCTATATGGTGATATGTTCCTGACCCTTGCAACCAATGTTAATCTGGAAAAAAGCAGTAGTTATACTGAGGATGAGCCTTTGGATTCATTTGCAACTGTAGCACACATAATGGTAGCTATATATTTATTGACACTATGCAGCCAAACTAGCCAAATGCAAAATAGCAACAGCAGATGCCAGATTAACAATGAGTCCTGCTCATCATATCAGACAAAAAAACACCAGCAAAATGATGCATAAAGATGAAAATGTGCCCTGAAAATGGAGGCAGCAGTGTTTTGTACTGTTTTATGTTCACGCTGTAGAGAAACAGATGTTTTCCTGAAGCCTTGTGACCCTGTGGTGTCATGTGGAAGCAGAGGTGGAAAAGCTCAGGAAGTAAAAGTCCTTACTGTGCTGAATGTGGGGCCAGGCCAGCTGGCTTCCCAAATGAGTTCAACTTAATGGCTGACAATCTGCACTAATTAGAATTTATAGCAAATCTGAAGACGTTGGTATACCATCTTCATGTGGCAAGAAAAACAGATGACATGATTTTTTAGGCATCAGGACTGAGATACTCTGTTGAGGAGACATAAGAGCCAATGACAGAGGAACAGTTACTTATATACAAATTTTACTCAACATGAAATTATCCCATAAATTTTAACAGCAATAATGGCACGCACATAACTAATTTCCTCACATACCACCGTTGATAATTATCAAAAATGAGTTATTTGCTGCATAGGGCTGTTTCCATTCACTGCTGATAATTAAGATGCATTTACAACTTTTACCTGTTGCTAACAAAGCCTCTGCAAAAAAAACTGCATTTTTATGGTTATGACTCTTTAATAAAGGATAAATGACAGCTCTGAAAATTGAAACTAATTAAAACGGCAGTGTCCAGATGCCTTCGAGCCAAAGAGAGGCTCCCAAATTACTTATTTCTAAAGGAACACATTACACGAGCACTTTAAATGGCCACGTGTGGTGATTATCGGAGTGGGCTAACGCTAATTGCGTATACTCAATACGGCTGTGAACCGGGCAGAATGTGTCTCAAAAATGAGGGTTGTGATGGTGGTGTGTGTGCGAGGGGTGCTTGTGGTAAACTAGGTGATTAAGCTGTTGGGGGCACTGCTGCAACTTTGGAATTATAATCATTATCTTGGATATCATATAATTTTATTAGTGCACATTCAAGGGGGCGGCACCCCAAGTGTTAAATTGTCCTGTTGTGTATTTATTTAGAAAGATTTTTACACCAATTCCCCACAGTTTATCCAGGACCAAATAAACAAACAAACAAACAAACAAAAAGGTTTTTATTTTTACAAAAAAAATCCAAGAACGTATCCCAGTGTGAGTCCTTTGCAGCCAGAAAGTCCTGCGGGCATTATTTAAATATGATTAAAAAAAGATAAAAGTACAGATAGTATGCAGAAATTACTTTGTCTAAGACATTTTCAATACTCCAATTCTTATTGATTTATTTTAAACAAAAACAGCACGCTCCTTTGCAAACCAGAAAGGAGGAAGCCACACGTCTACACGCTCTTTACGCAAAATCCCTGAGTTGTGTAAAGTTGTGTAATTGGTTTGCTCACTTTTTAACTACCTATTCATTTGAGGCAGGAACGTAATGAGTTTTTTAAGAGACATTACAAAAGAGGAATTTAAACAACAACCTCCAAGGAAACAAAGGCACAGTCCCAGTGTGGAGGAACAAATCTCTTACTTTATTAAGAGATTAAAATGGATTGAAAGGAAAGTGCGCCCAGATTGGTGATCGCTCTTCAATTTCTTGGCCATGTAAAAAAACAAACATACTTTGAATCTGGCAACTTTAATAACCTGTTTTACATGATCAAGCATGTTGGCTTTAATTATATTCACTAAAGGGCTACTTTTCTATTATGACCAGTTAATCGCAACCAGTGGCCTGCACTCGGCAGATATTGCATTTCTTAATAGCAATCAAAACACTGTTTCATTGGAGTGGCGGCCACATTATCTCAAATCCCTCTTCCTCTAGAGACTAATCTACGGACGAGGCGTGAGCGCCATCACAGCAAATTAGACTAACACAGACGTTTGAGAAAATGCGGAGGAGATACTGGTCTCATGGGGGTGGCTGTGAGGTTTGATATTGCTCATTTCTGCTAGTCGCTGTTTGTCTTGCTTTTAGAGAGGGCTCGGGGCGTGCTGAGCAGCAGGACCAAGGCCACTTCTAAAACTAGCAGATTACTGCCCATTGATGTCCATTACGCTAAGCCTCATCAGGATGTGGGGAGATATTGACTCTAAGGTCCACACAGTTGGAAGAAAAACGTTAAAAAGAAGAAACAGCAGCGTGAGGCACGTTCATCAACATCTGGCCAGATTTTCAATGCATAATTTACCAGCCTAACCAGAAATTATCTGCAAGTAAACAGAATGTGTTAGCTGGTTAGTTGGCTATTTAGCAAGCTAGCACTCTATATATTCTAATCTATCAAAGGTGTGCACTGAAGAAAAGTTTAGTGAATAACTACCATTACAATGATGCTCTAAATAAAACACAGAGCACCATTTTTAATGCAAAAAGGCTTTATTTTGGTCATCTTAGGAGCATTTTTTACCTTGAGTGCACAGACTGCCAAATTTCTGAAAGGATTGATGGCACACTGTTATTTTGATTTATCCTGCAATTTACATACATTCCATGCAAACTGCATGCAGGTTCACTGGTTTAATTAGGTTTAACAAGTACATGCATCATCATACCATAAATCTATAAATCTTGCAGTCATTTTTAAGGTGAGGTGGTGTGACAAGCCACACCCAAAACTCCCCTCTGAATGAAGAAGAGAGTTAGGACATCATATTTCCGACTTTTTTACTGCCTTTTAGTGCTGTATGATGGCCTAGCATGAATTAGTGATCAGTGGGTAATTTAAATGATGCCAGGCACAAAAGCCCGGTCTAGTTTAGCTCTCTAATAGATGTGATCTGTAATACAGCCATACAGCATTCTGTTGTGGGCTCCATATCTGAAGTGGACGGGCCTCAGCCATCTCTCACAGTCTGGTTGATTGGACTGATAGGAAGCATTTGTTCCGGGGCTTACGAGAGGAAAGGAAATTGGACACCAAGCAAGGGCAAAAGCATACCTCCATCATCTCAAATTCAGAGAGAGACACTTCAGTCTGGAAATCCACACTCGAGCGGGCAAAGTAAAGGCAAAGCAAACTACAGAGTGTGCGGCAAATAACAGGCTTAGGCAAGCGTAAAACTAAAGTTACAGAATTTAGCATTGGCGGTAAAAAAATATAAAAATCTCAGCCGGTCTTCAGACGTGATTGGAAGTGTGATAAAGAATGCAATATATCACATTTGGTTTGGTTTATTGTATCAACACACACTTACCGAGGCCTATATGCATACATAAGATGGGATTAGTACATAAATGTCAACCAGTCTCTCTGCTGATGATAACCTACAGTGTGCTTAACTTAATGAAGCCCCTCCAGCAATTTAATACAGTAGACTCTTCCAGTCGTGAATCATTAATCTATTCTCCCCTGCCCGGTGAGCTATATTAATGGCCATATTATGAATTTATCTCTGTACCAGGAAGGGCTGCAGGAGATCACTGGGGTGGGTGTGACTTCAACAGTTGCACTTTCCTGTGCGATTTTCGATCCTACCCCCACCCACAGTGGCCTCCGGTCCTCAGGGTGGCATTAAACAGGACACTGTGCATTCGAGCCCTGTTGCTATGTGACCTAGCTGACCGCTCCATAGCCTACAGCCCCATGCTGGGTCTTCTGGGAACAGCCAGGGGGAACAGATGGAAAGGAAGGAGGAGACCCATTTGCTGGGGAAACAGCCAGGGCCCCACACAGTAGGACTTTGCATTAGTCTTTCAAGCAGGAGTCACGTCTTCTTCACAGTGAACCAATCACTTTCATCGGGTAGGAGCCATGAAGACACACAGAAACAAGCACTGAAAGCTACCAAACAGAGAACCCCTGACTATACTGATGCAGTGCACAACACAATATAAAACAAGTGACAGGACTAAAAATGGTCAGCTTAATATCAGACTGTTTCATGTCACGAACTAAATGTACAGAAATAAAGGTTTAATGCTCTACATTCTACAGCAGTCCCAATACATTACGATTAAAAGGCAGTTGTGTGGGCAACCTATATTTTGTGACTCTGGCCTTGATGACTGCTACTGGTCTGGATAGCAAGAAAATGCTTTTCCACTGACTCACTGACATTCTGTAAATTACATTCTATCAGGTTTTTTAATCAAATTGGAAGCAGAGGGCATAGCAGATCATTTAATGGGGATGTCAGGAAAGACTGATCTATCCACTATTGATTCCCACATTGTTTTATCATATGTTAGATTATTAATATGTTTTTGTTTAATATGCCCTTATCTTTGGACAAAAGGCTCATCCGATAACTTATTGCAAATCTATATAGGGGTGCATCCTTATATGACACTGAAGCACAATGATCTTTTTAAATCATGACAATTTATACTTACATGGATGCTTGAAAAGGCCTTTAATTCAAATATTTTACACAAAGAGCACGATGATCCTGGAATACATCATTTCCTCCAACATGGAGATGTAAAAGCAGAGACACACTAATTCACACACAAGTTTTTTTTAGCATGCTTTTATCTATTATCATAACAGACCTGGCCCAAACTCTCCTCAAACTCAATCTATCATTAATGTAACAATAACCTCCATTTAATTTTATCCTTCTACAAAATAGAACCCTTCTTAAATAGATCCGAGCATTAACAGTTACCATTTTTCCTCCAGAAGAAGTTAAGAAGTTCTATTTAATTAATCTTTCTTGGTGAGAAATGCTCAGAGCCAGTGGGCTACAACTCTGCTTTAAAATTGATATTCATTATTAATCCCTCTCGCCGGCTGGCATTTTAATGCATTAGCACATTTCAGAGTGATGCTTCACTGACCAGACCATATTCCTTCATATCTAAAACCTAACTTCTGATCTCTGCTCTCATACAGATTCAACAATCACATCACGCATTTAAAGACTTTCTATGGTCTTTTTCCCCAATTATATTGCCTTATAGATTGAGGTGCGAACCATTCGATTAGATTACGATTATCGATGCATCACAATGTGTCCCATAAATTTTCTACATACCTTCACATGATATTTTCAAATACAGGAGATAAGGTCTCGTTCACCCGTGTGGAAGCTTTTATTTGCAACAATGAGCTGAAAAACTGTTGGTGTTCAGTCCATGCTCACCTGACCACAAAAAAAATGACTGGGTCAGACTAGGACTGCACAATATAAACGGTATGCGATATAAATGTGGCCAACGGGAGAGATTTTGATTATACCGGCCTACTGCTGAAATATCTGCTCCTCGCATCACCTGTGTGAAACCATGCCTACTTGCAGCACGAGGCATTAGAGCAGATGCCAGGGTGCCAGTGGATCTTTAAAAAGTCCTAAATTTGAGTTTCAAATACTGCCTAAGATATCATAAAAAATTAACAGTAATCTATTAAACCTAGACTTTAAAGGTCTTAAAACTTTTTCAAGTCTTCAATCTGTCAGTAATCTGCCAGTCACTGCGCACTTCCAGGTTTAGTAATGCCACGGGTGTCAGTGACCAATCCGGACCACCGCGAACACATTGTACCGGTTGGGTACTGACAGGGCCGGTTGGGTACTGACAGTGCCCTGTGAAAAAAAGTCATTATGATTTTTAAAATCACAAAATAAAATCTTGGAATGCTGTAGGGACTGCATGTCACTGCATGTGACAGAAAGTCCCAGTTATTGTTTTATTATTTATTGCAATATATACCGTCCTTCTACCGTCTATGGCACAATTTATATCGCAATCTGAATTTTATGCCATATCCCACGGCCCTAGTTCACGAGTGAACGGAGACGATGACAAATCTGGACAAGGAAGAAGGACGCAATCGCACGACGTCATGAAACCGGGGTTTAATGGTGAAGCACAGGACAGGGGAGACATCTGAGACGTTGGAGAACATGTAACATATCAAAGACCTGACGGCGAACTGAAATGAACAGGGCAGTTTTATACATTCAACACAGGTGAAAACGATTAGGGAACATTACACAGGACATCAATGTAAGCCTTTTCGGACCAGATCATGACAGTACCCCCCCTCTTAGGCACAACCCCTAATGGGCCAGGCAAAGCAGTCCACGAAGGAGGGGGGAAATCCATAGTCTTAATGATTCGAGTGGACGATTAGATGAGATAAGAGAAGAGATGAGAACAGCTGAGATGAATGATAAATGAAGGATGACTGGTCCAGTATTCATGATGGACGAGCGGCGGATGTCCTGCGCAGGCGGCTTCGGGCCAGTGTGGTCATGGCACTTCGTCCGCAGGCGCCCGCCGCTCACCCCGCTGAATGGCCGCTCCTCACCTTCATCACCACCAGACACGGGACTGAGACGCAGGGGTTGGGACCCTGCGGAAAATGAAGCCAAGGCTGGCCAGGGACAAGGAAGCTGGCGGCGTCCACACGGTGAGTCACGGCTCCTTTGATCTCAGCGGGGCTGCGTCAGCTGTGTCCAAATGCATGGACAGGTCTTTCTGTCACAACCTTTAGGCATGACGAGGCAGGTGAACGGAAACTGGACGATGACGAAACTGGACAAGGAAGAAGGACGCAATGGCATGATGTCATGAAACCGGGGTTTAATGGGAACAGGACAGGGGAGACATCCGAGACGTTGGTGAACATGTAACATATCAAAGACCTGAGGGCGAACAGATCCGAACGGGGCAGTTTTATACATTCGACACAGGTGAAAATGATTAGGGAACATTACACAGGACAACAATGATCCCGGACCGGATCCCAGACCGGAGTAACCCCTTTCGGACCGGATCATGACAGAACCTTTATTTATGCTCATTGGAGAAAATCTAAAACCACTTTCAGACTGAACGTGGCAAGTGCTGCGCTCACCATGAGATTTGTGCTTCTTCTTAAAAAACAGCAGGTGGGGTTCCTTTTGAGAAGGTACAGGCAAACAACAGCCTGCAAAGGGCACCAAAACTCCTGGAGTGCCGCCATACTCAGTCACTACCGATACTACTTTTTAACAAACATTTTTTTGCCGCCACCAGAAAAAACACCAAACAATGTCATTATGATAAAATTGATTGTGTTGTGCACTGCATCGATGCAGAATCCTCCACGTCTTTACACGTCCCTACTCAATAGATGTGTAAAATCTTTTAATAAACCAACAATTCTGCAAACATTTGGTTTTGTTAACATATTCAATCTGGTCTGACTTCAGGGCTGCTCCAAGACCAAAATGCAAGTACACTGTGACAAGCAGTAATATTTATAGAGTATAATTCCAGAATATAGCCTTCTGGAGGCAAAGGGAGCATATCAAGGGCGGAATTTGATTTAGCATGTGGAGCACTCTTCACACTGGCCCGGCAGAGCCTGCCTATGACCTTTTCAGAAGTGATGGTGGGGATATATTGTTTATGTCTCCCCTCACATTTTGGAGTGATTTCAGTATCCTGTCTGTTCATATGTCAGCCACCTGAGCATGAAATTGAATGGGACCCAGGGAGGGATTAACACAGAGGGGCTGCTTAACCGTCTCTTGACACTGAAAACCTCAGATGTATTTTATTTTACTGGAAAGCAGATATTTTGTGATATTTTGAATGAATAAATGAATATTATAATACCAATTACATTGGCTTTAACACTAATTTATTAGTTAGCACTACTAATTCATAACAGTCTTTAGATAGATAATATGAACTAAATTATATTATAATAACACCAGTAAATTGAGTAATGTGCAAAATGTAAATGCTAGTATACAGTGGAAGCTACTAAGCAAACATCTTAAAGAAAAAAATACAGCAGAGGGTTTCAAATTTGATATCAAATCTAAGGACAAAACCATCTCCAGATTTTCACTATGAAATAATGAGTTAATGTAATAAAAAAAAGTTGAACAGTTGAGGCTCTACAAAGCAGGACAGAGCCAAAGCAGAGGCTCTGTTTTAGTGCAGAATGTCAGTTTTGGTACAAAACAAAACTGGACTGAAGAAAGAAGACACTTTGGCCACGGACCTGATGGAAATTTAAATATGTTACTGGTGCCACTGCTCCTTTAGACACAGAGCGCCATGCTGGTATGGGTTACCCTTTTTCAGTCCAATCCCTTTTTCGTCCCTTTTTTTGGCTGATTATGTCACTGCAATGTCCACCCAGGCAAACCAGGGAACATGATATAAAAAGGAGCAAAATAAACATGCAAACATCACATCTCCAGTAATTACTTCTGGAGCAGGCAATTCAACAGCACCCACCCCCCCGCAGTCCTTAACACAGACATTCAGACACTAATTACTGCATCTTTCAACTAATCACAAACATCACCAGAGAAAAGCAAAACCTCAAATCAATTCGCTCAAACTCACTTTCTATCAACTCAAATTGATACTTAAGGCTAGAACCCTGCCGCATTCTCCCTCCCCATCTTTTCCCTTTCACAGCATTTGTTCATGTAAGGAGGTTTGTGCTTCCCCCATGATGAGGTGGGATTGGGGGGTCTTCAGGATGCATTTAGAGGAAATTGGTTTCTTGTTGTAAAGCGTGAAAAATAGACAAATGCCACGTGTCTTTCAATTTCTGACCGTGAAACAGCTCTGCCCGTGTTCACGCTGGGATAAACTCAAAGCATGCTGGGGAAAATGACTTCCCTCAAACCCATTCCACGCCTCCTGGAGGTGGTCCGCACATTTCAAATTAGAAAAAAAAAAACATACAAGAAGGGGGGTGAAGAAAAATCCTTCATCTTTAGCCTCTCCTAAAACCCATTATTGATTAATGTCACATGGCATTAGGAATTGACCTCTACAAGCTCTTAATGCCACGTGACCTCTGCTGCATTGTATTGAGATTGCCCCCCTAATTAGCGTATCGTTCTTTGTGTTGTCTCCAAACGAAGCTTTCCAGCTTCATCACCGGCCTTACCAAGGCTGCCTCGGCAGAACAGCAGACTACACACCGAAAGCCCTGACCTCAGTTTCCTTACACCCCTGTAGTGTTACAACCTCACAGAACATGCGAGCGGGGAGAGTAGGGGGATGCAGGAATTCTCTCTCAGTTACAATAATTAGGGTCGAGCTACAGGTCACAATAACTCACACTTTCTAGATGTTGCATTTTGACACTCAAAAAGGGCTATGATACAAAAGTTACAGTTTCACATTTTGGACAAAATAGTATTAGATGTGTTGCAGACTGTGACCAGATATCTGGCATGCTAAATATCTGGTTAAGTTGCTGAAAAGCCACAGCCAATTGGAGGGCAGGATCTGGAAAGAGGCGGAGAATGTCAACTCTCTCAGTACAACAGTTCTGTCACAAATTATATGCAATAAGACATTCTCTGATGAAAGATGATCGTGCATTTTTCCTGAAAATTGTTTTGGAGACCCAACGGATTAATTGGGGGCGTTGAAACAATCAATCCTGTCGTATGAACCCTCACAACCTGATCACGAGTCAGAAAATGGTGTATATTATATAACTTTATAAGAGATCTTGAAAGGTCAGCAATAATCAATCCATATGAACAGCAACAGGCAGACTTGTAATGTAATAATAAGACTGTTCCACATCTTTGCATTTCACTATAGTCATAAATGTGCAACTGCCTTCAACCCGGCACAATGGTGTCAATGAACAGGGCTATCATATTAGAAACAGCACGGGCAGCCAATATTCAACAGCCTTCTAAAGCCAGCGAGGACGTGCAACAGCGATCTTGTTTATTTTGAAACTTCCGTCAAGCCGCTATTATCTGATGTCAGTGAAGTGTATAATTTTATTCAGGTTTTGAAATACAACGCTGCTATATTCCTACATCATCTGAAACCACAGCTCGGAAATGATGGATGCTTGTAGAAATTACGCTGCCACTTTTAAAGTGGCACGCCGCATCTGACGACCTTGCACTCCCTCTGTACCCACAAAATATCAGCCAATGGAACCAGGTCACACCTTCATTTGCAGACACGCAACCTGCGGCGGGCCTCTGAGGGACAAGTTAAATTAGCTCGCAACTGGCCCAGCCTTCCATTCATTTGAAAAGAGTGCATCTCTATGGCAACACAACGTAGCCCTGGGTTCATTAGGAAGGAGAAATGAGAGGTCGGCAACGAAACAGATGATCAGTATTTTATGCGATCTCGTCCGCTGAAATGAAATAATGAAATGAAGATGAGCCCCTCAGATGCAGTGACTAATTAACTTAATCCAATGTTACTGAAGATCTCCACCATGTCCCCCTACACGCAGCCCTCTTATGCTCAATATGCTCATAGACTGGGCCGGCATAATGAGGTGAGTGGGTAGACTTCCAGGTTTGTTTATCTGAGGAGACAGAATAAACACTCCCTGGACACCCACGTTCAGAAATCAATCTGCAGAAAATTGATTTCCGCTTTTCTACTCTCTCTGACCCGCTCCTCTGTTTTTATACAAAATACAAAAAAATATATAAAATATGTTATAGAAATATATGTGGCTGCATGCTTGCACCTTCTGTTGCTAAGCAACACCAGACTACATTACTTGGTGGAAGTGTAGTCTTTATTGATAATCATTATTAATATGGATTATAATTACAAGCACTAACAATTACTAGTATTTATGTAGAATTAACCGTTCACATTAGATTTAATATGAATGTTAAATAAACTAACTAACTAGCCAAATGAACGAATAAACAAGAGAACAAACACACAACTGATCATTTGGGAATGTTGTTAAGATACTGAAATGCATTGAAAATCTGCTTCCATCTTGGAAATGCGCATGCAATTCATGTGCCTGCACTTTGCCAGACAGAATATTAGGAGGTGGCGATAACACCGCCATCAGGTGGTTTTAGTCTGCGGGACCACGTGCTTCCTGTTTTGTACACGGCTGCGTCAGCAGGATTCGGAAGGGTCTGTAACCCTCGGAAACCTCGGCAGAACATCAGAGAGATTATTAGGGAGGGATTAGCACGGCTGTAGCACCTCCTGCTCAACAGTGTCTTGCTGGAAAGTGGCAGCCAAGGAAAGGAAAGTTTGGCCTTAAAACAGCCTCTGGCTCACAGCTCAAAAAAAAAATACTTGTGTCCAGGAGGAGAGGTGCGGGAGTTAAAAATTTGGGTGGTGAAAGCTGGAGTTAGATCAATGCCAAAGTCATCCGCAATTTCCTTCCATAACTTTTCTCTGTTTGATGGAAGCTATTTTCACACATGAAAAGTCCAAACCCAAGAATGACAGGAGTATCACATTGTGCCTGTTAATGAACCCACAGTAACGTGAAGTTCTGCCAAGCCATTTAAAGACAGTGGGAGCCATTAGGAAGCTTCTTGCATGCTTGACTGTCACTTTGCCATAGCAGTGAAGGAACATCCCGGCGCAGTGTAGGTGAGATTTATGTGTGTGATATGGTAATTGCATTCATTACACTCATAGTGACCCAATTTATTAGTTAAGCAGAGAATTTAATTTATCTTGCGGAATTAGAACATGCTGTAACACATATTTCATCTAAGGCTGTTCCTGAGATTTTGATTATTAAGTGCTCAGAATACTGTATGAATAATATCTGGAGCGTGTCTGATTTAAAAGCTTTATTTTTTTGCCTGAAAAATAGTAGCTTTATATGCAAATAATCTCTTTGAACACAGTGATTTATTGGAGTGTTCTGCGACAATTTCAGTGGCATTGATATAGGTGCATGCCATTAGTTTCTCAGAAACGCACCCTGACCTCAGCTACGTTTGGTACGCCACACGAAGAGATTCTCAAAAAGGCCTCCAGTGGTGCTCAAACAAGCGGCATTCCCATGGTTAATTATTCTTTCTTTGAAACAAGCATTGGTAAGGCGTTGTGCAAACGATTTGTGCATCCTTAATTGCCATTTGCCAATCAACCCCCTTTTTCACAGTCTCAAATCCTCCATCCAGGTATACAAAAACTGCCTCTTTTTCTGGAGAAAAAGGAAGTAGAGAACAGGGCTGTGACGATACACAAGCCCAAAATTGCAATGCTAAATTGGTGTGGTTGCACCAAAATCTCATTGTCTTTTTCCTTTTACTATTAGCACCATAGCACATTTATCCATCTGGTTTGTCTTGACCTGCGCTACATTATGGGTGCGCTATGTACTTTGTAAAGTTGTTGTGTTGTGTGTTATGTTAAATGTTCTTTTGCACACTCTGAATCCCAGAAACATTTAATCTCTCTGTGTATTTTTGTATGGTGAGATGACAATAAACTTCACTTTGACTTGGACTAATCATGAAATCCTTATTCTGTTTAGTCAGTGATGGCAAATAATGCAACCAGCCGGGGATATTTTACCAGCAAAAATAAGCATTGTGACACATCAACTAGATCTGAAAACACTGATGCATGTTTGTTTTGGAAGTGGCCTTGGTCCAGAGATTGTGCTTGTGGTGTCCAGTACATTTGACATTTGATGGTGGCATGGGACCTATTACTTCAAAATGGTAGAGAATGATTATCCGCCACACTCTTGTATGGTGGTTAGCGCTGTGGCCTCACACCTCCAAGGTCGTGACTTTGAATCTAGCCGGAGGCTTTGTGTGTGCGCGGAGTTTACATGCTCTCCCTTTGTTGGCACAGGCTTGGTCCTAGTTCTCTGGTTTCCTCCTGCTGCCCATAAGCATACTCACTAGGTGCATTGGTGACTATAAATTGCCAGTAGGTGTGAGAGATGTGAGTGAATGGTGTGCGTGTGCGCCCTGCGGTGAGATGGCGCCCCGCCCTGGGTGAGTTCTCGCCCTGCGCCCAATGCCCAAAGATGAGCTCCAGAAGCCGTGACCCAGTTCTGGATTCAGTGGATAGTTTCAGAGAGAGTAGTTGTCAACCCTATAGCATGTAAAAAAGTACAAATTGAACCAAGGCTAAAAAAAAAATAAAATAAATATATATATATATATATATACACACACACACACACACACACACACACATATATGTAGATATTAAATATATCTGAACAGTTGTATAGTGTTTCTACTGAACTTTGCTCATGAACTTCATTTAGTACAAGGAGACCCAATAATCAGCACAGCCTGACATGCCCTCTTCACACCGTCAGGGGTTCTGCTCTCCCTGTGCTTTTAAGATCACCAACACCCCAACCTGAGAATTCATGAGAACAAACCTCTTTTTGAAGCAAATCCCACTTGAGTCCCACGATTAGGTGGATATTCTTCAGCTTTGAAACAAAAAGATCTAGTTTTCCCTGTAGTTTCTCTCCATCTGTTTCACTACCAACTTTGGACCACTCAGGGTGACAGTGACCATGCATCAGGGTCAAAACTTTCCATCTTCTCAATCTGTCAAATCCGAAGCACACTGATAAAGAAAAATGACACCACCTCACACCAGCACACTCTACAATGGAAGCTGATGGACAGACTGGAAAAAGTTTAAATGACCTCTGTTACCACTAAATCCATTTCCTCTCCAAATATCAGCACCATAGACAGCTCCAGGAACGACAGCAACTGACCAGCACAAAGACATGGAATGTGCCTGGACCTGCTGATGGGTCTAATACCTACTACACCCATTCCACATCTTTCTTCCACTTGGCACCTGCCTGTAAAACATTATTACATAAAACAAAGCAGTTATTAAATAGTAGTGCCATATTCTCCCAAATTTACTACTTTTGTTTTCCTCTAATACATCTAAAGTATTGGTGTCATCTTAGACATCACAGACAAAAAAAAACAGTAGATGGTGGCAAATTTGAGATTTTGTAATAAATACATAAATTATTCTTTAAAAGGGCTACATAATCAAGTGGCTACGTTCTGATTTAAAATTTATTCATGACATCGTCATACTGCATATACTGCTCACTGTGGCACACACAGCAAGAGGTTATTTGCTTTTCCTGACCTGAAAGAGGCTTGCAGAAGTGTTGGAGTGTGTGCTTCCTTAGTGAGAGAGTTCTTCCTGACTGCATTACCTCTCGAAAACCCTCTGAAGAGCTGCTAGCTGTGATCCTCCGCGGTTTGATTCCAGTGTTCAAGGTACAAAGTGAGCAGAACATTAGCATAATCAAAGGTAAACTAGACCAGCACCCAGTTTCTGCACACTTCTATGAGAACACCTTCCCACCTTCGTCACTCCTGTGTTCTGTGATAACAAATGTGCCAAGTCTTATTCCACAAACCTGACGCAAACCGGCAAATTCGATTGGTCCAAATGTACACAAGCTTTCAGGCTGCGTGTTTTCTAAATCAACAATTACTCAGGAAATCTGAATTACCCCATCCTTCATGCTGAATGAGCATGAAAGACTCTGACATTTACATCTATGAGAGGCCAAGTACCGCATTCCATCAATCCTTCCAGGAAATGGGACATGCTTTTCACATTCGATTTCACACAGCGGGGTGGGATGTAGGGGAGCGCTCTCTGCTCAGGAGGAGATATGTAGCCTGCATTTAAGCAACGGGAGTCACTCTGGGGTCGTGGCTAAAGCCTCTTGTGCATTTTTCCCCTTTCTCGTCCCTGGCTCTGTGTAGATTTATAATGATAAATGTTCTACGGAACATGAAGATCACAGAGCAGTTCACAGTCAGATGCTGTACTGTCTTAATACTCAGAAGCTCCATAAAGGAGCCTTACTGGAGGACTACTTATGAGCTGAATTTGAACTGAATTTGAGATGATAGTATAATAAGATGTTTTAAGTATATTATAATATATTATACTATACATAAGACATCTTATTATACTATTTTTAATACTATATATACTATACTATATATACTATGGGATCAGTGTCACTCTTCCCTCCTTCTTCTAAGTATGCCAAGGCCAATCCCCAGAATGCCATTGTGCTGCCACTGACGAGTTAGCCCGAATAAAGTTGTCACAAAGTTTTCCAGATCAGTGGCTAAATTAGCTGAGCTCTGAACGGAGGCTCGGCAGATCCCTGGTGGAAATGCCCTGCAGTTAATCCTCTATGGTGGAGCTACATTATACCACTTTTAATAAAGCCACCCCCCTCACTTTCTGCTTTGTTGCAGATTGCAAAGTTGTGCAAAAAGAGTCGCTCTTTCTGCAGATCGTGATTCTTCTGATAAAGTCGTGTTTAGCGAGAGCAGCGGTGCATCCGCTGCCAGTGACAGACGTGCGAGAGTTCAGGTTGATAAAGCAGGGAACGTTGGGATGCTCCTGTGCTCCATGTCAACTGATTTGGCTAATTGGTTCTGCTTGAAGAACTGTGGTAATTAGCAATTGGCAAGAGGCTTTGGCATAACACAGCACACGACTTCTGCCTCATGAACCTGTAACACCTCTGAGAATTGCATTCTTCTGTCAGAAAAGGGTTAAATCAGTCAATATGTCACTTGAGCATTTCTACATTTGAGTTTTTCAACATCTTGATGAACCTGGAGATATGCCCAGAAATAAGTGTCACCCCTTGTTCACCCGGTCTGAAGACAACCATTAAAACTCAGTAGAGCAGGTTGAGACAGGAGCCAGCAGCTTATAGCGGCACAACGCAAAAGACGGCAATCTGCGTGCTCCAGGTTTTGAACGGCAGAGAAACTTTTTATGACCTCGACTGTACCAATATTTCACCTACACCTTCCACATCGCCGGTGTGCGTGCTAAATCCTGTCATCCGGCATTCACATGACCCTGCGCCCGAACCCGAAGCGCAGCCCCAGGACTGTGAATGTAGATCTACATGAGAAAAAAACAGAGCCATATCTGCCTTTACGCTGTCTGAACATGACAGGAGCTCCTTTTGACCTCAACGCGACTTGATGGCTTCCTGCATTTAGGCGAGTAGTGTTTCAGGTTAGCCCAGTCCAAGTCGAGCTCTGCAAGAAAAGCTAATTTCACCATAAAAACACGAGGGCCCAGTGGCCTTTGTTGAGTAATGGAGGTCGACAAAATGATCCTGATTTCCGCCACAATGCTCTCCGGTTATACAAGAAGCCAATGCAAACGATTCAGGGTCATTTACCAGCATTCACTGTAATTGCCACCATTGAGGAAACAAATAAATAAATAAGTGAAAGAGGCCTTGTTGGAGATTCTCTGCTTTCATTTCCATAGAAACACTTTGGCTGTTGCTATAGTTTCTCCACTGTAAGCATGATCACCTGGAGCTAAGAAACCTCTCGTCAGTCGGGGTTGAATGTGAACAAAAATCAGTTTATCTTGCCACCAAAGAGAAAGGAGGAGGTGAATGTGAAGTGGGTCTGAGAAAAGGAAGAGACCAGAGAAGCATTCAGGTGGCCAGACCTTCCATCAGATTGGGATTTGCTGCCTTTAGTATTTGATCCAAGCATAGCTTTAAAGGCAGCATCAAAATGGATTGGTTTACCTCCTCATTGACCCTAAACTGAGATAATCAACATTTTAAAGTGTAAAAGTCTGGGAGCAACAAACCTCTCATTATCCATGATGAAACAGAGAGACTCTTTATATTTGCAAAAAGTTACTTTCAGTTCAGTGACACCACCTGGGGCATCTTAGTATTCGGTACTCAAACTCGAGGCCCAGAGCAGCTTGAATAAACTGACCCCATGGACGCATGCAGTGTGCATTTTAGTTCCTTTAAATGATTTTCTTATTCAGGATGCCATTCACTAATTAAAGGGACAGAGCAGCATTGAGGGATTGAATAAGATTGGTTCTTCATCATTGTTTAAAAGCTGCTCTTAATGGGTGTAATGACAGCATTGGGACAAAAATGTTGGATACATTGCAAGTGGATGAATTGTATTCTTCCAAAATTGCAGGAAGAAGGATGAATAAGGCATTTAACAGTCTTATATTTTGGCCAGAAAATGCAGAAGGAACATTTTACACATTATCTTAATAATTTGCGGCAAAACATTGTCCAATCAAAATTGAACGTAGTTCCACTCTGGCTGGATAGTCTACATGCTTTGAGTTTTCTATCTAGCTTTGCAAATTACCCCACAGCACAGGGAAAAAGAATTCACCTCGAATAACTTTCAAAACTGGATTAAAATATCAAACACTGTTCCATTCCTACACTGCCTGAAGATGTGACATGTAATAAAAAATAATTAACTGAGAGTCCAGATAAACAGAGATACAACATAGAGATGTGAACACAGAAAAGATACCGAAGAAAGTGAAATAGAAAACAAAACTGCACTTCAGGCTATTTTTTCAGTCCAAAGAGTTCAGAGTTCATGTCAAATTGTGATGTATTACATGTTTTTTTGTGAATGTTGGGTTTCGCTATACCTCACATTTGATTCCGTTGAATAGGTTGTCGATGTAAATGAGCAAAACTCACTGCCGCCCACAGACCAGACAACACTTAGTGATCATGACTCTTGACCATTGACCTCTAAACACTAAACATCCTTTATCCTTTATGCACATATTCTGAATGCATTCATTCACACCCCATGCATTTGTGAAATCAAGACTGAATCACCTTGAGGTACAGCGCACACACACGAGAATAGAACATACACGTGACCTTGACCTCATATCGGAGTCCAAATGAACATGGAACACAAACTCAACATATGGTTGTATTAGTTACCTTTCCATTAAATCACCTGGACAGATTGCTGAGCTGCAGCTGTCAGTGTTCAAAAAGAAAAAAATTACTATAACAACAAATTGAAATCTTACCCACACTAATGACTCTAGCTAAAAACAATACAAATTTGTATTTTCATTAAAAGTTATTTTAATTACCACATCAATTTGTTTTGCTGTTATGCCTGAACCAAAAAAAATGTAAAATGTAAAAAGAATAGAAATAACCATGTTTGTTTTGTAACAAAAATTTGCTTAATGAGTAAAACCTTCCCTCATAATGGGCTTTTACTTACAGAGACAATTAGCATAGTCCTGAGGGCAAAACATTTTTACACAAGGAACAGGTTTGTAGGAAAGAATGTGGTATGAAGCCCTTTGCAGAACCTTGACCTTATCTTAAAAATGAAAGTGTTCATGACATGGCAGCTCTCAAACAATCCTCTACTGACATGCGGTCCAGAGTGCAGATACTCATTACATGCCTATTAAAATGCACTAACCGGCCATACTCGGTGCCGGGCCACTTAATTACAACATGTCGGCACGGACCACACAGAACACCGACCACCGCAACAGAGGCAAAATCATTAAATCCATGAAATAGGACAGAGTTTGTGATACATCAACAGGCATCTATGGAAAATTGAGATCTCACATGAGGCATCTACGAGGTGGAGGAAGAGAAGATTGAAGGTATTCTGGAAAAGTAAAATATGTCTGCTCATTTATTTTTGCACTTACTGCTAGAATCGGCCCGGATGAAACGCTGTGAACTCAGCAGTGATTCTTGCAGGCAGGAAAGTGATGAATAACAAAATTTCCAATGTCATCTCAGTGACATTTACAATGCATCTTGTAATGAAAGACTATTGGGGAAAAGGCTGTTTTAAATCAATAGGCAGACTCAATGGGATTTTGAAAAATTAATGATTTGTTTTTATGGTAGGATAATGGCTAGAGCCCTTATTGAAGTACAACATTTAATATAAACTACTAGATGTAGACAGAAAATGTTTTTCCTGCATAAATACTTTAAAAAACGTATGCACTGTCTCCATGCAGCCCAGCTTACTGAAGTCATTGCAAAACAAATAGGCTCCTTCAAAGTCAGGAATATGTATCTCACACTGCGTGAGGGTCCTTTGAGGTCTGAACAGCTCAGAAAGACATTAGTGCGAGACACATGCACACACACTCATGAATGTATACACTCCAGAAGACTTCAGAACTATCATTCGCACATTCTGTCTCCGTGTGTCTCAATATCAACCTTTGTACAAACATGCCTTTCAAGGTCTCTGTCGCCTAATGCAAAGCTTTTGTACCGCAAGCTAATGCAAGCCAGTCGCTTCTGACAGCGGCCTGATGAAAGCCAGGCTGTCATGCCAACGGTGTTGTCTGGGTCCCGTGGTAATGAATCACGGCGCTCCGTCCACCACGATGGCCAGGGGTCACACTGCGAGGAGAGCCGCCGCCTGTCTGATCGCCGTCTCTTCTTTCGGCCCCTGCAGTCCCGTTGCAAGCCGCCCGCTGCATGCCATTTAAAAGCCCGCCAGAGCATTACAGACTGAGTGCCTTATTTCAGGCCCAAGTAAACACCATTTATCTTTCCTTTGTTGGGGCTCTGACTCTGAATTGTGGAATATCCACAACGAGAAGTCTTTACAATCTGCACACCATTTCATCTCCCACATTCATTTACTCCCTAAAGGATGAGCTTTTCACAGTGAAGGATCTTCATCGCTTCGGCTTCATTTAGCCACTGGACAAAGGTCATGTGACACACCATATGTGGGATCAATAATAACATGTCTGAGGGCCCTTTCACACCTACAGGATTCAGTCTGTTTGAATCAAACTCAAATTCCTTTTCCCCCCTTAGTTTGGTTTGGTTTCACAGTAATCGCACAGTAATGTGCACCACTACACCGAATCCCTTAAAAAGAGGTGGTCTCAATCAGAATCAAATAGCGAACCCTGGTGTGGTCTGCCTGGTGAGAACAAGTACCGAAATAAAACAGGGCCAGGCTAGAAATCACATGATCTGAGAAGAGTGAATTATGGGTAAATTTCAAATTAATTTGTTTATGCACTCATCCTGTAAGATGAATTATGGATACATTTGTGAGGAGGTGCAGTGCCTCATAGACATTAGGTCTGATGGCAATTACACAGAATACATGTAGAAGTCCACAACAGAAGATGTACCTCCTGTACGTACTTTTGTTGTTCCTGCAGCGACACTTCTGACCAATTAGCCTGGAGAAAGTTTTGAAGTGCCGCATTTTGATTCGTTCAGACCTAAGCAAATGCATTAAAGTGTGAAAGACACTAAGAACTAAAGCACAAAAAGAAAAACAATATTACTTGCAGCTGTAATAAACTAGTAAACAATGCAGAAAAGTGCAAATTTTCTTTAAAAACCTACGATCGTAGATAAAATTGCCTGTATGATCCTATCTATATAGTCCATGCAGAGAGGACATTTATTTATGGCATTAGTCTAATAGGAAAATATGTATAACAATAGAAAAACTATAATAAATACAAAAACATTATGAACAAGCAGTTTTATAATGATGGGAAAAACATAAAGCCTCGCTTAGTTCCATCAATTTGATTTGATGTTTTTCATAAATTAAGCATTTTATTATTTCCCACATGAATTCTGCTAGTGGTGGGGCAGTGGTGGCCTAGCAGTTAAGGAAGCGGCTCTGTAATCAGAAGGTTGCTGGTTCAAATCTCGATCCACCAAGGTGCCACTGAGGTGCCACTGAGCAAAGCGCCGTCCCCACACACTGCTCCCCGGGCGCCTGTCATGGCTGCCCACTGCTCACCAAGGGCGATGGTTAAATCCAGAGGACACATTTCGTTGTGTGCACCATGTGCTGTGCTGGTTATGACAATCACTTCACTTTATTTATTAGTGTTGATTTTCATATGTACACAAAACATACACAAATACGTTAAACGAATCACACAACACCACAAACCAGAGCGGCCGGTGCATTTATATTTTTATTTCCTTCTTTTTCCAGACTCTGTGGTGACCAGTCAAACCACATGAACTGGAGAAGATATGAGTGCCAGGAAGCTGAGGCTGATTTACATTTGGCTCTGCTACACTCTTCCCTCCAGACAACGGCAATCGTGAGAGTCAGCAACTGTCTGAGTGCAGTGCATTTCCGTTCTATTTTCGGCGGGGTAATTGGGTAGATTATTCACCGCCCTGATGGGCTTGCCTTCATAATTACTTTGCATCAGTAATTTGCTTAGTGGGGTTACCAGGCCAGCAGCCTCACAAAATCTCACAAGCTGGGAGAAGGGGTCAAGAGTACTATAGCACTGCTTTTCTGTGTCCAAGAGACGAGACTAGAGCAAAACCAGTAGAACAAAACCATTTTTAAATAGTGAAAACGTATTATAGATATAGAGCAATTTTCCATGCGCGGGGAAGGCTGGTCATGCAGTGGTGAACTGACAGTGGTTCCAGACAACAGAGAGTATGGGACCAGGTATTTAATGTCTTCCACAAGACTTCCTCCACATACACACAAGCTGATTATGTGGTTCAAACTGTGCAACACAGTTATCTGTCAGCAGAGTGAACAACAGTGGTCTGGTGATCCTGGAGGTCTGTCTGTACGGAAGTCCGGGATCCAGTTACAGGCCTGTATCCTGTAGGCTCAGCTACCCTACCATTATTGCCACTGTATTATTAGAAACACATTTTTTTTTAGAAAGGACAAAGAAATGGTTTTGAGAAAGCAGAACAGTTAGCAGAACAGTTCGAAGTTCTATGGCAATTTTATAGCTGTATCAGAGTTAATCTATTACATGCTAACCGAGTCCAATGGGGATAAATGCCATGATAAGCCAGGTTTCTGTTGTAAATGAGCCCAATGACTGTAAATCAGCATACCTGGTCTTCTGATTGCAACCTATTTTGTTTTTTTGTTTTGTCTATTTGTGTGGAACAGGGATGGAAACATACACACACACACACACACACACACACACACACACACACACACCAAACTTAGCCAGGAGAAAAACATCTGTCTCATCAGGGGAGCTAGAAGTGAGATTTATTACAATGATACAACGATAGGCAGCCCACAGGCGTGGCTGTATGTGGGCGCACGCAATCAACATTGAGACATTTTCACACAGTGTACCAACATATATCCAGGACTGCACCGGTTCCGTACTGCTTTCATGTTTCCTGTTCCTTATTCATTTATCTAGTTATTCATTTACTGTGCAATTCATTGCTGTGTTGTCTCACTTGAATGCAGACAGCATTCACAACTAAAGCAAAACCTCGGGGTATTTGTCAGTGCAAGAATCAATTTGTACTCCACATTCTCAAAGGCTAGACTCGGTTCACCCTGAGCACTGTTCTCAGTAATTCTTAGCAAGGCGAGGAGGGCCTATTTTCTTTTTCTCTCAGGTGCTAAACCGATGCTCGGGGTGGAGGGTTGAGCAAGCTCACTGACAATTTCAGTTTTTTTCCCCCCTTTTCTTTATTTTTTAACACATAGCCAATTTCAGGAGAATGGCCCCGTAGAAGGCTGCTGTAACACTACAATGTTATTTAGTTATTATTTGAAAAAAATGTGAAATGGGTTTAAAACAAAAAAAACTGTTGTATTAATGCATACACGGTGAACACCACAAAGACATTAAACCTCATTCTTCTTCTCACTCAGGACACCTGAGTTGGCCCTTTTTTCATGGTGCAATGGTGCATGTTCACTAATGTACCATTATGTATGTCTTCATGGTTTTGAGAAATACCCAAATACAAAAGAGGACTTCTGAGTAGTCCATGAGAAGAGGTATTAACTACTCGACCAGCTTTTCTTGTTGGTATATTATTACTTCTGTCACCCAGAAAACAAACTTTAATGAGATGTGTCTCATTAGGGGAGGAGCCCATTTTAAACACGCATGTCAGACGTGCATTCACATGTTTTCTTTGCAAGTAGTACACCTCGCACTGTTCTTAAGACTATGCCCACGACCAAATCAACTCAGATCGATTATCAGTGATTTCATTGTACAGAATGGCATTCACAAACATTTCTATGTCTTATCCAGTACTGAAATATCCCCTGATCTGACTGGCTGGTGGTGGATAAAACAGGATAATGAAGCCAAACTTTCAGCTGCAACCAAAGAAAACAAACTAAAGTTGAAGACCAAAAATGCATTTTGGCCAGTGAATGCAAAGCATATCAATCGACACATCAGTATAACCTGTGATATCCTACTAACTGTTCATTACCATGTGACATGATGCAGACACTGGAGGCTCTCACAGTTGCCATGTTGCCAGGACCAGGCAGGCTGTGCTTTAAATAGCAGAATCTAAAAAAGGTGCAAGAACTTTAACCTTCCACCACGGCCGCTCCCACAGTATGTTAATGGCTACCAATCCCCACTGGGCAAATGAAATGGCTGGATCTGTAGGTTTAGCTGAGATGCACGGTCTCTGTCTCCAGCTCGTGGACCATGATTGCCCCTATGCCAATGGCCAGCACAGACATATATGAATGCACAGGCAGTAGATTCTGCACACTCCCCTTGCGAAGCTCCTTTTCCCTTTTTCCTGCAACGTAGGCAGCAGGAGGGTGCTAAATTATTCAGAGCCGGGGCACTTTCTCCTCTCGCGGCAAACCCAACTGCCAGTTTAAGAACTGAGACAGTGAGAGGCATTGAGAGCACGGTGCAGAAGTAAGTGAGAAAAAAAGGCAGATTTTATTTTATTTTTTATTCACAATCCACTCTGCTGGAATGTGAGGACAGAAAACCTGAGAGATTTACCCAGTATTGATCCCCTTGTCGTTTTGAAATTGCAGAAGGAGTGCACATTCCCCCTCCACATAAGTGCATGAAAGGTTATGTGGAAGGAAAAGGTCGCAGCAGTCTTCTGAACAGAAAGAAGCCTGCGCTCAGTTCGCCAGTGGTCTGCATTATAACAGACTGTTTTTGGGGATGGGTGGGTGCATTTTTTGGGGGAAATATCTGCGGTCGCTGCTATCGTATTCCACGCTCGGAAATAAATAAATAAATAAAAAACAAGAGGTCCTGCCTACATACGAATCCATGTTTCTATATTTGTTTTAATACCATATTCCCAGGACTCCCGTGATTATGTTGCTGCTCATTTACTGGATCTGTATCGAGATGCAACATATACATGATCACGCGTCTCATGCATTTTTCATTAGCCATAAAATCCAAGCCATCAGGATATATACATGGTCTTCACCCACATGCTAAAAGTGGAATAACTGCCTGAGGCAGAACATATTATGTTGGCCCCTATGTATTTAATATTTCATGCAAATATCAAGTATTGCATTCAAATCAAAAGTAAGGAATTCCAGTGAGTTTGTATCTGCCTATAAAATACTGTAAAAAGCTTCCCAAAATGCATAACTTACAATTGATCAGTGTTCAACTGTGTATTGTTTTATATTTTTTCATCAGATTGAAATGATTTAGATGTGGTACCGTGTTAGCGCCGCAGAGCCCGTATGGTGGTCATTTTAGCCAAAACCACAGCAGCGATGGTGGAAACAGGTGAAGTCTCATCTAAAATCACTGGACTGGGCCAACAGAGGATTAGCATCAGAAACACTCCCTCCTTCCTTTACCCCGCTCTCTCCTCTCTTCTCTCACTCTCTATTCATCTTTCTCTATAAAAGCCTAGCTGAAGAATTTTTACGTCCTTGCATCCTGCACAAAGGCTCGGCCAATCGAGGGCGCAATTGCTGTCAATGTGCAATTCAGTACATGAGAGTAATGGCGTGCTTAAATGACATGGCATTCGATGAAAATGAGATCAGCACGTTGCTTTATTGTGATTGGTGCGTTTGAAGTTATAAATGCATTTATTACTCTGTTAGATCCTTATGGCGCAGCATTATTTCAGATGTTGTACAGATGAGAGAGAGCGTGGCGGAGCAAATAGCTGCTTCGAACAAATTAGGTTGTTTTAAGTGCGACTGGTTTCCTGCCATACAGGGCAAGTGAAACAACATAAAAATGAGAGTGCCAGGCCAAGCGGTCCCCGCGGAGCGCTGGGACACGGGCAAGTTTGTTTAGCTGGTCGCCGCCCTGCCGTGCGCTTGCTGACGAGTCCACACACACCGAACAGGCCCTCCATCTGGAATCTTGCTTACGGCGGAGTCCTAGCCACAAACTGGTCCCAATAAGTCTATCTTCTCTGCACCAGAAAATAAATGTTTAGTTCAGACTTTATGACTTTCAAAGTCATGGTTCAGGCAACATATTGGAGATGGAGTTGGAGGCTATTCTTTCTGTCATCCTGTGTCCGGTTCCCTCATTGGCTGTAGCTTGTTGGTCAGCATCTTTCACCACACCCACACATAGCAAACGTTGGGTGACTGACTGCGGTAGAACATTCTGAACATTGCTCACAATCATTATTAAAATTGAGTAGCCTGAAATAGGCAGAAAGTGCATCAGAGTAAACATGCTTTCACGTTTTTTTTGTCCTTTTCTAACGGTGGAAGCATAGAACTGTGGACACACAAATCAATGGAACACCAGAGAACAAGCAGAGAAATGAGACACAATTAGTGTAGGTGGTCAAGACTCAGAGTGGATAATTCATCATTGCTTGTCAAAAATAAGAATGTGAGGGAGGCAGTGCAAAGCCAGGGAGAACATTTTTCTCTTTCAAACCTCACAACCATCCTCCCGGCCTCCATAACATCAACCCTGCACTCTCCGCTGACCCTTTCTGGGGCACGATTGAGCACAGGGGTGCGGAAAATAATTCTGAAAGGGGGGGCTGATAATTAAGCCATTGCCTTGTGCCACCTTCACAGGTTGTGCTGGGAGATAGGCAGCACGCAGCCCCTTGTAGCAGATGTGGCCTTTTCAAATCCCCCTTCCTTCCCCCCACATCCTGAACTCTGCAGGTCGATGTCTGCATCCATTAGGATCTGTGTAAACAAGGCCAATCTTTGTTTTCAATATTGCAGCATGCAATTAGTGGTGCGCTGCTTTTTAAGACTCGAGAGAAGGAACAGAATGAACCTGGGAAACTTGCTGGGATGGCGCCTTAAATAACCTCGCCTGCCTTGGAGCACACTGCGATCAGACAGAAGCTCTGACAGGGACGTGTGATCTGGGTTCGCTTAAGGGCCTCCCCTGAGCAGCAATAGCAGCTCGCCGCTGCCCCCCGTGGAACAGGAAGGGAACTGCAGAACTGCCTTTTTCAGAGTCAAGTGGTGGGCACGGGAAGCCAGAGAGCTGCGTTTTACGCTTGGATTACCCATTCGAGGTGAGCGCTGTGAGCACATCTCCGTGCCAGTGGGCTCCGGTTCCGTGGAAATGACTACAGTTTAGGGACTGTGTGGCCAAAACCACAGTCCTGCAAGCCGACATAACGTGGATTAGCTGCGTCAGTGGATCTACAAGTTCAAATAGCAGAATAAAACACACCAAACAAAGCCAGTCCGGCAAGGTCATTTATTTTCACTAAGACAGGAAGTAATAGCGACCAGCATCTGTTGCCAGAACTGGAAAACAACAGAGGTGTGGCGGAACTCTCAGCAGGGGGAGAGAGGGTCTCATCGGGGGAGAAATTGCAGTAAAAGCGTAACCACCCTCTGTGGAGTTAGGTCTGTGGGGGGCCACAGGCTGGAAAGGGCCCTCTCCACGTAAGACTCAAAACAGTACAGCGAGGGCTGGTTCTCTAAGGCTAAATTTAGACTCCTTAAAGTGAAGGGAATTACCAATTTCTTCCTTCTTAACCTCTTGGTTTCTCAGAACAGTATATTTGTTTTATATTATATTCTGTTTAATAGTGTATTGTCCTTTACACTATAAACTACTCTGGTGCAAGTTAACATACTTGGTCAACAAATATGTTTGTAAACTCTATTTCTAAATGCAGAAAGAAACAGGGCATAGACTTTATAAAAAACCCACTATATCCCTTCCCTTCTTTGTGTCTATAGTGACCTGTCTGATATAAAGCGTGTTTGAGTGACCTTTGACCTACCTCTATACATTGACTGTCAACTGGATAATGGTGGAATTATAAAACCTTATGGGTCCTGACTGCGGTTTACCGTGTTTTATGGACCTAGTAATTAGTTGGCGTCACTCTTTGGACTAGACAGGCAGTTGCTCATCTATCAATTACTCCGTCACTCTCACTTACTCACTCACTCACTCACTCACTCACTATCCATAACACTTACTATCAAGCTGGGGTCATGGTTGCAGGATCCCATCCAGGGACACTGACAGGCCACAGTGCTATTCACTCAGTCTTTATTTATACAGTACAAATTATTTAAATAGCAGTATATGGTGCTCAAAAGTTAAGTACATATAAGATAATAATAAACGTAAATTCAATATAATGAGTGGGCAGAAACGAGGATGAGTTAAATATGGATGAGTTTCCTGGAATACGTTTTTCAGTTAGATGATTACAATTAAATTAAATGAAAGATTTAGAACATGTGAAACACAATACAACTTTCTTAGAGGATACCTTAAGACTTTAACTATTGCCAGTAGCTGTTTATTTGATTTGCGAGTGCTGTGTCAGCGTGCTGGTGGTACAAAGCTGAGGCAGTGTGCATTAGGTGTGGCCCCGCTCCACGTTAAACAAACCGCTGCTGCCGCAGGGCTCCAGGCACCGGTCTCTGCGGGGCTTTGTTTACCGTCAATGCTTCACTGGCTTGCTTAGCCTCCTCCAGAGCACCAGTGATGAGACCCGAGCCGTGGGAGGAGAGGAGATTTACAGGGAATCTCTAGTGAATGACTTTCAAACAGATCTCCTCCTTCTCGCCCTCACGCCGCCTTTATCTCAGCTTTCCTTGCTCATTTTCTTTCCTCTTGAAGTCGACAGAAGGAAGCTTGATGTACTGAGCTACGGATGGGAAGCTAATTCCGACCCTCTAACCGTCCACAGGCCCATATGTTTAAGGTGTATCTCGTGCACTTATTTGACTTCTTCCCAGGCCACACTATTCTTGTGGACCATATGTAACGGGGCATTTGTACATCTGAGAGGAAAGTAATCTAGATAGAATAAAAACATCAAGATGAAAAAATTCTAATTATATTTAAAAACAAAACCTCCACAAAACCTAGAGTAATCGAAAGCAAAATGACTTTTAACCCATGACAGGCGCCCGGGGGGCAGTGTGTGGGGATGGTGTTTTGCTCAGTGGCACCTCAATGACACCTTGGCGGCTCGGGATTCGAACCGGCAATATTCTGATTACGGGCCTGTTTCTTCACCCCAAATCACCTGAAGATCAGCCACATTAGCAACATGCTTTCACCTCGCCATGTCTTTATTTGAGCACCTATTCGATTACAAACTATTTCAGCATTGTTGAAACACAAATATAAAGGGAAATATGAAAATTGTATAATCGACTTTCCCATGCATAACCAAAAACTGATGTCTGTGCTCCATAAATGTCAGAAGTTGTTATATTTGTAAGAACAAATTTGCCTGTCCACAGCTCTAGTTATATGGGAATATAGGGCAATGTAATAAAATAAATATTTGAAAAGAACTCCTGGGGTTTGAACTGGCTGCCTTGAGTACACCACCGTTTGCTTCGTCTGGTCCTTTTTTTAAGTGCCATTGGGGAGCATGTGGCTAAACATGTGCCGGCATGGCAGGCCAGGCCCAAGTTCCAGTGCTCACTGTAGGTCAATACTTGTGAGCATGCTAAACATTTACTTGAAACTTTTCCCATAGTTCCCTACAGTTCCTCCCATTGATTGCAGTGGTTTTAGAGATCTCCTTTCATTCGACTGGCCGGAGTCATTGGACAAGAGATCTAATTGGAGACTTAAATTGAACCATGCAAGTGTATGAAACCAGACATCAGAGCCCGAGGCCACGTGCGGAGCTCAACACTGGGCAGCGACGCTGCTAGCCACCACAGATAACAATCAGCACTCTGTTTTAATGAACTCTTTCATGACTTCATGGGCCCCGGATAAAATCTCACACAATCTGCCACTCCAAACTGTCTAACAAGCTGCCGAAGCTTTAAAAAAAGGAAAACAGGAGGGGTTAATATTTTAGAGTGGGATCCCATTTAGATGCGTGCTTATCTGATAATGCCAGTTCTGAAATTTTTTGGTCGTCTTTTGCATGAGGAGTCAGGAGGGAACATCATGACTTTTTTCTTACTTCCTATCCCCTCTCAAAAGATGTGGTTGCCATGGAAACGACAAAAATGGATTGGAAGGGGAGGGGAGGTGCAGGAGGTTGCAGGAAAGTTGTGAACTTGTGTAAGTTCTGCACCTGTGCTGGGCGATAACACACACACACACACACACACACACACAGACACGTACACACATTTACACACACACACACACACACACACTTTCTGTCTCCTCTCTGTCTCCCTCTTTGGCTCTGCTGAAACAAGGGAGCCTGTCTCTGAGTCGCCAGCTCTCCGCCGCTGTGGGCCGTGCACATTCTGGCACAAACAGGCCACCATCTTCCCTAAATGCAGACCAGACGCCGGTGCCAACACACATTTTGGGTCGTTTCATTGTCTTTTGCTGTCGTTGGCAAATAGCACAAATCAAAACAACCACCCACCAGCTCCCCGTCCCCCAAATGAGTCTAATGCCATGATATCAAACAGCATCCGTTTCTGGACGCTGTACAAGACAATACAGCATTCAGAAAGACACTCGCAGAAGGGAAAAGGGACGACAAAGGCGCAGATGCAGCTATTCATTAGCGGGCGTGCATATACCCTCACTCCCCCAAAGAAAACAAGGTGCTAGCTCTGGACTGGTCCTAGTGCCGCTCGTGAGCCGTCGATCATCCCTGATGCCGGGAACCAGCGAGAACCGGCCTGCATTTTCAGTCCATTTGTTTTCTTTTCAAATGCGATAATTTCCTCAGCATTTCATTCTTTATCCTGGCTCCAGATCCACAAAGTTTGATGCAGGTTCAGAGCCAATACTGCTGCACTGGAACGGATGACAAATTTGGAACCGGTATCAGAACGGCAGCAGCTCTGGTGCACTGGAAAGTGGCTGTAAAGCTCAGCTAGAAAGCCACCATAGAACCATGTCAATATGTTTTAATTTACTCAGCAAAACTTTAACTAAAGCGCAACAACTGCTCGTCACATTCACAATAACTCCATCCCCTGCTCTGCATATTAGAGGTGTTAGTCGAAACCCTTCTTCTGGCCCCTCAACCACTCTCTGGATGATAAAACATGAAGAACTGTATTAAGATTAGGCATCAACTCCGATCTGTCCTCCCGCAAACTGATTTGGGTTTTTATGATGTGCTGGTTTCTGATGGGGTGAAACCCATTTGCATGTTCCGTTTGAGCGGAGAATTGGAAGCAGAAAAGGCAGGACACACAATGGGGTCTGGAGGGCTGAAGTAAATGTTCTACCAACGTTTCCTCATCCATGTTTAATGACTTTCTTTCATCCTTGCCCTGCCGTGGCCTCTTCAAATTACCTGTTATGTTTCAGTGCAGCAGATCAGAAAAAAAGGACTGTGTGGAGATCCCCCCAGACACCACACACACACAAACACACACACACACACACACACACACACACACACACACACACACACACACACTTATCCAGCCACTGTAATGACTAAGCAATTCACTTCTTTGTTCAATGCTTTCAGTGTAATTAAAACAATGTTACTGAAAAACACATTGATTTTCTACAGAATGGAATAATCTGATCTGCACAATATGTTTTTTCTGTTATTTGATTTTTTCTTTATCACATGTAAGTGTAATGGGTCTAAGAAAAAAATTTATACAATCAATATTTTATTTGCCATTACTGCATTACTGCGTTTAATTAATATTTCACAGTCCTTTTATGTCCTTCAAAATATATACAGTATGTATATTTATGGCAATATACTGAATGTGTTGGTGTCTTATTTGTAACATTATTGTATGAATCACCTATACATTGATTTGCAACTTCAGTACCGTGATGTGTATTGTAATGTCAAATTCTGGTTGGAACCAGGGCTTAAACGATCTCTGTCACCATTCTCAGTTTACCTGTCACCTGAGTTTGACTGACCCACTCACTCACTGTGCATAACCGCTGAATCCTTAACAGGGTTGTGGCTCATAGCATATTTTATGACACGTAGTCCAAAACACTGCAATCATTTTGTTTTAAATCATTTAGTCAAAAAGACACAGCAGAGTTTACATTATTTAAAACCAAATGCATTTAGAAGATATAAAAACAACACATTAAATTAATGAATAAAACATTCAAAATCACAAGGGAGTACAGGAGCATCTATAATCCCCTCCCAAGAGGTTGTTGTTTTTCTCCTCCGTGGTTAAGACCGCAAGAGCATCTTCTGTGTTTCTCTAAGGGGTGTCATTACCAAAATAATGGCCCCAACTGCTGGTCTGCGAAAGGGCTAACTGGCCCGCTTTTCCGCCGAGTGAGGCGGCGCTATTTGCAATGCTGAAACTGAGCCGAGGCATCAGGCTCTCTGGCCCGATGTGCTGTGACAAAGCCACACAGCTGAGGGGACTGGCTCTGACCCAGAGTTAAGCTACAGGACCACCTGAGACAGCTGTCCTACCGCCTGCACTCTGTCTCTCACCTCTCGTACTGTCAAAGTCCGCTCTCCCACCCCCACACTGTCTCTCGCTATCTCCCCTCTTTGACCCGTTTCTTCCTTTCACACCTCGTACGCCGACCATCTTTCATGATCTCACTGTCTTCTCTCGCTATCCCCTCCCTGCTTCCGTGTGACTCCTGTCCTGGTCCTCAGAGGTGTCTGAATCACTCATCTCCCCTCTCTCTCTCTCTCCCTCTCTCTCTCTCTCTCTCTCTCTCTCTCTCAGCTGTTACATGTCAGTTCTGACACCTGGACAATCCTAAACGCCCACCTGCGTCCCTCAAACCCCTCCCGTCTGTCTCCGCCCGGTCGAGTGAGGCGGATGAGGGGGCCGCTCTCCCCACCATGTCACGCACTGATGGGGTGTGACAGGCTCTCGGTCAGGAGTGGATCATCGCACTGTGGGGTGCAGAAGCTCCACATTACTAGATGAAGAAAACGAGAAGAGGAGACACCAGGTGATGGGGGTGAATGGGAATTATTCCTTGATTTTTTGGGGGTTGGCGGGGGGGCTTTAGTGGAGACCATAGGTGTCTTACAAACACACAAACAAACAGACCTTGCGGCCATATCAACTCATCTGTGAGCAATCAGTTACCACGGCAAACATCTGACTTCCTCTCACAACAGAAGCGAGTGTAACACCCCGCCATTTTGTCTGGACGAAATGACTGTAATCAGCCTGCACTGGAGCCCCATCCTGCCCTGTGATTTTCTATGATCAGCACTGGAGATACAGTGGACCACTCCAGCACTCTTCTCTAGCCCACCGCAGCTGAAGCTGAAAAAAAAGAAAAAACATGCACCGCCGAACACAAAACATAATGCAATATCAGGCCTGGCCTGGTTGCACTGCGAGCTGAACTGCCAAAAGCTAACATCAAAAGGGAGCCGGCCCATTCCAGCAATTTATCTTTTTTTCCCCCCCTGGCTAATCTATCAGAAGCTGCTCTATCCATTTGGCTCAACCTCCCATTAGAGCTAATTCAGTTTACTGTGGTGGCTGGTTGCTAAGGGCGACGAGTGTGAAAATATGTGTCTGACCTGCGGGTCAGTGCCTATAGAACTGCCATGGGCAGAGGCGTATGTGCAATGCAATGTCTCACGGCCTGGTTCTGCTGCAGTGTGTCTACTAAAGTCAACTAAAAAAACTGAGTGGCTACAGGCGAATAAAAAGTCGAATAAGAACCAAAAAAAACGATGCAAAGTTGTAACACCACTGTAGAAAAAGCAAGGCGGACCTTCTTCCTTGAAGCTTGAGGTTTTGCTGTGCATTTTGGATCAGCAATGATAGTAACCAACAGGTGAAGGTTGATTTTCACCTGTCAAGGTAACTCACATTAACTTTGTCACTTTAACACCCGCAGAACCCATGCTAGAAATCTGAATATATATTTTATTAGCTCTGTGTGCGGTGTTAAATTTTTTAAAAATTCAGATTTTTTTAAAGGGTTAACACCACATAAAAGTTGGCAGTTTTAACAAATTAATCAAACATTTTAAATATGATATAATGCATATTTATTGACCTAGGACTGGGAAAGTAAAGAAAATTATGCAAATTAACAGTCAAATCATGCAAGTTTATTTTTGCACAAAATGCGAGTGACTTTCTTGATGCATCTGGTAGCACCTAACAGATTGTTCTGCAAGACTACTAGGTCTGAGCATTTCCAAAACAGTAGGTCACACTGATGTTCCCACAATGTGCTGTTTGCCCATGACAAGACAGATAACCTAAGAATGTGAGGTTTAGGTTGAAAAAAATGGTTGAAAGTTCAAGTAGTCCTTTGATGGAAACAACCATGAACATAAAAGAAAAATGAACAGAAGCAATTGAAAATGGAATATAAAGATTGTGATTCAAAGTGATTCACACTATAGTATTATCCTGGCTCTTATCTGGAAACAAAATGGTTCCTGTAAGAGTTTGATTAATCTGGCTGCCGATCAGACATGTATAGATTCAGGGTCTCATTTCCCCCCCAGAGAGATACAAGCCTGGCTTCTGGCTTCATAACTGAGGGTTGGTGTGTTGTTAGGATAAGAAGCAGGAGAGTCATTTGGTCCAGTGAGTGTGTGTGTGTGTGTGTGTGTGTGTGTGTGTGTGTGTGTGTGTGTGAGATTGAGCAGAGTGAAATGCACAGCTTCTTTACAGAGTGCAGGGTGTTGTCCCCATGGGTGGGTGGGTGGGGCTTGCTCTTCGAGTAACATTTTTAAACAGCTGTCGGCAGGCGATGACTCTGACGATGATAGATGAGCTTCCCTCCCACATCCACAGCATGGCGTACACCGGCCAGTGCACACGGCCAGCCTGTCTCTAGAATGCCCTTGAGAGCGCCGTCCACCGGCCCGCTCTGATGAAGCTGGAAAGGGGCGGGGCGCTGAAGTTCTATGGGGGGAAGCAGCAGTTGGCGAATGACAGGCAGGAGGCCGCGGTGGACACAAATATCGCTCTGGCGAGGAAGTCAATACAGCCGGGGTGCGACAACTTGGCTACAACACCACGAACGGCGCCTGGACAGGTGCCAGCATGTGTCTAGTTGAGCCCCTACGTCAGCCTTATCTCCGCCTGTCTCTCAGACTGACTGTCTGGGCCCATCCTCGCTCACTAGCTAACTAGCGGAGCACAGTGTGACAGCAAAAAATGGCTGGACTTCTCATGTGTTCATGCATCAGGGATTTTTTTACTTTAGTTCCACTTCAGTTCCAGTCCAACAATAATTCATTACTAACAATACAAAAGAAAGGGATAACAATGTTATTTAAAAAAAAAAAAATAAATCCTCTGTAGTGTAGACTGGGCCCAGCAGGGGTGTAGTATACGCCGGACATCAACAGACTTTATTTCTCACACATAAAACAAAAACAAACCATGTTTATAAACATAAAAAGTGTGTGTGTGTGTGTGTGTGTGTGTGTGTGTGTGTGTGTGTGTGTGTGTGTGTGTTCTAGGAGTTATATGTTATTTTGGATTTAATGGTAGAGTAAATTCTCAGCAGGTTAATTCAGTACATAATTTACAAAACACTATATCCATGGATAAGGATTTAATATGAGGCAATAAAAATCGAAAAGTTTATTTGAACATTAAATAAAGTTAGGTGCAGGGTATCTAGAATCATTTTTAAGTTTTTAATCTCTCACAAGCATGCCTTTTGACTTCTTTGTGTGCACATGCATTACTTGACTTGTGAGCACACAGATTTCCCCGCAATGTGATGCCCAGGGCGATTGTTCCAAGGCGTGACACGCAATGTCTGCAACACAAGTAAGCGTGTTATTTTATGTGCAGGAGAGCACACAAGTGCCATGAGTGAGTGATTGTGAGACAGAGAAATGCAGAAACCGACAGAGATGCAGGAGGGTCGGAAGAGGTAATGCCGAAGGAAAAAAAAAAATCAATTCCCCATCACTGACTTCAAAAGCTGACTAGACCTGAATGCAAATAATGTTCTGTCTGTCTGTGCCGTGATTTATCGCCATGCCAAGGAAGCAACACTGGGGCCAGACAGTGCACTGAATAGAATGATTCCCCCTGTTCAAATATGGGAAAATCAACACAAACTTAAAGAAGACGAGACAGAGAGACAGACAGAGAGAGAGAGAGAGACTGTCTGAAAGAACAGATGGTAGATTTCCAGTGGCTTTGTTGGAGAAAGAGTGCCTCACTGCTTAAATTGCAAAAGCTGGGATACAAAAGCAGTTCTCTCCATCAGGTGGTCATGCTAGAGATTTCACAGGACTTCCCAAAAATCATATCTTGTTACCCTGAAATAAATGCAGCAGAGAGAAAGAAAAGAGAGAAAGAGAGAGACACTGTGTCCCAGGCCATCCCGTTGACTGGGCATCGGTGCTTCACATGCGTGTTCAGTGAATAACTAACGAAATCAGCTGGATGAAAGCACAAGCACAGCCAAAAGACATTACAGCCTATCAATATTCCAAACTTGAACCAGAGCTTGACTGTGGCACTCATGATCGAGGCCTACCATGCACGTTATGACTCTCAACAGGGTCGTGAGAAAATGAGCCTCCCAAACAGCACTAAGGAGACCAGGAGGTAGCCACTGAAGAGCTCCGCCCCCCTCCACGCCAGGGCCGCAATGGGGGAAACAGAGGATTAGCCAAGGCTCTAATGCTGACAGAGTGCTTGAATTGTTTAAGAGGGTCTGCTAAGCCTGTAATGGCTGCATCTTCAAAGGAGCTCACCTGCTGTTCCTCTATCCACTGCACGGTCAGCGGCAGATAATGCCCGGCCCGTACAGCTGCTGTTAAATATTTGTGAGGAGGCAAGGCGTCATGCTGCGTTTGGCTGAAATAAAGAGAGACAGTCCTAAGCCGATAAGTCTGGTAACTTCCAGTGGCATGGAGTGACTCAGTAAGTTCGCAGCGTGCTAATGAAATTGTATTAAAAAATAAATTATTATGGGAGATCACTTCAGGCAACATGGTGGCCATATCAAGCTGCTGTTTTTCAAGGCATGCATGTGCTGATAGGATAAGCAATAAAAATCCCAACTGGCCCGAGCACACCTGCAGCAGACAGTGGAACGTTGAGAAAAAAGGATTATCAAATGTTCCAATGCCGCTTTATTGGATTCCAGAAATCCTATAATATGTCAGAGAGAGATACGCTGCAGGAATGTCTTTAAAATCTAATGGCGTCCTATTGGATTTCAGGAGCTACTTTCTTTTATTGGAATACCAAGAAATTGTCCTCAGCTGAGGAAAAAAATTGCGTGGCTACGACAGACGCTAACAGTAGGATGGGTGCGACAGGCGAACACGCGTGATGGGATCTTTTAAACGCTGAGCCGGACCCCCTGCCATGTCAACAAAGACATGTGGGACTAAGAAACCAGTTCTATTCCTCCTCCCAGTAGGTGCTTCAGATGTGCCAGCGATTCGGCGCAGCGAGGAGATGCACTCATCAGCATGGTGAAACAGCCGCCGTCTCTGCTTCTGTAGCAGCCGCTCGCCAGCTCTCGGAGACTCTCCAGCATCTATGCGAAAGGTCATGTGTCTTGTGCTGCTGCGATTTATTCAAATTGGATCAAGTTTTAGTCAGAGCACCCTGTAGCCTCGCTGGCCCCCTTCTGTCACGCTGACATAACTCTCTTACTTACGAGCTGAAAGCCAGTTGTGGCTTTGTTCGCGTTTATCGCATCCATATTATTATTATTATAACCCCCCCCACGGGGCAGAGAGCAAGCCAGCAGAGCAGCTCTTCGGAATTGGAGGTGCAATGGCACAGATCTCTCATTTCAGCAAGAGTATAGCATCTGGCAATAGCATTGTGTGATGAACAGCAGACTAGCGAAAGACAAGAGCAATGGAGATATAGGAATGAGCGGAGTCCCGTGTGACTTCAGAAGATTCTGTTCCATGACGTACAAGTCAAAGGAGGGGGGTGGCCTCTGCACAACACAAGTAGCTTTTTTATTCCCCACACAGTCCAAGACCCCAATCTGACAGGGGTTGGGAGTTAATCAGGGTCGCTTGCTTTTCTAATTACAAACAAGACGGCCTTCTCAGACACAGCAAAGGCAAAGGGGCTCCATGGAGACGGTATAGAAACACTGGACCTTGAAACCCATTACGGCCTCATGAATGATCAGAGAGCAGCGTCCCATCACATCCCCTTGGTCAAACGTAAAAGAACAAAGTAAGGACATACATCAGTAGACCTTGAAAATCCTTGGAAATAGGTCTGAATTAGGGATGAATGAAAGAAAGAATTTTGATGATTATTACTATCAGTTAAATGGTTTAAAATGTTTATATATATATATATATATATATATATATATATATATATGTGTGTGTGTGTGTGTGTGTGTGTGTGTGTGTGTGTGTGTGTGTGTGTGTGTGTGTGTGTGTATATAAATTTTTTATTAATATTAGTAATAGTAGTAGTAGTATAAAGTTCTGCAGCATAACTATGCTACACATAAGCATTTTGTTAACTCATGGGGCGTTATCACGTGCAACCACATGTGTCTTCAGACATATTTTGCCAGGCAAGCAAAATGAAGCGAGTGAAAAGAAGTACTGTGTGGGACCATTTTGAGAGAAAGGCCGACAAAGTGACTTGCAATATGCGGTATTAAAATACACCAGTAGTACAAGTACGATGCAATATCACTTGCGAAGCAAACATCCACAAGCATTGTGGAATGAAGGACAACAAACATTGTCCTCAGTGTTATCAGGGAGAAGATGTGATGCTCAGCGATCTGAAGAGGTAACTCAGAGCATCTGCTCAATGATAGTTCAGGACATTATGCCCATCAGCGTCGTCTGTTATGAAGGTGTTCGAGAGCTGCTGAGCTATAATTTTCATTCAATGCTAATTTAATATTTGTCAACGCGCAAGTTGGGGGCAAATTGTCCGAGCCTGAGAGCCCGTTATGCTGTGTGGTGTATTTAAATAAATGACACTGACATCATTTGTGTTGTGCCATTTCCATACAGCCAAGACCCTGTGAGCTATTGCAAAGTTCAGCCTTTTAAAAGTCAGACTTTCTTAGCATGTGTTACGTGCGGGAAATGTGTAGGGTTAAAATTTAATCACCACCACCATTTCAACCACTAAGTGTCTCCAGGGGGACTGTCCCTGTAACTACCGATTGTATGTTGCTCTGGCTAAGGATAAATGCCAGAAATGTAAAAGTGTTCATAAAAGCTCTAAGAACTCCATCCATGCATCATTGTTCTAAAACTGAGGTCAAGGTCAAACCTGAGACCATAAGAACTGAATTCCTCTTTCTAATCCATTTATACTTAAAGCACATGAACAAACATCATTAAGGACTGCGTTTCATTCTTGTTCCATGTTTTAACTCAAGTAAATCGTAAGGACGACTTTGTCTTTACACTAGAAAACAAGCCTCAGGCGCAGATTGAAAATACTACCCAGAAGAACACCAACAGAAGATGCTAAATTCTCTTCAAACTCCAAATCCAAAGAGGGATTGTCATCAGTCTTTGCTAGTGTTCACAGACAGAGTGTGCGGGTTCACAGACAGAGTGAGCCTCTTCAGGCACCAATAAAACCCGACTCTACATGACACCAATCCTTGCTCCTGCTTTAATAGCATAATGTAGTCTTAATTATGAACTCCTTTAGGTTCAACTCTTAGTAAAAAAACCTGTTACATAGATCTGCTCTCTCACTTGACTTGACTTGTTTTTGGGTGTAGCACAACTGAACGTGCTCCCACAAATTCCCAATTTGCACAGTCTACTGCAAAACTGCCTCCTCTTCAAACATTGTTGCTTTTCAAGAAGGAGAAACCTCAACTGCAGCAGCCAGCAAATATAAGCCCATTTATCAAAGCAGCTTAATTCATGAGCATTCATTGGATCATTCAGCCCTTCCAGTAAGAGGAGACAACAAACAAAAGCTCATGAATACTCCAGTCTAAGCCTTCAGGGTCACGGTCAGATATTGACGGAAATCACAAGCAATCAATGTCCATCGCAAGCAAGTTCTCAGAATGGATGGCAGCCTCTGTCAAAGACCCCCCAGCCTAATCTAATATTTCATCCTCTGACCATCGGCAAAGATCAGCATGTCCTACGCCACCTCAGCCCAAAAGAGAGAGAGAGAAACAAACGGAGCCCTTCCTGTGCACCGCCCACAAACATGACCAAATCTGATTACTGCCGCTCGCATCACAAGACCCCAGGCAAATGAGATGTGGCAGGCGAACTATCTCTTTTCATTTGCCTAATTCATTAAGAAGTGCGGGGAAAGACAAGTCACCGCTGCATGACAATGTCTGCCTGTAATCCCGTCTGTTACGCCCTCAAGGGCCAAAAGAACCATTTATAAATTATATATATAAATAAGAACAACGGTATTCAACCAAGCTACCTGGTCTTTCAATAGACTGGTTGTGTAGGAATCAAAGAAGGTAAAGACACAAAAGATGAGTAAATGACATGAGACATATTAACAAAAAAAAAAAGCAGATGCTACTGACTAAGCAACAAAGCAGTGGTACATGACCTGACACGTGCCCACAATGCCTGAGGACACACCCACACACTTGGACCACATTGCCTTGAGAGGGCTTGTGATCTGATGAATCATACTCTCAGTCAGGGCGTTTTGGGCTCCTTACATAAATAGACTCTCTGATCTCCGTCCGTTTGAAACTTTTTCAAATACAGCACAAGAACAATAGGTCCTCAATGTGGAACAAGGAGAAAAGTGATGAATAACAAAACAGAACAGAGCAGGCAGGAACATAAAGCAAAAATCAAGTTGGGATGCAACCTCCTGAGGGTGAGATTGGTTCTTTTAAGGTTTGGTTGCATTTAAGGGGCAAAAGATTGAGGGATTTAATGCTTGAGCCGAGAAGTTCTTACGAAGAAAATCTTGCCTAGGGCACTAATTTCAAACTGGTACTAAATGCAGCACTACGTGCCAAGCATGACACAAAAAATGCCCACAAGAACTTTAATGACATTTGTGTGTGTGCAGGATTAAATCATCCATAAAGAGGAAGAACCATGCACGGAAGCTACCAATCACAAATGGCCCCTGCCTTTAAAAACTAAATTAAAAACTGTAATTCGGCTAACAGAAATGACCCAAGTTCTGATGACCCCTTTGACCTTATACTAACAAACACGCTTAGCATGTAGTGCCGCGCTTAAGCCCATAATTACCTTTCCTCTAGTTAGAGAAAGAAGCAAGTTGAATGCAATTGCAGTTTTCAACACTTGTCTGATTAAAATAATTATCAATCATCTGAAATTATTGGCAATGCCATCTCCATTTAACAAATTTTTTGTATGGCCCAGCATTACAAACAGAATACCTCAGTGGGCTTTAAAGCTCCTTTTTAAGATGGGCAAAAGTGTCTCTGATTTCAGTGCAGCTCAACAATTTTCCTGCTACCCGTGCAAACAGTCATGATAATATAACAAATTACATATGGCTCTGTACATGTGTGATTGCGCTGCAAGTTTGAACTACTTCTTTAAAGATTATTAAATCAACCACCAAAAGGGCAGGAGCTGTGTTTGAATATTTTATGCAGTAATCAGCAGCAACAGAAGCTATGAGCCATTTCACATAATGTTTGCCAAAATGGGCCAAGGACTGTGGTGTTCCGAGCACATTTTGCAAGTACACTTTCACTAATGCTCTCCAAGAGAAGCCCATGGGTCAGCACCACCGAAAATAGCAGGGTGCATTTCTCTGGCACTCTTTTGTTTAATAGCAGGCAATAAGAGAACAAGTACACCAGCCTGAAACCATGGAAGTGGAGTGGCCCTGGGTTTTTGGCACAGCAATGAGCGATGTAGGATCTGGAGGATAGTCCAGACCTCCACAGCTCCATAAATCTCTGCCCAGTGGACTTCAAGGTCACATCCCATTGTTGTTGCTCATTCCAGAGCATGGAACCAAATGTTCCTGTTGTTCCAACATAGTCTTCTTGACAGTATTGTGCTGAACAAAGCACTTTGAAGTCAGTCACCAAAAATATATCAAAGAGCACATCACTTATTGTCCTATTATTGGGCATTTTCATCCATTTATATAATTATCTAAGCAGATCTTGAGTGCACAATTGTTTCACTCGAATGATAATGTTCCTCCTTCCAATGATTCATTTTAAACATCCACTTCAGCAGACCGAGAGAAGAAGCTCTTCATGTCACCCTGCCTTTCATTTGCATGTATTTGAACGCGGCCCTCACACAGAAATGAATTAGGCTCTCTTTAAGCCTTTTCTAAGGCTGAATAATGATCTTATTGATCACTTCATGTCACAAGAAAGTGGAAAAATTGAATTAACGTGCACTGGGTGGGGTGATTAGCTTTTAGTACGCTCTCACCTTGAGAGATCACTTCTGGCAATGCCAGCGGGGAGGAAAATTAGGCTCAAGAGGCCAACAAGTGATGTGATTTATTCGAGAGAGAGAGCAACATTTGTTTACTGACCTTTCCATGACAGACCTTTACCATCCATCGCTATTCAAACAGTGGCATATAAAATATGACGTGACTGGCAACACGGCTGCTCCAATTAGCTACACATCGTTAATTTTTAATGCATGTGAGCCCTGGGAGGTCAGGGTAAAGTCACTGACAATGTAAAGAATTTCATTTTGTCTTTAAATTTTAAATTATTCTTATTATCACCTTTATTAGACATTAGCACCTCATATACATGAATCACAAGCAGTAAATTAGACTGTCGAACCAAATGGATGTCTATGGTTTTAAAACAGTTTCACAATGAGCAGTCATGATAAAAAAGAAAATGTGTTACTACTTGTGGCCACCACATTTTTGCTTGTCTTATATGAAGGTAAATGGTTTTATCTCACTGCAATTACAGATGCTGTATTTGAAAAGTGAATTCACATCTAGACCCTGAATGTAAGACAACACCACTTGTTTCAAATCGTATTGACAATGAGTGATTTGTGATGATTGCTAAAGGTTTCTTCAACAAATGACTAGGGCTGAAACAATGCATCGATTAAATCGATAAAAATCGACCAACAGACCACCTGTAACACCTGGTCAGAGCTCCTCTTTCACACTGTGTTTCACCAATGGTGATGGTTAAAGCATCCCTGCCACATCAACACCATGTGAGCGGCTTTTTTCTGCAGCAGGCAACATAGCCTCAAAGAAAATAGTGAGACTGAGCCAGAAGCATGAGAACACGCTCACATTTTTGTATTGCAATGAAAAGTGTCTGAACAAAAGGAGTGAGAGAGAGTAAGTTTGTGCGTCTGCGAGTATGTGCATCTGCAATGTAGTGTAGAGTTCTGACATTCAAACAAATCCTGTTAAATTTTCTAATTTGTATTGTTCTTTTTTAATAAATTACTTATTGTTCTGGCATCTCAGGAGGCACTTTATTAAAATAAAAAAGTCTATATTTGACAGAGGAAAAGCATACATGTGTGTGTTTTTTGTGTTAGTCAATTTTTATTTTATTTTATTATTATAATAATATAATCAATAAAAAAAATGACAGATGAATCGATTATTAATATAATACTTAGTAGTAGCCCAACAAATGACCATCTAAAGCATTTGAAATGTAATGAAAAAGCATGAAATATATTAATGCTTCATTCACACATCAGCTCTCATCTCTTTGAAAAACTATATTGCAGCAATGGCACATTGTGGTGTGTTACCAACCACTCATATAAAAAAAAGAAAATTACAGCCATTTCCAACAGCATCGTAGCTGTCCGAGCTGCCCAGTAACGAAGTGGGTCAGGGTGAACAATCCCTTCCTCGCCTCTGACAGATCCTCTAATCAGACAAAGCATTTTATATCATATGGCACGACATCATCTATAATGGGAGCAGCTCTCTGGAAACGCTCGCCATCACTGACCAGCTGACACCGTTGAAAATAGGAACAGTAAGTCTGCGTTGTCAGAGCAGACTTCTGCACAATGACCGCTGCAACCAAAAACAGAATTTTTCACACCATTTAAAAAAATATTTATGTAAATTGCATTTCTGTTATTCTGACTTATTACAGTTAAAAAAAAATTCTATTTGAATGAGCCACTTAGTGCCAATACATTCATTTACATTTTATGCCATTTAGCAGACGCCCGCCGTACTGATTGTAAGGCACTGAGGGTCTTGCTCAGAGACACAAGGGTAGTAAGGGAGGTTTGAAAATGTGACATTATGGTCATCTGGTTCATAGGTGTGTTACCCACCAGACTACTAACACTGTAAGCTACTACCACATTTAAAAGGTTCTACCTCCATATCATTTTATAACCTGTTCTGTTTTATGATTTCCCCCCATTGCACTGCAGTGGTTGTTATTGGAAGACAGAGCTGTGACTAGCTCTCTGTATTTCCTGATTGGCAAATGACAATAATCCTGAGGCCACTAAACACTTTGAGGCAGGTGTGTGACAGATTGGCATGGTGTTAATTGGGGTGCATGGAGTTTCCTTTACTCACACGGCATGTTAGTTTCTTAACTTTCTGCAAGACTAAGGAAGTTCCAATGGGATGTCGGATAGGTCCGCATTGACTAACATTGTTCCAGGTAACTGGGAATTTGTGCAAATTAGATTTTCCTCCAAACTAACGCTATAAACAAACCCCCATCACACTGAGACACACACATTCTCACAAACGTTTATACCCAGGCCTAATAATAGTAGTCAAGGATTTTTGTGATATTATCCTGATATTATCTGACATGCTTCATAAGAGACAGAGCTATCAGGAAGAGGTTAACAAAGTCAGCAAGTTTGGGATCATATGAAGCTCTTTCAAAAACATCTGTCAGAAATCCTTGAATGCAAGTGACTGGTTGTAATGTAACAACACACACTAAGTATGAGAATATGGATGTGGAAGCTCCTCAAAATCACCACAAGAAAGTGAATGTCCAAAACATCTGGTCTCATCCCAGTTCTTAAGAAATCCACCACCAATCCCTCTGATATCTACAATTAAGAAAATATGTGCGAAATAAAATGGTCTGGTGCTGGACACTCATAGCAGACAGTTGTACTTGAACTTCCCTTTTCATTGGGTTGTATGGATTTTGCTGTATTCTTGTATTAAGGGTCCAGACCACATTGAACCAAACGAGGGTTTTCAATAATGGATATTTAAAGCACTTATCTAATCCATTTATGTATCAGTCAATAGTTTGAGGTTTTGTAGCTGAATAATGTATCAATTAAAGGTGTGAACCTTCACTGGCCTCACGATTATCAATGCCTCGGTATCGATGCATCGCGAACCATCCCATATATATTCTACATTTTTATATGATGACAATGTCAGCCTTCATACAGTTGTATATACTGGTAGTCTTGACTATGCCGTGGCAGGAGTTAGTTGTCTGCCCCGGTCCTGATGCAGAGAGCATGATTGAAACCCCAGCAGCGGCGTCAGATTCTCTTTCTTCTCAGCGGGCCTCCTTTCTCTGCATTCTTTCCTCCACTACACACAGACACAACCTTTTACAACCTGAAGCCACAAACACCAGAAAAACTCCTGGTTCAGACTTTCGTGGACTGTTACACAGACTGTTATTCTGCTCATTGGAGAAAATCTTAAACTCAGCGCAACCTAAAGCTCAGCGCAAAAAAATCTGTGTGGTTTTCTAAACTCCCGGTAAGATGTTGTGTTGTAGATCCATCGACATTGTTAAGAACAGCTTTTCCTCCAATCCTTCATGCATGTTTTTTGAAGTGGTAGAAAGAACACTCACCTGCTTTGATTCTATTGGTTCAACAAATTTCAATTTTGACTGCAGTACAAGAACAAGGCCACAGAGTGCCACACCGGACACCGTGAAACCCCTACCTGGAGCTGAACTGTACTCTTTTAACAAGTATATTTATTCCAAGCAACGTCATTATGATATAATCAATTATGTTCATCCCTGCATCGATGCAATATTGTCCACATCTGCATCGCAATGCATCGATTATATGATTAATTTCAACACCCCTAGTATCAATACAGACTCAAATATGAGAAAATGCTGTTTGTTGTTATATATTTATTTTAAATATAAGGATGGGAATAAACTTCTGGCCTGTTACTGTGACATTCATAACATGCTGTTTTTCACGTAGAGAAGAACACCAAACCCTCTCAAACACAAAAAACTAACTCATTAAAACTGGGTTAGCTGATGTACTTTAAATGATGCGCGGTAAGACTTTATGACCAGAGAGCATGATGTGCTGTGTAAGCTACATCTAATCTCAAACGGACTGAACACAGATGGAGGAACAGTTCGCTCTTATGATTTTAAGTCTGTTTGCCCAGCTCTCGCTGTCCTCTGTTTCTGGCTTCAATTTTTGATTTCTTCAATTTCTCTGCTTTAGCTGTAAGAACCCCCCAAACCATTCTTTCTCCCTTCTGACCAAAAAAAATATTGCACAAAAATAATTTGCTGTTTGTGATCATGCTTTATTGATCAGTGGCAATCAACAGTCCCTTATTCGAGAAGCACCAGACCATTCTATCCGCACACATATGCACACACCATTAGGTTTTAGTACAAATAAATAACTACCACAGGTTGTTCTGATTTGACATATTGATCGAAAAAGAGAAGTCATGTGATATTGACACACTGACACATAGTTATTTCAGGGTCACAGCCGCTAGAACCCCTCCTGGGACACTGGGGACTGACCGGGGGTGAGAAAAAGGCTCACCGCAGGGCGCAACACTGAAATATAAGTTAATTATTTTCACAATTTTTATGAGCATTGGGTGGGTAAACTTAATTGCAATAATATACCAGAAAAATGCAGTAAGCCCCCTGACTGGAAGACACCAATGCCAATATCTCACAGTTTAGTGCTCCCTCTTGAGAACAGTTACACATAACTATGAGACATCACAAAAATCAGATGCCTTATAAATAAAAATTCACTTACTCTTTTGGCAGGCAGAAAAGGGCTGCTAAATGGCAAAAATTATTATTCTGATTGGATATGGAATTTAATATAGGCATTAAACACAACAACACACACCAACTCAGCACACAGAAGTCCCCTCAGACTCAACTGGCAGTGTCTTAGTTACAAGTCTGCAGGGCTTCTCCAGACAGTCTGTGTGTGTCTGTGTGTGTGCTGGTGTCAGTTTATTTTTATGTATTTATTTATGTGGCTGCTTACTTCGGGACCCCTGGGTTGTACCCTGCTGTGCTGTGCCGCCATGAAGCACCTGAGTCCTGATCCACACTAAAGAGTGGGAGAGGACCGCCGGGGTGGCCTGACTCTCACCATCATAATCCCAATAAAGACTTCAGCATCGCTCTCAGGATGGAGCCGCGCAGCAAATCCTACCACTACTGAGAGAAGACAAGAGGAAAAAAGAAACAGACAGACAGACAAGATAGATAGAAGCAAATCTATTCCTGAGTAAAATGAATGTATTAATTGATATTACTTATTTATAATTTCCATATTTTATACTGCATTTGGATGCATTGGTACTGTAAAGAGAATAGATTGCAGCGGTTAGGAGGAGTGTCTAGCTGGAACCGTGACACATCATAACATTAAGTTGTTACAGTGAATGTTGTAGATGACATCAAAATCCCTAGGCTATATAAACAGTGAAATAAGTGTTGTCAAGCTTAGTTGCATATACAATTAGCATGGTGTCTTCTGGGCCCTGTACAGGGGTTTACTAGAACCACCATTGTCCCACATCCACTGTAACCCAATTTGTGCCAAGTGCCACCATCTGTTTACAGGTCTCCAAGGTATAACAGGACACCGGGCAAGGGGGCCAAAAAGCCCACCAGAGGCTTCTCTGCTCCCCTAATTAAAGATTTCGCCATTAATCGGGAGAGATGTCAAGCAGCACCAACGGGGAGAACTCAATCAATTACCGGACCGCACCTACTGCTGGTGAACAT